>NC_086323.1:151703865-152016365 GCF_036172605.1 Pelobates fuscus
GATACTGTGCTAACCATCAGGAGCAGAAGACCATACAAAATTCCTGACTCCCCTGTAGCTCCCACATACATGGCCTATGGCACTGGGTGAGGGACTGGTTCTGGCTAATGACAGCCTTTTCCTGGACTGAGAGCATGGGCCCAGAGTGAAGATTGAGCGAGAAATGCCTTGACTACAGAACCCTCCATGGGACTCTTAGTTAAGAGAAGTGGGCCATCAGTGGCCTGCAAGGCTTCATCGGGGTTCGTTTGAGACCCATGCCCAATCAATGTTTTAATTTTCAGTTTGTAATGTTATGTTTTGTTGCATACACTTTACGTTAGGTACCTATTTAACTGAGGAATTTGGTGGGGGCTGAGGGTGTGTGGATGAGTAAGTATGAGCGGGAGTGGATGAATGGGGTAATGTGTATACTGAGGGGGAGACACAGAGAGACAGAACAGGCTTACTAGACAGACCTTGTCAACCATGCTTTTAGGCATCATGATTAGGTAATGCAATAAATAGGCAGGGTCTATGGTAGGCTTTCAAGTTGTGCCAATTGGCTCCACAGTTCCCAACTGTCACGTCTAAACATTTGTTATGAAGGAACACAACTGCAGATTTCGTATAGTTTGAATATTTATTAAAGAAAGTAAAAGGTAAAGACTTTAATTCCAATTTACAGGTACTGTAGCTTTAAGTAGTAAATGATAACTGAAGTCCACAGTTACAGGCACTGTAGCTTTAAGTAGTAAACGATAACTGAAGTCCACAATTACAGGCACTGTAGCTTTAAGGAGTAAACGATAGTAAATTGCAGACACTGAATCAATAAGGAGTCTCTTAGTAGAGTTAACGGTTTAGGTGATAAGTAATTACAATAGCTGTTCCATACTTTAACTGAAGCAAGACAGATGCAGATAACTGATATGAAGTATGAGTTGAAGTTAGCTGTAACAGGATTGTTTTTACCGAAGGACTTTTGGAGACAGGTAATAACAGCTTTTAGATGCAACTCTTATCACATTGGTTTTACTTAGCTTCCGGCATATAGAACACTGGTTCCCGAGATCTCCTCAGAGGCGTATGAAGAGTGTTTAATCTTTAGTCGTGGATGAGGAGAGGTGAAGGGAACTTTGCAGAGTCTTTCAGTCCGGTCTGGTAGCAGAGGCTTTCACAACGAAGTTGTAGCCGGGTTGTGAGTAAGGAACGTAGTTCAATAATCCAGCCCTGATCAGCTGGTGCAGTCAGATTAAATAGGCAGACCGTGTCATAAAGGGGTGTGGCTAGGCTCCGTGGAACCAGGAAGTAAGAGGATACCACAGTTAAGGCATGACACCAACTTGGGTGCTTTGTCTGTGTATAAACTTTGCCCGTTATATTATGCATGCCACCTTTGAGTTGGAGGGAAGCGAGAGTGCCGTGAGAGAGTGGGAGAGACAACGCATATATCGAGATGTGAGTGAAGTTGTGAATAGACTTAAGCTGAGTATTTATTTTTGATTGGGCCCCTACTAGCAAAGTTTATTTTTAAGACATGATTTATCAAAATGTTCTGGTTGGAATTATGTAACTATATATTATCAATCAATGTGAAAAATGTGTCTTTGCTTGGCACCCATGTTTGGTTCCACAACATAAATAAAGATTTACAAAAAAGAACTTGCTGTCACAGTACTTGTGTCAGTGTATGGGTATGTGTGAGTTGAGTGTCCATGGTTGTGTGAAATTATAAATGTGTTAAGATGACCTTGATAGGTGCAAAATTACTGTATGTTAGTGTGCGTAGCAGGTGAATGCAGATGTGAGATATGTATGTGTGTGAACGCAGGACCGAAGTATGTGCATACAAGTACAAAGACATTTTGGAGAATACAATAGAAATACTTTTTTTTTATTTTTTAAGTCATAGTAAAAAAAGAAAGTTAACATTTCCCAGCAAATTCATTTTAACCACAGTTGTTGATATGCTTCTTATTGTGCTTAAATTATATTTATTTATTTATTTATTTTTAAACTGGCAAGGGGCACAGTCAGAGTTTTACATGGCTAAATTAACACTAAAGAAGGCCATTCCCTGTGATTTGAATCACACCACATCCCAGTCAAACCTCATTACATCTTGACGGGATCTTCCCCTTTAAAAGTAACAGCTGCCCTGAAGTGCAAAGCTCTCAGTAACACAAAATCTCACTTGGCCCAACCTCCCCTTACCCCATGCTGCTAGGAAACCACTTGCAGCTGTCACTGTGATTGTAGGATCCAATGCCAGATTAAGTTTTGGTGACATTTGAACTGGCACAAATTCTAGTACTTTATGCCATCTGTAATATACATTAACATTTTCATTGCCAGAACAGTTGTGCTCCATTGCACGCACTCCAGTTTTCAAAACGTTTAAAAAAAAGTCTCCATGGCATTATTAGGAACCATTATTCAAATGATGTAATGTGCCTTTATTTCTGTTTATATTTTATGATGTAGGGGTTCCAATGGTCACAGATAAAAAAATATATATATATTTTTATGTTTTCTGAAATTTTTATTTTTTAAAATTGTCTTTTTCTTTTGCTCAGCATGAGAACGTATTTTTGTTCACTGTTATAGCATCATTACTCAAATAAAGTAAATGTACCCAAATAAGTGTGTGTATTTAATTCATCAAATCAATAAATTCAATTGAATAATTCCATCGTACTCTAAACAAATAATTCCCACCAATCATACGTTAATGGTGGTATATTAACTATAAAATTGTATGTCTTATTAGGCTTGCTCTCACTTAATGTATATATATAATTTACTTTTAATATGTCTGTACATGTTATTTGTATAGTGTGAATAGGTGTACACATAGCTCAACAGATGATATTACAGTAAAGAGATGGTACTGTAAGTGTATTTTACTCATATTTAGTTATATAATTGGTATGCACCCTAATACAGATATCTGTAAATAAGAACGGTCAATAACATTGTCTTATATTTGTTGCAAGAAATAAAGCCAAAGCTTTTCAAAGTTGCATTTATTAATACAAGAAAAAGTGATTAATTTTTGAGTATCACTATATTTACATTATACTCGTATTCAATAACAACTCTGATTTACATTGCGATCACACATGAGCCCTACGTTCATACATCCCAACAATGGGAAGCATGGAATTGAGATGCAGTGAGGGGGCCCTGAGGGGCGTCAACACTGACACAACCAGCAAGACTTGGAATAACCAAAATGTACAGTGCCACCCAGAAAAGAGGCAGACCGGCCCAGTGATATGCCTTCATGGCCATGCAGGAAACACGAAGTACTCATCAGCCCAAAAAAATAATAAACAGAAAAAAAATAATAAAAGGTCAGTTTTTAATATGCCCCAGTTTTTAGTATGTACCATGTCTCCTTTCCTGATAATGGCCCAAATGTTTTATATTGTTTGTTTTCCTGGCATTTGTGTATCTAATAAACTCTGTTGCCCATGCTTTGTGTCTCTAAATTCATAAATGTTTGTGATTATTTCTGACTGATTTTAATTTTTTTATGGAAGACTTTATTTTAGTATTACTATTTTAATTATTAACTTTTTTTATATATGCGTCAAATATATTCATTCCATTCACGTAAAAAACAATTACGTCAAATTAGCATTATTATCTTCCATAAGGCCACGGGGCTGTTTTGTTTAGGGTACAATTTGAACATAATGAGTTATAATTCCTATTAAGTGTGATTTTAATTCTCCTTTTAAGGCCAATTGCAGTAAACGCAATTTATTGAAGTCCATCATGGCTTGAATATATATTACTCAAATACAACTCATTGCAATCTTACTTTTTTTTTGTTTAATATTTTCAATCATAGTGAAGCTCCAGGATGTATCAATTCAAATATAACATCTGACCTTAATTCAACTCAGCTCCAATGTTCTGCAATAATTTGATTACCTGCCAGCTAAATCAGTACAGTTCAGTATATCTCACAAGATGCAGGAAAAAAGATCAGTCATTATCTTTCATTTGAAAGAAAAGGAAATAATAGGTTATAAAGTCTCAAATATTTCAACAGTATCTCACAAAAGTAAGTACACCCCTCACATTTTAGTTTCCCCCTGGAACAGTAAGGAAGGGGGAGCATGACTGCTGCCCAAGATTGGAGGCTGGGTTAAAATGGATACATTTGTGGTTCTTAAGGAAAGGGAGAGGGAGGGGACTCACCAGTCAGCAGGATAAGTGAGGGCTCCTGACTGTTTTTTCTCACCTGACTGGCCCTTCAATTCGAAGAAGAAACATTTAGGATATAAAAAAAAAAAAAAAAAAAAAATTGATTATCACCTAAACGGTGAATTTATACAGACATTAACAGTTAGATTGCTGCTGTCATGGCTGACACTGGAGCTGCATTGCAGAGACTCCTGCAATCTTACCTGGAGACCCACGGACAAGGGGCCATGGAGGAGCTGGTGTCGGGCGTGAGGAGTGTCCCCCAGGATGAGATGGCCGGTCAATCTGCATCCCGAGACGGACGGAGGGCCAGGAGATCGAGGCCTCCGTCGCGTCTTTCTCCAAGTCCTGTTCGGTGCCAGAGGAGGGAGAGAAGTGGCGGCTCGGCCGCGCAACGGATTCGGTATCCGGTACCCGGGAGAAGGAGGATCCGTGCGAGTGATGGCGTTGGTGAGCAGGCCCAAGATGGCGGCGGAATCCAGGGTGAAGAAAGGGCGGGAAGATCGCGCTCCTCGCGCGCTTCTCTTCCGGCCCGCCCGGAAGTCGCGTCAGCACGTTCGGTGCGTGACGTGGACGCGGCCGGAAGCAACGTCAGCACGCAAGGCGCGTACGTGACGGCACCGCGCAGGAGAGCGCGGCCGTCACAGGCCTTGCGTTCCAGCGTGGTTCCGGCAGGAAGTGAGCCGGGAACCACGCGAACAGCGCCCAGGAGGGCAGCCGGAGGGAGGAGAGGCGACAGTGCAAGCATCAGCACCCTGGAGAGCAGATTGCGGTCGGGCCAGGAGGCCGGCCGTGGATCACCTCAGTCATCAGGATCCAGTTCCTGTTCGGAGGAAGGTGATGCCCAGCATCCTCAGCCGGCCAGCGGTGAGTGTTGCGCCAGCGCTTGGAATGCGCTAGCTGGGGATAGTGTGGGTAGTGAGTTCAGGGGTCAGGAAGTACTGGGGTTACTTAGAGCTGTTTTAGATAGGCTTCCAGGGGTGGGCTCCTGCGTGTCCCCAGTTTCTGTTCCTCTTCCCACCCAGGCCCATGACCAGGATAGGGGTCAGTTGCATGCCCGGGTAGGTAGGGCACAGGGGTGCTTGACAGGTTGTGAGTTGTCCCCACTAGGGATGCATGTGTCTCTGGAGGTTAAGGAAAAAATTGTTAAAGGTGAGTACGTGGATTTACTGTCCCTGGTCCCCCCGGACCGGGAGTCAGTGGATCGACCGCGGCGGGGGGATTCGGCGGACGGCGATAGAGGTAAGCATCTGCCGCGTACGTTTGGGAACTGGCTTCAAGGGTTCTCCATTTTCGCGAGTGTGCTGACGCGGGCCTTCACTGAGAAGGCACCAGCGTTATTTGGGTATTTAGACCTAATATGGGGGGCGTACAAAGTTTATGGGGGTCAATGTTGGTTTCGTTATGACCAACAATTTCGCCAGAAGATGGCGGTGTGTTCAGGTATGGACTTTGGGGTCCAGGACGGGAGCCTGTGGCTCTTGCTGATGACCCCCAGTCGTCCGTCCCCCTTTCCGGGAGCAGCCGGCGCGCCGTCCAGTGCGCCGGCTGGGCAGCGCAGGGGAGTCTGCTGGCTCTACAATGAGAGTCAGTGCAAGTGGTTTGGATCCTGCCGCTTCAAGCACGAGTGCTCTCATTGTGGAGGGGCCCACCCAGCGCTGCGCTGCTTCAAGACGGGCAAGCACGGGGGGAGACCCAGTAGGGAGGATCTCCCTAGAGCTGAGGACGCCAGTGAGCGTGCTAAGGATGCGCCCTTGGCTCGACCGGTACCCTAGGCGTAAGGATGCAGGGGTTCTGCTGGAGGGGTTTTCGACAGGGTTTTGGATTCCGTTTGTTTATTCGGATTCCCCTTCGCTGGCGGACAACCTGCGTTCGGTTGTAGGAAAAGAGGCTATTCTGGGGGATAAGTTGGGGAAGGAAATTCGTTTGGGTAGGATGGCGGGTCCGTTTGACACGCCTCCATTTCCCAATTTGCGGGTGTCCCCGCTGGGGTTGGTTCCTAAGAAAGAGCCGGGATCCTTTCGTCTCATTCACCACCTGTCCTACCCATCGGGTGGGTCGGTGAATGATGACATTGGCAAGGAAGAGTCACACGTTCGATACGCCTCGTTTGATCGAGCTTTAGAGTTGGTACGGGAGGCAGGGCAGGGAGCGCTGTTGGCTAAGTCGGACATTGAGTCTGCTTTTCGACTGCTCCCGGTCCACCCGGACTGTTTTCATCTGTTGGGTTGTCGGTTCCAAGGTTCATTTTACTATGATATGTGTTTGCCAATGGGCTGCGCTATCTCTTGTTCCTACTTTGAAATGTTTGCGTCTTTTTTGGAATGGGTGGTCGCTCGGGTTGCAGGGATAGAGTCGATAACGCATTACCTAGACGATTTTCTGTTTGTGGGCCCACGGGAGTCGGATGACTGCGTGGTGCTCTTAGATTCCTTTCGAGCCGTTGCGGCGGATTTTGGCGTGCCAATAGCGGTCGAGAAGACGTTAGGGCCAGTGGGAGTCCTGTCCTACTTGGGTATTGAGGTGGACACGGGGAGTATGGTTTTCCGTTTGCCGGACGAGAAACTAAATCACCTGCTTCGGCTGGTGGATTCGGTGAAAGGGGCCAAAAAAGTACAGCTGCGGCGGTTACAGGCCTTGTTAGGGCATCTGAACTTTGCCTGTCGGGTATTGCCGATGGGCAGGGCCTTTTGCCGTCGCTTGTCGTTGTCGACGGTCGGAGTCAGGCAGCCGTTTCACTTTATTCGGATTACTCAACGGCATCGAGAGGACCTGCAAGTTTGGAGTTCATTTCTGGGTAGGTACAACGGGCAATCCTGCTGGCTGCGCCCGGCGGTGTCCAACACGGATTTGGAATTGTACACTGACGCGTCTGGGTCCGTGGGTTTCGGGGCCTACTTTCAAGGGCGGTGGTGTGCGGAAGCCTGGCCCCGCCAATGGCTAGAGACTGAATTGGTGAGTAACTTAACGTTTCTGGAGCTCTTTCCAATTGTGGTGGCGGTGGAGCTCTGGGGTGTTGAGCTGTCGAACCGTAAGGTGGTGGTGCACACGGACAACATGAGTGTGGTCCATGTGATCAACCGATCTTCGTCTTCGTCGCCTCCAGTGTTGTCGCTCCTTAGGCGCCTGGTACTGCTTAGCTTAGCACATAATTTGTGGTTGGTTGCGCGCCATGTGCCTGGGGAGCAGAACATTATAGCCGACTCTCTCTCTCGGTTTCAGTGGGACCGGTTTCGAGTGGCGGCTCCCGAGGCTGCGCGGACTGGCACCTCGTGCCCGGCGGGCATATGGGACCGGGTTTCCACCATTTGAGCCGGTTGGTGAGGGAGTCGTTATCTGAGTCAACGTGGAGGTCGTATTCTGCGGTATGGCGGAAATGGAGGGATGTCTGCAAGGGCAGTGAGGCGTCTTCGGACGAAGGTAGGTTGGGAGCGACTCTGGCCTTCTTGGAGTTACTCTGCGAGGAGGGTAAGTCGGCAGCAGCGGCCGATAGGTCGTTAGCGGCACTGTCTTTTCTGTTCCAGTGGTGTGGGTGGCAGGATGCTACCAAGGCATTCTGCATCTCGCGGGTTATGAAGGGCTGGAAGAAGGGCCGTAAGCGGGACTCTCGGCGTCCAATCTCCTACGAGATCTTGGGCAGACTCCTGGAGTGTCTGCCCCAGATTTGTGTCTCGGCCTACGAGGTTCTCCTGTTCCGGGCCGCTTTTGCTCTCTGCTTCTTTGCGGCTCTTCGGATAGGCGAGCTGGTGGCTCCAAGTACACGAGCGCCAGGTGCCATGCAAATCACTGATCTCAGGGTATCGACGGGCGACGTGACGTTGCTCGTTCGAAAGTCTAAGACCGATCAGGCAGGCGAGGGCGCATCGGTGCGAATTCAGGCTACTGGTGAGCGGTTTTGTCCGGTTCGGTTGGTGAGGGAATTCTTGGAGGTTCGTGGATCGGAGGCGGGGTCCCTGTTGCGACACCGGGATGGGTCATCACTCAGCCGGTTTCAATTCGCCAGGGTCCTCCGGGCAGGTGTGGTTAGTATTGGGCTGTCTCCAGGTTTGTACACCACGCACTCATTTCGAATCGGGGCTGCCACGGTCGGTGGATCTGGTTCGGGCAATGCGGCATGACGTGGCCCGCTGTTTTGCGTTGTTTCGGGACCTGACCCTCGTCTGGTCCGAGATCGTTCCGCGCCCGGTCTGGCGAACCGGTGGGCATGGTAAGGCGTTAGAGCGCTATAGGCGCAAGGTTAATATGTCCATGGCCCGGTTTGTGCGCCAACTGGGGGGTATAGTAGTCCGGCATTTCGAGTTAGAAGGGGCTAATGATGATGTAATGAGACGGGATGGTGTTCATTTGTCCCCCATTGGGTTAGATATCTTCAATCTGGGTCTGCAAACTGGAATTGAGGCAGCGCTGTCGGCGGGGGGGCGCGATGCCCGCGCAGCGTAGTGCGCGAGGTGGGCATCGCGGTGGCGGGTTTCCCTGGACAGCGCAGAAGAAAAAAGGAACTTTGGGGAGACGACAGCCTGCACGGAGCTGATGGCGAGGAGCCGGCTGTCGAGGCTCATGTTACAGAATTTTGGGAGAACTGCCTGTTGGGAAACACCCAACAGCTGGCAGAGTTGGACTAAGTTGAAATTGTTATATTAAATAAAGCTGTGGCCGTTACCCTTACCCACAAGAATGAGGTGTCACGTGTATTATTGGGGGGCAACGGGTTTTGGTCGGGGACTGGTTGGGTCAGCAGTCATGTAAATATTTTATTATATATATTCATGTGACAACACTGAAGAAATGACACTCTGCTACAATGTAAAGTAGTTGTAAAGCATGTATACCAGTGTAAATTTGCTGTCCCCTAAAAATAACTCAACACACAGCCATTAATGTCTAAACCGTTGGCAACAAAAGTGAGTACAACCCTAAGCGGAAATGTCCAAATTGGGCCCAATTAGTAATTTTCCCTCCCTGGTGTCATGTGACTCGTTAGTGTTACGAGGTCTCAGGAGTGAATGGGGAGCAGGTGTGTTCATTTTGGTGTTATCGCTCTCACACTCTCTCATACTGGTCACCGGAAGTTCAACATGGCACCTCATGGCAAAGAACTCTCTGAGGATCTGAAAAAAAGAATTGTTGCTCTACATAAAAATGGCCTAGGCGACAAGAAGATTGCCAAGACCCTGAAACTGAGTGCAGCACAGTGGGCAAGACCATACAGCGGTTTCACATGACAGGTTCCACTCAGAACAGGCCTCGCCATGGTCGAACAAAGAAGTTGAGTCCACGTACTCAGCATCATATCCAGAGGTTGTCTTTGAGAAATTGATGTATGAGTGCTGCCAGCATTGCTGCAGAGGTTGAAGGGGTGAGGGGTCAGCCTGTCAGTGACCATACGCCGCACACTGCATCAAATTGTTCTGCATGGTTGTTGTCTTAGAAGGAAGCCTCTTCTAAAGATGATGCCCACAAACAGTTTGCTGAAGACAAGCAGACTAAGGACATGGATTACTGGAACCATGTCCTGTGGTCTGATGAGACCAAGATAAACCTATTTGGTTCCGATGGTGTCAAGTGTCTGTGGTGGTAACCAGTTGAGAAGTACAAAGACAAGTGTGTCTTGTCTAGAGTCAAGCATGGTGGTGGGAGTGTCATAGTCTGGGCCTGCATGACTGCTGATGGCACTGGGGAGCTATAGTTCATTAAGGGAACCATGAAAGCCAACATGTACTGTGACATACTGAAGCAAAGCATGATCCCTTCCCTTCAGGGACTGGGCCACAGGGCAGTATTCCAACATGATAACGACCCCAAACACAACTCCAAGACGACCACTGCCTTGCTAAAGAAGCTAAAGGTAAAGGTGATGGACTGGCCAAACAGGTCTCCAGACCTAAACCCTAATGAGCATCTGTGAGGCATCCTCAAATGGAAGGTGGGGGAGCGCAAGGTCTCTAACATGCACCAGTTCCCTGATGTCGACATGGAGGAGTCGAAGCTCTGATGAACTCCATGCCCATGAGGGTTAGGGCAGTGCTGGAAAATAATGGTGACCACACAATATATTGACACTTTGGGCCCAATTTGGAAATTATTCTACTTAGGGGTGTACTCTCTTTTGTTGCCAACGATTTAGACATTAATGGTTGTGTGTTGAGTTTTTTTGAGGGGACAGCAAATTTACACTGTTATATAGGCTGTACACTTATTACTTTACATTGTAACAGAGTGTAATTTCTTCAGTGTTGTCCCATGAAAAGATATATTTAAATATTGTGAAATACTGTATGTATATATATATATATATATACACATGTGATTTTCTCATCTCTCTGTGTGGTATTTTGTGTATTCTTCATTCCTGGGGCTTCTACCAAAGGTTTAGCTGTTGCTAGAACTGCACTGTTCTGGACAGAAATTACAGATATCCCCGCTGAAGCCACTCTCCTAATTTTAGGCTCCTATCACAGCTTGGACTAGTACTGCCTTCCCTTTCCAGATCCTTTGAAGCTCTTCTTGCAGTCATTGGTATTTTTCCACCTTCTTATGTTCCTTCTTCCTGATGGTATTGCCACATCAACTACCACTGCAGTCTTCTGTTCCTTGCCTACCGCCACAATGTTATGTTGGTTGGCCAGGACTTCCTTGTCTGTCTGGATCTGGTAGTCCTACAGTATCTTAGCCCTGTCATTCTCTACTACCTTTTGTAGCATCTCCCATCTGGACTTAGGTAGGTTCAGTTTATCATCTGCACAAATGTACCAGCACACAGTCGAAGCAACTTTTTGTAATGTGAGCCACATCCACTATCTGCCCATGGTACATCCCATGGAAAGGTTTGTCTTGCCATGGAATCTTCTCCTTTTCTGCATGCTCTATATGTTGTTATCTTGGACATTCCCTTAGCAGTTCATCTTTGTGAGCCATCATCGTGATGTACTTGTGAATGCTTTGTATTTCATCCATGACTGTGGCCTTGATATTAGCAGGCCCCAACCTCATTCCTTCTAGATGGTATACAGTCTCGGGGTACTGAATTTCAGGTGGAATCCTCCATCAGTAGGGAATAGTTTACATGGTGTTCAGCTCTTCTCTTGAGTCCAGATTGAGTCCAGTCCAGCTACATTCCTGAGGACTGGCAGGGTGTATGAGTTGGTGGAGTGGGTCATGTCCTTGCCAATGAGCTGTCTGATTTTCTGGAGGTACTTGGATGTTGCTGTCCTTCTTGCCTCTTCCTAATGGATTCTGGTATCCACAGGTATTTGTAGCTGTTCTCTATATCTCCTATTTGGCCTTTTGGCACTTCAACTCCTACAGTCCTGTTCATCTTATCTCTATTTGCTACCATTCGCCCACACTTATTATAGAAAAAAAAATGTAATCTATATATTATATCTCCTCCGTAGCTGGCCCTGCCTCCGTGGCTGACATCATCAATCTTGATTCTTCCTGCATGTCCTTCCCTCAGCTTGCTTGCTTTCTTGCTTGATTGGCAGGGAGCCTGGCATGCTTTGACACAAGGGTTACTTGGCAGTAATTCTGACAGGCCTTTCACAGGCAGGTCTGCCCCCCTTGGGCAGAGTCAGTCATGCAATATCGTCACTGGTCTGCTCCATGTATCCCCTCACGCCAGCATCCCACTTCTTGTGATATCAGTGTTGATGATTGTAATAGCTATAGCAGAGTTGACCACTAGCAGAGTGGTCAATAAACAAGACGAATCAATGACCCAGGGATCGTTAAAAATTGGGAAATATTAAAAAAGGTGAATTAAAAACAGAAAAATACTATATGAATGCTATATGAATACTACAGGGAGTGCAGAATTATTAGGCAAGTTGTATTTTTGAGGATTAATTTTATTATTGAACAACAACCATGTTCTCAATGAACCCAAAAAACTCATTAATATCAAAGCTGAATATTTTTGGAAGTAGTTTTTAGTTTGTTTTTAGTTATAGCTATTTTAGGGGGATATCTGTGTGTGCAGGTGACTATTACTGTGCATAATTATTAGGCAACTTAACAAAAAACAAATATATACCCATTTCAATTATTTATTTTTACCAGTGAAACCAATATAACATCTCAACATTCACAAATATACATTTCTGACATTCAAAAACATAACAAAAACAAATCAGTGACCAATATAGCCACCTTTCTTTGCAAGGACACTCAAAAGCCTGCCATCCATGGATTCTGTCAGTGTTTTGATCTGTTCACCATCAACATTGCGTGCAGCAGCAACCACAGCCTCCCAGACACTGTTCAGAGAGGTGTACTGTTTTCCCTCCTTGTAAATCTCACATTTGATGATGGACCACAGGTTCTCAATGGGGTTCAGATCAGGTGAACAAGGTGTAGCGTTACTCACCTTTCCCAGGGGCCGGCCGCGGTCCTCTCTTCAAGCCGCGCGCGGACCTGCGGCTGCACGAGCCGCGCGCGGCTCATCTGACGCTTCAGGCAGGAAGGCGGGCAGTGACCGCGAGATGCGGTCACATGTCCCGCCTGAATCTAAGAGCGCGCCGCGAGTCTCGGGCGCGCTCTTAAAGAGACAGTGGGAGCCTAAATTGCCAAAAGGCTCCCATTGGCCCCTGTCATCCCACACACCCCATACACTTACCTTTTGGGGGTGTGGAAGTGACAGGAGCCAATCACATTAGTTTTGAACCTATTTATACTTACCCTTTTCCCTTAGTTCCTTGCCCTATCGTGGTTTCTGCTACAGTTCCCTTTAGTGCTTGTTGTGTTCAGTTGTGTTTCTCCGTATTTGACCTTGGCTTTGTATTCTGACTTCGTTTTCGCTTTATCCTTGTCTGTACCGTTTGCCGGCTTGCTGATTCCTGTGTACCAGACCCTGGCTAGTTCTTGTTCACGCTGTCTCTTTGTGCCCTTGACCTCGGATCGTTCCTGACTCTGTACTTCTCCTATTACGTCGAGTCCGGCCACTCTAAGGTCCGGTAGACGTATCTCTCCTCTGTGCTGTCTTCTGTTTGGCTGGATCCTGCGTGTAGGGGTATATACTCGTTACATTACGATAGGGCCATGGACCCCGCAGATTTAGTTCAACAGATGGCGTCCCATGAGGCTAGATTTGTAGAGCAGGATCACCGTATGGATCAGATAGCTCAGGCTCTCCAGACGCTCTTAGCTAGGACCATTCCAGCAACCGCACCTAACCAGGGCCGGCCTTAGGCATTTAGACGCCCTGTGCGAAAAATCTTCACAGCGCCCCCCCCCCCCGTCATCCATGTATGCTGTAATGTTTGTGTTGTCTGTGTATGTGATAGAAGGTGTGATGACTGTGTGTGATATGTATGCTATGTGTGATATTTGTAATGGGTGTATTAACAGTGTGTGATATGCGTGTATTGGTTGTATGTGACACACACAGAGTCAGACGGCCATACACACACACACAGACACACAAAGGCAGACAGTCTCACACACACACACACACAGACACACACAGGCAGACAGTCTCACACACACAGACACAGACAGTAATACACACAGACACACACAGAGGCAGTCAGTCATACAGACAGTAATACACACAGACACACACAGAGGCAGACAGTAATACACACAGACACACACACAGTCATACACACAGACAAACACAGAGGCAGACAGTCATACACACACACACAGGCAGACATAGGCGTGCGCAGCCTATTGCATTAGGGTGTGCACCCTAAAGCACAAACACACGCCGCGTGTATATGTATGTGTGTATATATATATATATATATATATATTTATTTATACACACACACACACTGCTGTGTGTGTGTGTGTGTGCGTGTAAGGGCGCTGTGTGTGTGTGTGTGCTGTATGTGTGTGGGTGCTGTATGTGGGTGTGGGTGCTGTGTGTGTGCTGTATGTGTGCTATGTGTGTGGGGGTGCTATATGTGTGTGTAGGTGCTGTGTGGGTGCTGTATGTGTGTGTGTGCTGTATGTGTGTAGGTGCTGTGTGTAGGTGCTGTATGTGTGTGTGTGCGCGCTGTGTGAGGGTGCTGTATGTGTGTAGGTGCTGTGTGTGTGTGGGTGCTGTATTTGTGTGTGGGTGCTGTATGTGTATAGGTGCTGTGTGTGTGGGTGCTGTATGTGTGTAGGTCCTGTGTGTGTGTGGGTGCTGTATGTGTGTGCTGTATGTGTGAAGGTGCTGTATGTGTGTGTGTGCTGTGTGAGGGTGCTGTATGTGTGTGTGTGCTGTGTGAGGGTGCTGTATGTGTGTAGGTGCGTGTGCTGTATGTGTGTGGGTGATTGTGGGGGGTGGATGTGGGGGTACATGACTCAATATCCCCCCTCCCTTCTTACCTTATGTAGGGAGGGGGGATTCTTGTTCCTGCTGCCTTCCCTGGTGGTCCAGTGGAGGTGAGGTGAGGTGCCGTTTAGTTAATATCCCCCCTCCCTTGTTACCTTATGTAGGGAGGGGGGACCATGCTACCGCCATCCCTGGTGGTCCAGTGGAGAGTGAACTCTACCCTGCGGGGCTAGAGTTCACTCTCGCGAGATTTGAGCGTTGCTGCGGCAACGCTCAAATCTCGCGAGAGGAACCCGGCGGAGCTGCTGGCAGGAGCTCCGCCGGTCCTCTCCTGCCTCCCTCCCTGCCTGTGGGTCGGTGGGGAGGGAGGCTGAGAGCAGAGCCGGCGCTCGGATAGCGCCGGCTCTGCATGAGCCGACAGCGGAGATCCTGAGATCTCCCCTGCCGGTCTCAATACATAGGCGTGCTGCGGGGATTAGGGTGTGCCCAGGCACACCCGGCACACCCCGTGCGCACGCCTATGCAGGCAGACAGTCATACACACAGACACACAGAGGCAGACAGTCATACACACACACACAGACAGTAATACACACATAGAGGCAGACAGTCATACACACAGACACACACAGGCAGACAGTCATACACACAGACACACACAGGCAGACAGTCATACACACAGACACACACAGGCAGACAGTCATACACACAGACACACACACACAGGCAGACAGTCATACACACAGACACACACAGGCAGACAGTCATACACAGACACACAGAGGCAGACAGTCATACACACAGACACACACAGGCAGACAGTCATACACAGACACACACAGGCAGACAGTCATACACAGACACACAGAGGCAGACAGTCATACACACACACACAGAGGCAGACAGTCATACACACAGACACACACAGGCAGACAGTCATACACAGACACACACAGGCAGACAGTCATACACAGACACACAGAGGCAGACAGTCATACACACACACACAGACAGTAATACACACACAGAGGCAGACAGTCATACACAGACACACAGAGGCAGACAGTCATACACACAGACACACACAGGCAGACAGTCATACACAGACACACACAGGCAGACAGTCATACACAGACACACAGAGGCAGACAGTCATACACACACACACAGACAGTAATACACACACAGAGGCAGACAGTCATACACACACACACACACACACACACAGACAGTAATACACACAGGCAGAGAGTCACACTCACCTGACAATCACAGTTACCTGTGGAGGCAGTGCAGCTCCTGGTGACTGTTTGGTGGGAAAGCAGGGACTCCTTCCTGCTTCCCCTGCATCAGTTTTCCGGCGCTTTTAGCTCCGCCCCCGCCGCACGGTAAGCTCCGCCCCCGCTGCAAATTTAAAAAAAATAAATAAATCCCGGCCGGCTGTGCGGCCGCACGGCGCCCCCTACTCCATGGCGCCCTGTGCGGCCGCACAGCTCGCACACCCCTAAGGCCGGCCCTGCACCTAACCCTCCTACACCCCTGCTTCCTGAAGTATCGACTGTGCCTAATGCTACGGCCCATTTAACGCCTCCTCCTAGGTATGGAGGGGATTCTAAGACATGCAGAGGGTTCATTAACCAAATAGAGTTTCATTTTGAGATGTATCCACGTTCATTTCCCACAGAGAGGTCTAAAGTTGGGTTCTTTATGCACCAACTTACCGACAAAGCACTTGAATGGGCAAACCCTATTTGGGAGGCTAATGGACCTATGGTGCATGACTTTCACAGCTTCCTTACAGCTTTTCGCAGAACTTTTGACACTATGAAAAGGTCTAAGAATGCCGCAAGAGCATTAATGAGGGTTAAACAGGGTTCTAGGTCTGTGGCTGATTACGCTATTCAGTTTCGTACCCTTGCCTCACAGGTAGATTGGACCAACAATGGGTTAACTACTGCCTTCATGGAAGGCTTATCAGACTCTATATTGGATGAGGTAGCAGCTAAGGAGCTTCCTGTTGCCTTAGAGGACCTTATTGACTACCTCATCGATATAGATAATAGGATTCGTGACAGGCTCTATACCAAGAACAGGAATAGACGTTTTGTTACACCTATTCACCCCAGAGTTAATACACCGGAGAGTATAAAAGTATCTGAAGAGGAACCCATGCAATTAGGGGTTGCCAAACTCTCTGATAATGAAAAATTACATAGGAGAAGGGAGGGACTCTGCCTATATTGTGGTAAGAGAGACCATATGGTAAAGGAGTGTCCTTTGCTCCCGGAAAACTCTCGCACCTAAGACCTTATAGGGGACTGGCCTTGGGTGTGATTTCTAAGTCTCCTACATTGCCTCCTAACTGACTGCTTCTCCCTGTTTCTTTACATATGGGAGAGAGTTGTATAGTTGAAAATATATACGCCCTGGTTGACTCTGGAGCAGCTGAGAATTTTATAGACTCTGGTTTTGTAAAGAAAAACAACATTCCCATCAGGGAGAAGGAGATACCCTTGGCCGTTGAGGCCATAGATGGTAGACCATTGATATCTCCAGTTGTTACTCATGAGACTGCACCATTACACATGTACACAGGGGTTTTACACTATGAAACCATTCGGTTCCAGGTCATCACCTCTCCCTCTTCACAGTTAGTGTTAGGGTATCCATGGTTACGTGCCCACAATCCCATTTTTGACTGGGAGACAGGGCAGATAAAATCATGGAGTGAGGCCTGCCATGAATCGTGTACTATTGAAGTTACGCCTGTGAATTCTATTAATGTTCCTACCACTCCTCCTTTGTCTACGGCTATACCCTCTCAGTATTTATCTTTAAAGACTGTCTTTGATAAAAGAGAGGCTGACAAATTACCGCCTCACAGACCCTACGATTGTGCTATTGACTTGTTGCCTGGCACTATACCTCCAAAGGGCAGGGTGTACCCCTTATCGGTTCAAGAAAACTGTGTCATGGAGGAATATATTAAAGAATCATTAGATAAGGGATTTATTAGGAGATCCTCTTCTCCGGCTGGAGCGGGGTTCTTCTTTGTATCGAAGAAAGAAGGTGATTTAAGACCTTATAGAGGATTATATATTATTGATTATTGATTATAGAGGTCTTAATAAAATCACCATCAAAAATGCTTACCCTATACCATTAATAACAGAATTGTTTGACAGGCTCAAACATGCTACGGTATTCACCAAATTAGATCTTAGAGGAGCATACAATTTGATACGTATAAAAAAGGACCACGAATGGAAGACAGCCTTTAACACTAGGTCAGGTCATTATGAGTATACCATCATGCCATTTGGGCTTTGCAATGCCCCAGCAGTATTCCAAGAGTTTATTAATGATGTCTTGAGAGACTTTATTCACTCATTCGTTATTGTGTACTTAGACGACATTTTAATATATTCTACAGACTTACACACTCATCACAGACATGTTACGACCGTTCTGAAGACCCTTCTTGCTAATGGTCTTTATTGTAAATTAGAAAAATTTCTATTCGACCAATCCGAAGTCCAGTTTTTGGGGTATGTGATTTCCGCTAAGGGTTTTCGTATGGATCCCCGGAAGCTCGCTGCTGTCATAGAATGGCCTCTGCCGCAAGGTCTAAAAGCCATCCAGCGTTTTCTGGGTTTCTCTAATTATTATAGACGTTTTATCAAAGGTTTTTCGTCTATTGTAGCACCTATTACTCGTATGACAAAAAAGGAGGGCAATACTCGTGTCTGGTCTACCGAGGCACTTCAAGCTTTTGACTTCCTTAAGACTACGTTCGCCTCTGCACCCATTTTACAGCATCCTGTCCCCTCATTGCCCTATATACTTGAAGTTGATGCTTCAGATATCGGGGTAGGTGCTGTTTTATCTCAAAGAGAGTCTCCTGAAAAGCCATTGCATCCTTGTGGCTTCTTTTCTAAACAAATGTCCAAAGCAGAGAAGAATTATGATGTGGGTAATCGCGAACTCCTTGCTATCATTTTAGCACTCAAAGAATGGAGACATTTGTTAGAAGGCACTAAGGATCCCATCCTCATATTTACGGATCATAAGAACCTGTCCTACCTTAGCGAAGCTAAAAGATTGTCTTCCAGGCAGGCTAGGTGGTCACTGTTCTTGTCCCATTTCAATTATATAATCACCTATAGGCCAGGTGATCGGAACACTAAAGCGGACGCTCTGTCCAGACAGTTTGAAACTATTGACAAACAGGAGATTGATATTACTCCTGTCATTCCCCCAGACAGGATAATAGCTACTACTGTATTATCTATTTCCTCGTCCCTATTGCAGGCCATACAAGCGAAACAAAGCATGGCACCTAGCGAGAAGCCTAATGATAAATTGTTCGTTGACGTTCCCGAGAGACGGGATATTCTGTCACTATATCACGATACTAAGACTGCTGGACATCCTGGTATTTCCAAAACAGTGTCAGCTGTTTCTCGGTATTTTTGGTGGGATTCCTTACGAAAGGATGTCACTGACTATATAAGTGCTTGTACTACTTGTGCCTGTATGAAATCCTCTCGTAGAGTCCCTTGTGGGCTGTTGCATCCGTTACCTGTTCCCGAGAGACCTTGGTCCAACCTATCTATGGATTTTATTGTTGAATTACCCCCTTCAAATGGTAACACAGTCATCCTGATGATAGTTGACCGGTTTTCCAAAATGGCTCACTTTGTGTCTCTTCGCAAGTTGCCCACATCCAAGGAACTGGCCCTTATCTTCGCTAGAGAAGTATTTCGGCTACATGGCATTCCCTTATCTATTGTGTCCGATAGGGGTAGCCAATTTATTTCCAGGTTCTGGAAGGCCTTTTGTACAGAAATGGGTATTTCTCTCTCGTTTTCTTCCGCTTACCATCCCCAGTCTAATGGAGCTGCTGAACGTGCCAACCAGTCTCTGGAGCAGTACCTCCGTTGTTTTGTGTCTCACCATCAGGACAATTGGTCTGACCTGCTTCCTTGGGCTGAATTTGCTCGGAATAACGCCACTCATGATTCTTCCGGCCAAAGCCCTTTTTACGTCGTCTATGGCCAGCATCCCGTTGTTCTTCCGGCTGCATTCTCCTCACAGGGCATGCCAGTTCTGGATGAACATTTGGCTGGTTTGCGTAATACTTGGGAGCAGGTTCAGCATTCTTTGGTTGACTCTGCTGCTCGCCAGAAGGCTCAGGCTGACAAGCATCGCAGAGCGGCTCCTTCCTATGTTGTGGGGGACAGAGTTTTGCTTTCCACGCGGAATATTCGTCTCCGGGTGCCTTCTATGAAATTGGCTCCCCGCTTCATTGGTCCTTATCGTATTATACATAAGGTTAATCCCGTTTCTTATGCCTTGGGTCTGCCTAAGAATCTGCGCATACCTAATGTTTTTCACACCTCGTTGTTGAAGCCCTACGTGCGCAACCGCTATACCCGGCATACTCCCCCTCCCCCTCCTGTCTCTGTGGAGGGTCATGAGGAGTTCGAAGTGTCTGCTGTTATTGACTCTCGTTTCCTTAGGGGTCGGCTTCAGTACTTGGTACATTGGAAGGGTTATGGGCCTGAGGAGCGCAGTTGGATTTCTGCTGATGCTGTTCATGCTCCCCGCCTTGTGCGTTCTTTCCATTCACGTTTTCCTGCCCGACCTAGTCCTGCCCGCCCGGAGGGCGTGTCCTCAGGGGGGGGTACTGTAGCGTTACTCACCTTTCCCAGGGGCCGGCCGCGGTCCTCTCTTCAAGCCGCGCGCGGTCCTGCGGCTGCACGAGCCGCGCGCGGCTCATCTGACGCTTCAGGCAGGAAGGCGGGCAGTGACCGCGAGATGGGGTCACATGTCCCGCCTGAATCTAAGAGCACGCCGCGAGTCTCGGGTGCGCTCTTAAAGAGACAGTGGGAGCCTAAATTGCCAAAAGGCTCCCATTGGCCCCTGTCATCCCACACACCCCATACACTTACCTTTTGGGGGTGTGGAAGTGACAGGAGCCAATCACATTAGTTTTGAACCTATTTATACTTACCCTTTTCCCTTAGTTCCTTGCCCTATCGTGGTTTCTGCTACAGTTCCCTTTAGTGCTTGTTGTGTTCAGTTGTGTTTCTCCTTTTTTGACCTTGGCTTTGTATTCTGACTTCGTTTTCGCTTTATCCTTGTCTGTACCGTTTGCCGGCTTGCTGATTCCTGTGTACCAGACCCCGGCTAGTTCTCGTTCACGCTGTCTCTTTGTGCCCTTGACCTCGGATCGTTCCTGACTCTGTACTTCTCCTATTACGTCGAGTCCAGACACTCTAAGGTCCGGTAGACGTATCTCTCCTCTGTGCTGTCTTCTGTTTGGCTGGATCCTGCGTGTAGGGGTATATACTCCTTACACAAGGAGGCCATGTCATTAGATTTTCTTCTTTTATACCCTTTCTTGCCAGCCACGCTGTGGACTACTTGGACGCGTGTGATGGAGCATTGTCCTGCATGAAAATCATGTTTTTCTTGAAGGATGCAGACTTTTTCCTGTACCACTGCTTGAAGAAGGTGTCTTCCAGAAACTGGCAGTAGGACTGGGAGTTGAGCTTGACTCCATCCTCAACCCGAAAAGGCCCCACAAGCTCATCTTTGATGATACCAGCCCAAACCAGTACTCCACCTCCACCTTGCTGGCGTCTGAGTCGGACTGGAGCTCTCTGCCCTTTACCAATCCATCCATCTGGCCCATCAAGACTCACTCTCATTTCATCAGTCCATAAAACCTTAGAAAAATCAGTCTTGAGATATTTCTTGGCCCAGTCTTGACGTTTCAGCTTGTGTGTCTTGTTCAGTGGTGGTCGTCTTTCAGCCTTTCTTACCTTGGCCATGTCTCTGAGTATTGCACACCTTGTGCTTTTGGGCACTCCAGTGATGTTGCAGCTCTGAAATATGGCCAAACTGGTGGCAAGTGGCATCTTGGCAGCTGCACGCTTGACTTTTCTCAGTTCATGGGCAGTTATTTTGCACCTTGGTTTCTCCACACGCTTCTTGCGACCCTGTTGACTATTTTGAATGAAACGCTTGATTGTTCGATGATCACGCTTCAGAAGCTTTGCAATTTTAAGAGTGCTGCATCCCTCTGCAAGATATCTCAATATTTTTGACTTTTCTGAGCCTGTCAAGTCCTTCTTTTGACCCATTTTGCCAAAGGAAAGGAAGTTGCCTAATAATTATGCACACCTGATATAGGGTGTTGATGTCATTAGACCACACCCCTTCTCATTACAGAGATGCACATCACCTAATATGCTTAATTGGTAGTAGGCTTTCGAGCCTATACAGCTTGGAGTAAGACAACATGCATAAAGAGGATGATGTGGTCAAAATACTAATTTGCCTAATAATTCTGCACTGCCTGTATATGAGAAACACAAAAAGTCAACCTTTAAGAACCAATTTGGCTCTGCCAGAAAAAAAATGCGTTGAATTCAGAACTATAATGACGATTCACTTAGTTTTGGCTACAAGTTGAGACAGCCTGGTATCAAGCAGCTTCTCATAAAATGAATGTATTACATACTTTCCTGACAATTCATTTACAGGTACACCCAATCACATGGCATTTAATTGTGCCTACTCCACTGGGAGATACCCAATTTACCTGACAATATGGGAAACTATAAAAAAAAATTGATCTACCCATCCTCATCTCCTGCTTTAAGGTTTGAAATACATTATTTTCTAAATCTTAAAAATGAAAATTAACTTTAAAAAGAGTGTTACAGTTATAAAATAAACATGTTAGCGGTGTAGCGGTAAACCTAGTGTGATTTGTTAGACTCTATCCAAATATATTGGTTTACTGTTGTGACAAAGAGGTTTAAATGATCTGTATTATAGCACCTTTGAATGACTGGACTAATACAATTGGAAATCAAGAATGGAGGTCCAGAACAAATGTAGGTAGTTTTGCATAATATTTAACTTGACTACATTTTTTTAATAAAATAACGTACAATTGTACTTAGGAGCAAAGGTCACATTATTAGAGATTGGTGTAATTTAGTTTTGGTGTACTGAAACCTATGCTCAGGTTTGCATGTTAAAAAAGGGTGCCACCTATATTTAAAAGGTTTAGTGGGAGGGCTGAAAAAGAAAGAAATGACTAAACACTGACATCCTAGACACAGCTGATAACTAGCTGGGCAACCCTTCCACAACTCCACGTTGCCACCTTCACATTTACATTTTTACATAGGACCATCTTCCTTCCTCTACAGTGAAAATAAATAAATTAATAAAAAGTAAAAATTCCAAACAAGTAGAACATTTATATAAAATAATCAGTATTTTAATGCGAGCAGTACTTGTTATTTTTTTTTAACTTGCTTTGCTTTTATGAAAACTGTTTATTTGACAATGTAATACAGCACAAGTTGTCTTTGAAGCCCTCATTTCACCCTTATGACCTGACATTCATAAGAAATAAGCCAGACATGAGAGCACAGGTACTTTGTTATTAAGAACTTTTCTGCTTACAGAGATCATTTTAAAAAAAAAAGTTGTTTAATATATTTCGCTTAGGCCTGTGTTGCAACACAGTGTCGAAATTTGAAATATACAACAAATTCGAATTCTTCACCCAAAATCAAGACAAAAACCAGTAACACTTGTCTTTATATTTCATTTTAGAAATGTGACATAATTAACCTTTCTCACTAAACAATATCTCCAGAAATGAAACCCTGACTATATTTAAATAAGAGCACTGCTTTATATCAGCTCATTCTCTCAAACACAGAACAAAATATTTGTGCTGGCATAAATCCTTGGAAAAGGTATAATGTCATAACAGTTGGTGTCTCTGTCTATTAATAACTCAATTGCCCCTACTTCTATATATATTTATAATATTGCTTTGTAAATAGTATTAAAGATTTGTCTTAGTTGTAGTTTGGCTCAAATTTCAATTTATATTAAAGGAAACACTGACACCTTAAATCTGGATTCTGCATTGTTAGAGTCGAAAGCTTTTACAGGGCTATAACAGGCAACAGTTGATTGACAGTGTTGACAGTTGTATTCCAACGTCAGTTGGAGGGCTACATCCAGTTGTCAGGCCTGGACCTTTTTGGCAATCTAGCCTGGTTATTGTCCTTAACACATCATGGATTTTAGAATTTTGTCTGCTCTTCTACTTATACTGCATTCTTATTCTGCCAAAAATAAATTAAAATAAATTAAAATTTGCATGTAAGTGATTGCCTTAAATGCATAAGTGTCTCATGAATTTTAACAACGGATTGTTTGTTTTTGACTACTGTATATTTTTCGTTTTTCAATTGCAGCATGCAATTAATACTTTGCAATTGTCAAAGTATGAGCTGTCCAAACTCAAGACAATATGTGTAAATAATATCAACACAACACACTAACTGGATGCAGTTAGTGTGGTTGTGTAGTGGTTGATGTGTGTGGTTGTGTAGTGGATGCAGTGTGTGTGTTTATGTGGTGGATGATGTGTATGGTTGTGTAGTGGATGCAGTTTGTGTGTTTATGTGGTGGATGATGTGTGTGGTTGTGTAGTGGATGCAGTTTGTGAATTTGTGCAGTGGATGATGTGTATGGTTGTGTAGTGGATGATGTGTATGGTTGTGTAGTGGATGCAGTTTGTGTGTTTATGTAGTGGATGATGTGTATGGTTGTGTAGTGGATGCAGTTTGTGTGTTTATGTAGTGGATGATGTGTATGGTTGTGTAGTGGATGCAGTTTGTGTGTTTATGTAGTGGATGATGTGTATGGTTGTGTAGTGGATGCAGTTTGTGTGTTTATGTAGTGGATGATGTGTATGGTTGTGTAGTGGATGCAGTTTGTCTGTTTGATGTGTGTGTGTGTGTGTGTGTGTGTGGTGGATGTGTGACAAATGCTGCTGGGATTTTTTTTTTAATGTAGAATTTGTATAATTAAAAAAAAGATGTATTCCCCCCTCCCTGCCTCTTACCTGTAGCCAGGGAGGTGGGGGCACTGGCTTCCCTGGTGGTCCGGTGGCTCTGCTTGTTGGGGAAGCAAGGAGGAGGCCAGCAGACTCCCTCCACGTTCTCCCTCCTGCCAGCCACTGCTCTATGCGAGCCCAGCATGCATTGCGTGCCGTGGAGCGTTGTCATGACAACCCGTGGCAATGCTTTACTGCTGTGGCTCGCGAGAGTGCTGGAGGGGAGGTAAGTATATCCTGGGCCCGCAGAGGCATATCTATATATATATATAGCGGTACTCGCTATGTATATATGCAGATTGAAGGGCTGGGGGCTCGGGCATGCAGAGGATTACCTGTGCAGTCCGGGCCCCCCAGGACCGCCGGGCCTGTGACAACCGTCATGGTTGTCACCCCCTGATGGCGGCCTTGCCCCACCCCCCCAAGAAGCAGAAAAACAGAGAGCGCAATCAATGCCACTTTTTACTGAAGAGGTAGAGCAGAGTACCCAAGTAGGGTTCCTAACGACTGGTCTTGGTGCTGGTAGTGATCATGAGGAATCTAATGAGGATGATATTGCTCTTTCTCCCAACTACTACAGACATTTGTTACGGTCTGTCCCAGGAGGAAGCAGACTATGAAACAGAGAAATTGCAAGGAGAGTTCAGAGAGGGGAGTCAGTAGTCCACTATCTGCACCTACTGTGCACTTGCCACTTTGTCTAAGTCCATCTCTATCTGCAGTAGGTTCACTGGTGCTGTATCAGTAGACGCCTGTTGACTCGTTGACTCTGTGGGACATTAAACTGAATTTTTTACAGGCATCCAATGAGGACCAAAGGCATGCACAGCACATTTTATTAAATTATTCAATTTGGAACCTTTTTTTGGAACACTGCAACACCATAACCACTGCACCCTTCTGTAATGTCATTATAGACTAAAGTACAGAGAATACAGGACCATGCTTATTGGCTGAGAATCTGTCAGATCATCTGACACTTTCAGCCAATGAGTGAGCTGCTGCACAGCCTTGCTTTGCCTTGTAGAGCTAACCATATTCCCCTGCCTATGGAATGTCCAGGTATATAGGTATTCATATTGGTGGAAATGTTCTTAAAACCACTCTTCTGAAGTTAATGGGAAGGCAATTATCAGAGCACAGCCTGGATTGATATCCCGACAGTTTATCCTTTCCTAACTACTACTACTCCTATTGTCCATTACAACTACCGCTGGCCGCCTCACGCTGTTTCTTCCTTCCCATTAATACCCATTCTGCCTTCACTAATCCTTCCACTATCACAAATACTCATTTAGTCTAATCTCTGAAATGTTTTTATAAAATTACTAATAAAAAAGTAATGTACGTCATTAGCCTTTAAGTGTTTTTGCTATATAAATAGACAGCTTTAATCTTTGTTTTTGACCAATACTAGAATACTGTAAGTAGTTTTATTCTAGATTTTAAACTGGTCCTTCTACTTCTACTAGGGAAGAGTAATGGTGCAGCTGTCGTTTAGATCTTGATGTCAGGGAATTCACATTAGCAAACCAATTACACTCAGTCACCTTCATCAAAGACCTGTCTGTATCAGTGATTAGTGTACTTGGTCAGAAGCATTTTATTGCAAACCAAGAGTCCACTTGTATACTTTATTTAACTAGAAGAGCACTTTGTACTGTTGATAGATTATAATCACCTTTTTCTTTTCCTCACCGTAATTTATTTGTGTACACAGACTCATAGAAGTCACATGGTTTCTTACTTCAAGTCCTTCTGGTTATGGGATAAGCCTTTCAGTTGTCTTTGTCTTTTTGACACCCATGAAAGACTCGGTCAACTGATTATAGATGTGCCTGCTTTTAACTGCCTTTTTATTCCCCTGTGATGGATGGTTTAAGCAGATGGACTTGTGTTTTAGGAGCAGAAGAGCATGCTGGATCAATGATGGATGATACCAACTGAATAACAAAAGGCGAAGATTTCTCAAACTACCTCACAGCTTAGCACTTTAGAAGTCAGTCTATGTTTCTTGTGTTTTATCTAGTTCCAGATCCTATTGTGGTTTTCACATGTGTTGAAGAGCTCTTTAGATAAATAAGGGGACTTCTTCACAGACAGACAATAATGAAACATTGTGAATTTTTTTTTTTTAAACTTTTTTTTTTCTTTTTGAGTTCAAAAAGCTGGAAAACCACTTCAAGGATACTTTTCAAATCAAGGACGTTCCAGGAGAAAGAGAATTTGGCAGAAAACATTCAGACACTTTCAGTTTATAAATCTTGTTTATAAGAGATCGAGGTGGGATGGGAGACATTCCTTTTATAGGAAACTTTCTGAAGCAACCTTGAAACACACTTTTTTTTCCCCTACTGACTGTCCATGTGCATTTATGATCAAACAAAACTGCACCTTCTAGTTTCATTGCACAGGTTGATAACGCCCCAGTATTGCCACAAGAATTGCAATTTTATTATCACTGCTGGGACATGGCGAT
Source organism: Pelobates fuscus (assembly GCF_036172605.1). Lineage (NCBI taxonomy): Eukaryota > Metazoa > Chordata > Amphibia > Anura > Pelobatidae > Pelobates > Pelobates fuscus. The sequence goes on from NC_086323.1 coordinate 151,730,749, forward strand.
AGTTCTTTTATTTTATTAAGTGGTAGAATTAGAGTTATTTAGCTCACTGATTTATCCCCCTTGACATCTATTACAACACCTGCCTTTTTCTAAACCACAGCCCCACATAATGTCCATAAAAGTCCTACTACAATATTTTTCCTAGCTCAGTTCATCATAGGACAGTACTCTGAGGCTCTGGGGTGTCAGTTTTTTTTATTTGTAGTACTGACATCAAAAAAGGCAGAATATTTCTTTATTTGTATATGTGTAATGCATAGGCTTACCATCTGAAATTCACAGTCAGATGTCCAAAGGCACTGTTTCATGACTCTTTCTCATATAAAATACTACTGAGTATAAACAAGAAATAATTAAATAATAATAATAGAATTGTAGGCTACTCCATCAACTTGATTAGGACCACTCGTAAATATACACAAGTATATGAAAAATATTGTATCAGTCATTTCCTAATCTATTTTAGTTCAATAAATATGTAAAATGTTATGTTTTCATACATTAATTTTATCACTCACTGTTTGTTCTTAAAAACATAGCTCAATGTTTGGAGGTATATAATCAGAATGGTAGTGAGGGTATATTAGTGAAGTGATAAATGCTGGTACGAGAGCAGGTCAAACCAGTGTGTAAGGGGGCTTGGTTGACAGGCGCTTTATAAAAAAAACAGTAATAAATACATGTGCAGCACTTTCACGTGGATAGAAATACACTGGACACCACTTGTGTATTGTGTAAGTCCATTTAATGTCATACTCAAACTGTGCATTACAGATTCTTTCCTCAGAAGCTGGACAACCAAAGGAAACAAAAAACAAGATGGTGGAATGGTGAGTCACAAGTTGATATTGTCCCACTGTATCCAGAAAAGTAGGGTTGTTTATTGGGCCTTCTGTGTCGAGCACACTTCTTTTGGGTCCTGAGATGTCAAAAAGAACATCAAGGTTGCATATTTCCCATACAACTTCTTTGAACTATCAATTAATGATTGTAAAACATTTAGCAGCTTCTAAACATAGATTTTGATTTCCATTTTGTCTGGTTTGAGGAAGTGCTAATTCTGTTAGCAGGCATTCTACAAACTGCAGAAGAGCTGGCCTTAAAATAGCTCCCTGTGCATATGTTTCTATTGGCTTCTTGAATTCAGGGAAGACCCCATATGATTTACAGAGCTGCATGGACATAATAAAGTGCTTGTTGGTTTGGATGTCTCTGTTTTTCAGAGGCAGACTTTACCACAGCAGGGATGCTATTTCTGTTTAAACAATTCCTGGTGCATCCATTAATGTGGAAGCCTGATGTTACTTTGAAGTTTGTTTGCATTCCATTACAATTTCAAATACACATTTTCAGTGGGAGAAAGAATCACAAACCCTACCGTATGATTAATGTTTTTTACACCTAAGTGCGAGGGAGGTCCAATAGTCTTCTGACAGTCATTTTTCCAACTCTATGTGACTTTCTCCCCACACTAAAAGACACTGTTCAGCACTCATACATGCATTAAAGGCAGCAGAACGTGGCAGTTTTGTATATTGATTTTTTAAATGGTATTGGAATAGTGAGACGAACCAGGCTAATGTGAATTTAAACACTTGCAATTTCAAAGTTTGGACATTTAAAGGAATACTAACAGCTGCAAATGAAAAGTGTTCCATTTACGTGTTTGGAGCCTGGAATCAGTGCGACCTTAAAGATATTTATGTGGAGCAGATGTCCTAGAGTTTTAAATGTGATCTTCCCATGCATTAAACCCCTGGCTTGCAAGCCTGAACTAAATATTGCTGGAGGAAAATACAAATTCTACAACAGATAAAAAAAAAAAGGGACAATCCACATTGGATATTTCTAATATGTTATGGATGTACATATGTAAATAAATAAATTGACTTTTGCTAAAAACAGCAATTTCTTCAAATTTGGGCTGATCCGGTGATCTAAATTTACCATTTTATAAACCATTATATAGGTTAATCACAAAACAAATGAGTCCCGCAGTGGATGAGGATATATATATACATATATATATATATATATATATATATATATATATATATATATATATATATATGTTTTAAGGTCACAGGCCTGTATTTATGGGAGGAGTTTTACCTATATAAGTCATATCACCCCTCTTACCTAGGCCATTCTGTCTCAGGTCATCCCACCCACCTCTCCCCCTTATTTAATGTATTTATTCAAATGATTTATTTTATATTTTTTTTTACCTTGGAGGGCCCTCTTAATTACAGGCCTAACAATACGTCGGTTTTGGCACACCACAATCGACTTACACCACCAGGATCTACATACGGCTGTTATGTTTATGCCCACAAATAAATACACACACACACATATATAAAAAAATAATTTCTACACATATATATATATATATATATATATATTTATCTGTGAACCAAAAGGCAGTGAAATGTGCCTATCACTGTACTGCTAGATATATACATACTATTTATATGACAACACACACACATACAGTATCTCACAAAAGTGAGTACACCCCTCATTACATATTTGTAAATATTTTATTATACATTTTCACTGAAGAAATGGCACTCTGCTACAATGTAAAGTGGTAAGTGTACAGCCTGCATAACAGTGTAAATTTGCTGTCCCCTCAAAATAACTCAACACACAACCATTAATGTCTAAACCGTTGGCAACAAAAGTGAGTACACCCCTAAGTAGAAAAAAGTCCAAATTGGGCCCAAAGTGTCAATATTTTGTGTGTTCACCCTTATTTTGCAACACTGCCCTAACCCTCATGGGCATGGAGTTCATCAGAGCTTCACAGGTGGCCACTGGAGTCCTCTCCGATTGATCCATGATGACATCACGGAGCTGGTGGATGTTAGAGACCTTGCTTGACCAGTCCATCACCTTTAACTTCAGCTTCAGGTCGTCTTGGAGGTGTGTCTGGGGTCGTTATCATGTTGGAATACTGCCCTGCTGCCCAGTCTCCAAAGGGAGGGGATCATGCTCTGCTTCACTATGTCACAGTACATGTTGGCATTCATGGTTCCCTTAATGAACTGTAGTTCCCCAGTGCCGGCAGCACTCATGCAGGCCCAGACCATGGCACTCCCACCACCATGCTTGACTGCAGGCAAGACACACTTGTCTTTGTACTCCTCACCTGGTTGCCGCCACACACGCTTGACACCATCTGAACTAATTAAGTTTATCTTGGTCTCATCGGACCGCAGGACATGGTTCCAATAATCCATGTCCTTAGTCTGTTTGTCTTCAGCAAACTGTTTGCGAGCTCTCTTGTGCATCATCTTTAGAAGAGGCTTTCTTCTGGGACGACAGCCATGCAGAAGAATTTGATGCAGTGTGCGGCGTATGGTCTGAGCACTGACAGGCTGACCCCCCACCCCTTCAACCTCTGCAGCAATGCTGGCAGAACTCATACGCAGTGGTGTATCCTGGTTTTGTGCTGCCCTAGGCAGGACAAAACTCAGGCGCCCCCCTCCCCCCCGCGCCACCCCCACCCAACCCTTCCCCCCGTCCCGCATTCTAAATACACACACACACACATGCTCACTAACAGGCAAACACACACACAGTCAGAGACAAACTAACAGACACACACACTCACTAGCAGGCACACACTCACTAACAGACACACACACTCACACTAACAGGCAAACACATACACAGTCAGACACACACATTAACAGACACATTAACAGACACACACACACACACACTAACAGACACACACACACACACACACTCACTAGCAGACACACACTCACTAACAGACACACACACACTCACTAACAGACACACACACACTAACAGACACATTAACAGACACACACACTAACAGGCACACACACACACACACTCACTAGCAGACACACACACACTCACTAACAGACACACACACACTAACAGGCACACACACACACACTAGCAGACACACACACACACACTCACTAACAGACACACACACACTCACTAACAGACACACACACACACACTAACAGACACACACACATTAACAGACACATTAACAGACACACACACACTAACAGACACACACTCACACTAACAGGCACACACACTCACTGACACACACACACACTCACTAACAGACACACACTCACACTAACAGGCAAACACACACTCACTAACAGACACACACTCACACTAACAGGTAAACATACACACAGTCAGACACACACACACACTAACAGGCACACACACACTCACTAACAGACACACACACACTCACTAACAGACACACATTCACACTAACAGGCAAACACACACACAATCAGACACACACACACTAACATTAACATATATATATATATATATATATTTTTTTTTTATTTAACCTCCCCCCCAGCCTCCTTACCTTTGGGAATGCTGGGGGGGGGTCTCTTTCTCCCTGCTGGTCCAGTGGCTAACGGCCGGGCTGGCGGGTGGGCGGCTGGTGAGGGAGCTCTTCCTCTGAGCTGTCTGCTCAGCTCCCTCGCGCGCTGCCCGCAGAGTGAGGCTGGGAGCCGGAATATGACGTCATATTCCGGCTCCCAGCCTCACTCTGCAGCATGTGAGGGAACTGAGCAGACAGCTCAGAGGAACAGCTCCCTCGCCAGCCGCCCACCCGCCAGCGCACAGCAGCCTGCACGCCTGACCGGCATGTCAGTTAGCCGCAAGGCTAACAAGGTATTTGCTCTGGGCATTTGGGGGCGGCGTTTTTTGCCGCCCCCTGGAAAATGCCGCCCAAGGCAAATGCGATACGATGCTGGGCACATGTACTCAACTTCTTTGGTCGACCATGGCGAGGCCTGTTCTGAGTGGAACCTGTCCTGTGAAACCACTGTATGGTCTTGCCCACTGTGCTGCAGCTCAGTTTCAGGGTCTTGGCAATCTTCTTATAGCCTAGGCCATCTTTATATAGAGCAACAATTCTTTTTTTCAGATCCTCAGAGAGTTCTTTGCCATGAGGTGCCATGTTGAACTTCCAGTGACCAGTATGAGAGAGTGTGAGAGCGATAACACCAAATTTAACACACCTGCTCCCCATTTACACCTGAGACCTTGTAACACTAATGAGTCACATGACACCAGGAGGGAACATGGCTAATTGGGCCCAATTTGGACATTTCCATTTAGGGGTGTACTCACTTTTGTTGCCAACGGTTTAGACATTAATGGTTGTGTGCTGAGTTATTTTGAGGGGACAGCAAATGTACATGGTTATATATTTACAAAAATATGAGGGGTGTACTCACGTTTGTGAGTGAGATATTGTGTGTATATATATATATATATATATATATATATATATATATTGCAGTACACTGATTGTCCCATTTTCCTGTCCTTCAGGTATGATGATTCTTTTACGAAATATTCACCATATACACCCTGTTCCAAATTATTATGCAAATTCTATTTAAGTGTCACAAAGATTAAATATTTTGTTTTTCAGTTTAACTCATGGATGGCATTGTGTCTCCGGGCTCTTTTGATCACTGAAAACAATCTTGGACACCTGTGATAATTAGATTGCCAGGTGAGGCCAATTTAAGTAAAAACTACTAAAGGAGGGTGTTCCACATTATTAAGCAGAGCACCATTTTCATGCAATATGGGGAAGAAAAAGGATCTACCTGCTGCCGAAAAGAGTGAAATAGTTCAATGCCTTGGACGAGGTATAAAAACATTAGATATTTCTCGAAAACTTAAGCGTCATCATCGCACAATTAAGAGATTTGTGGCTGATTCAGAGCACAGACGGGTTTGTGCAGATAAAGGCACATTGAGGAAGATTTCTGCCAGATCCATGCATCGGATCAAGAGAACAGCTGCTAAAATACCATTACATAGCAGCAAACAGATATTTGAAGCTGCTGGTGCCTCTGGAGTCCCACGGTCTCAAGGTGTAGAGTCCTCCAGAGTCTTGAAACTGTGCATGAACCTTCTATTCGGACACCACTAACCAATGCTCACAAGCAGAAACAGCTGCATTGGGCAGAAAAATACATGAAGACTAATTTGCAAACAGTCCTGTTCACTGATGAGTGCCGTGCAACCCTGGATGGTCCAGATGGATGGAGTAGTGGATGGTTGGTGGATGGCCACCCTGTTCCAACAAGGCTGCGACGTCAGCAAGGCGGTGGTGGAGTAATGTTTTGGGCCAGAATCATGGGAAGAGAGCTGGTTGGCTCCTTTAGGGTCCCTGAAGGTGTAAAGATGACCTCTGCAAAGTATGTGGAGTTTCTGACTGACCACTTTCTTCCCTGGAACAGAAGGAAGAACTATGCTTTCCGTAATAAAATCATCTTCATGCATGACAATGCACCATCTCATGCTGCAAAGAATACCTCTGCATCAATGGCTGCTATGGGGATAAAAGGAGAGAAAGTCATGGTGTGGCCTCCATCCTCCCCTGACCTCAATCCTATTGAGAACCTTTGGAGCATCCTCAAGCAAAAGATCTATGAGGGTGGGAGGCAGTTTACATCCAAACAGCAGCTCAGGGAGGCTATTCTGACATCTTGCAAACAAATTCAAGCAGAAACTGTCCAAAAACTCACAAGTTCAATGGATGCAAGACTTGTGAAGCTGCTATCAAATAAGGGGTCCTATGTTAACATGTAATGTGACCTGTTAAAATGTTTAAAAAGTTAAAATGTTGTTATAAGTTTGATTGAAATAGCTTTTGATTTCAGTAAATATGCTGCAAACACAACAGATGACAATTTACAACCTATAAAGTGTTTTGAAACTTACTGTGCGTAATAATTTAGTACAGTGCATTGTACGTTTTTTATGTTTAAGAAAAATACTGTTATCATTAGGAGGTTTGTTCAATAAAATTTGAATTGTACTCTTAAAAGTTGATAACATGAGAATTATGCTGACTATTATTTACATCAATTATTTAGGTAAATGAGAAAAATATCATATGCATAATAATTTGGAACAGGGTGTACTTTTACGAAAGAATTACCATATGCACAAAATTCATCTGTCCCAAACATGTGTTCATTTTTGGACAAAATGGCTCATCTGGCAAAAAAAAATAAAAATGTCCACCATACGCAAATCTAGTTAAAAAAAATAATACTTTTAAACAAAATGGTACATTTGAAGCTTAATGTAAGTTGCAGATACATAGAGTTTGCGGCTTTCTGCAGGGAGAGCTCTTATCCAAACTTGGCTTTTCTAGGAGTTTACAATATCCCATAAAGCCCACGTATGCCTGGTTAGTTAAGGATGGCTGACATTTAGTTAGGTACTACCCACGCAATGTCAAGGCTCTGGAGTGACATCTAGACACAGCAGCAAATCCTATAAGCCCTTTTGTTCTGCTACTGATATGATCATGGTGACTTATGGGAAATGGGAGCTGATAAGGATCCATTATTACTTTTCCTTGCAGCTTTTAGATAGCATTTATAAAGGAAAGTAAACTGGGGCCTAAGGCCGGAAATAGATGCCTATTATTTGCAGTCACCATTATTTTTGTGGTACGTAATTTACATATCTTTATCTATTTATAGTGTTTGCAAAACCAGTAGACGTTTTAAAGGTATGTTTAGGTATTTTCTTCAAGCACAATGTTTCACTCCTTTATTGTCCAGGAAAGGTATGTTTGTACTTTGCAGGTTAAATAGATGACTACACAATATGTGATTAGAATAGATCCTTACCCTTGCAAGGTGTATTTTTTTAAAGCCTTTCCTAGAATTTTTTTTTACTAATAAATCGGAGACGGACTTTAAAGGGACACTCCATGCACCCAGACCACTTCTGCCTATTGGAGTGATCTGGGTGCCAACTCCCACTACCCTCAACCCTGCAGCTGTAAATATTGCAGTTTTCATAAACTGCAATAATTACATTGCAGGGTTAACTCCTCCTGTAGTGACCGTCTACTAGACAGCCACTAGAGAGCACTTCCTGGTTTCCAGCACAGGTTTTCTGTGCTAGAGCGTCGCTGGATGTCCTCACGCTGTGTGAGGACCTCCAGCATCGCTCAATTCCCCATAGGAAAGCATTGAAAGCATTTTCAATGCATTCCTATGGAGAGGTCTAATGTGCATGCGCATTAGGTCTCCCCCGCCGGCGGCTGGCCATGCACAATTGGTCTCCCCCTCCAGATGACGTCGGCGGGGGAGGAGCGTGGGCTGGGGTCTCAGGTAAGTCACTGAAGGGGTTTTCACCCCTTCAGCAACATGGGATGGGGAGTGGGAGGGAGAGAAGACCTGCAGTGCCAGGAAAACGGTTATTTTGCCACCCCCTGCCCCACAGACAAAAGTGCATCTTCACCTGTGTGTCCCTTAATCCCCCTCTTGAATTTCTAACCCTCCTTGTGTCTCTCTTTTGAATGTCTTAATTCCTTTAGTATATCTTTTTACTTATGCCCCCAGCCCCTTTGACTCTTTCTACCCCAGCTCCTCTTTGTGTCTCTTACTTCACTGAGACCATTTGTGTATATCTTTCTCCCAAAGCTCCTTTATGTGTCACCTTCTCCCCTTCCCCAGCCTCTTTACGTGTCTCTTACCCTCTTCCAGTCCCTTTGTGTGTCTTTCTCCCCTTTCCCATGCCATCTGCATGCTTCTCCCCAGCTTTTTTTGTGTATCTATTTCTCCCCTTCCTCATCCCCTCTATATCTTTCTTCCCCATCCCCTTGCATATGTCTCTTTCTCCCCTTCCCAACCTTTCTGTTTGTCCCTTCCCCCAAGTCCCTCTGTGTCTTTTTGTCTCCCCCCCCCCCCCCCAGCCTCTCTGTGTGTCTCTTCCCCCCAGGCACCAGCTCCACTGTGTCCCCTTGTGTCCCCTCAGTGAAACGGATCCGGCGCCCCTCGGGTCGGTGCGCCCTATGGATTCACTTGTGCTATGAATGTTGAGGACAGTTCCCTGGTGTATGCAAAAGCAGACAGTCCCGACGAATTTGGAAAGTTTGGGAGACATTAGATAATCTGGTCATTTCAAAAAAGGGTGAAGACTAATATTATGGATTAAATAGTTATCATAATTTCAAGAAAATTATATTGAAAAACATAGCAAACGGGGGGGGGCGGGGCCTGACCGCAGAAGGGAGCAGACGCATGTCGCTGCTGCTCCCGTAGCTGATCCGATTTCAAGCCGATTCTCGACAAGCGGAGGCCGCGACTGACCTCAACCTGGTACCCACTCGACTGGGGAGCCCGAGACCTGCCGTTAGACACCACAAACGTGGATTTCGGCAGCGGGCCAGAGTCCCCTGATGTTGCGGCCTACAAGCATGGCGGCGGTGGGAGAGACGGCCGCTCTCCCGCCATCCACGGACACAGCAAAACTAAGCCTGAACTCCCGTTCCCCCCCCTACGGACCGGCGGGGGTCATCCCGGTCCTTACTAAGGCAACACTCTCGATCCAACGACCTGCAGCTACCCACTTCAGCCTGGGTTCTGAACACTCCAGACCCGGCAACATGGCGGATGCAACCTTACTCAAGAGGCCAGCGCCCACAAGCTTAGACCTGGCATTTCAGCGGTTCTGGGATAAATGGGAGCAGCTCCTCATGAGACCCTTCCTACCGTCTAGGAACCCGACTGGAGAACCAGTGAAGCAGAGGAACAGTGGGCCTACTCAGGGCTACGCTCACCCTCCTGTCTCAGCAAAGACCACCGGCCTAACACCCGGTCTGAGGGTCAAAGGGAGATTACCTCCACGGCATCGTCCACACCGCCGGAGGTCCAACCGCCGCTGGCGGCGCAGAACCACCAGGGATCTCCGTAGCGCCCCAACAGGGAAAAACTCGGCCTACAAGTACATCCGAGTTTGTGGCACCGGGATGCAGACCCCACATGAGGCCTGGGATCAGGCGGAGGTCCTCACATCCGTGCGACACACTGGCACCCTGCGGATCCGGCCAGCTCCACACACCGTCACACTACGCAAAGGGATCGGCTGAGGAAGCGGGCCGGGACCAGCGACCAAACCAGGAGCTGTGTACCCCATTAGGACTGATCCACGAGGCCCACGACACCGTCTCTGCCAAGTTTCCCCAACCCAGCGATTTCTCCCAGGTCCCAGTATGGCAAAAAGCTGGACTCATTCATATTCTAGCTGTACAACACTGGGGCACCCACTTGACATAACGCAGAGAACTTAATGTAGTATACATACAGGTTTTTTTTTTGTTGTTTCTCTTTTTTATTTTTCTACCTATAATGTGGACTTTATGTATATCTTGAGCTTTACAATGTCCACCCTGCATGGATAATGGCTTACTCTAACTGACATTAAGTTTCCCATGTCTGCATAGTTAAAATTAGGCGGCATCCCTGTATATCGCCCGACTGACAACCATAGCATGCATGTAAATAACCTTAAATGATACTAAGCCTACCTACGCTTCAACAAACGTGTAATTAATATTGGCTAATGACTATAATAAGCGTAACCAACATGTTTAGAGCACCCTTGGATGTCTGCTGCTTTGCCCTAATGGCAAGTGGACATGTCTCACAGCGCTAGCTCGCTTAACAAATTAGCCTCTTGACATAACATTTATTGTACTAACATAAGCATTGCCTCAGTATTATTTCATTGAGGATCTGTGGGTGCATAAGCGACAAACTACACTGTTGAAAGCCTTCACTTAAATCGCCTCACTTACAGACGCCCCACATGATAATACTCTCTAATGCAGAGCTTTTACTCGCTGTACTGCATCTTCTTCTAGCTTGTTTAAAACTTGTCTCTACCTAGCGACTCATACAATTAAAATAAAAATAAGGCATTACCACTCTGGAAATGTATGTAACTATGTTTTCAATGTTTTACCACCAAAGATATGTATTACTTTTGCATCTCCTTCTTTTCATTCTGTATCCCTCATATATGCCTTAATAAAAGAAAGATTTACAAAAAAAAAAAGAAAAACATAGCAAACAATAAATGCTTAAAATGAGCAGTAAAACATAACAAGATGGCATAAAACAATACAATAAAACCCATAAACATGCTTCAGAAAGAATAGATGCCCCGGGACATGGTTCCTAAACATCTAGAGCATGAGAGCACCAAGGGAGAATACTGAAAGAGACTTAAAATGAATGTTTTAAATAAAATAATGTATTATTTTCTATAGCACAGGCACGCACATGACAGCCCTGTGACTGTTCTAACCCTGTCCTATTTGCACTATTAATTATATATTTCAACCTCCAGGATCTTTTTGATTTATTTTTTTTAATATCCTCAATAGGTTGTTTTTTACGCACTCCATTTCAGTGAATGTTAGTGAATGTTAGTGAATGTTAGTGGGTGTTTAACTTAACTGAACAGAAGTGCATTGCTGGGGAATTTCAAGTCTAAGTGCAACTCATATTAGGCCATTTGGCTGGGTTTCATCTCCCACGCAGGGGCAGAAATGTTCCAAAAAACAGTTTGTAGCAATAAGCGTTCAGCTGTCAATAACAGATGCAAAGGGAGATTTGAAAAGGCAAAAAATAAACATGTGTTTTACAGAGCTTAAAGCAAAGCTCTAGCCCCTGGATGTTGCTGAACTTCATCTTCCACAATTATATAGCCATCTAATGCACTCAAAGAATTCTGGGAGTTGAAGGCTATCAACGGCTGGGATTTGAGAACCCTGATTTAAAGGGACATAATAGACATTAATTAACCATTATTTTTGTGCAGTATACGGATAATACAATAAAAAAAAGTGTGAACAAACAAACAAACAAGCAGCACTTGTATCAGCATGTGCTCCTGCTGGCAAACACCTTCTGATTTATAAGGGGACCCACCTGTCAGGAGTCTCTCATTCTGATCAGTGTTTTTATTTTTATTTTTCTCCATTTACATGCAGGGTTATTCACTAATGTTAGAATTCAAAGTGACATTCAAATTTAAGGCCAAAGTAGCTGAACTGGAAGCAAAGCTTAAATCGATTATTTTTTAGTTTTGGCTATTTTGTCCTTACATTTTTAAATTCACTTGGAATTTTCACATTAGTGAATATTCCTGATATATATCCACAGGAGTCCGCCAGGGGTTTAAGGGATATGTGGTTTATCCCACGACAATCATAAAACAATTTGCAAAGTAGGCAATGTGCAATTCCCAAGATAAAACCAAACATGTGCGGCAATGGCTCAGGTTTTCCCCAGTGGAGGAAAGAGATGTCTATTCTACATGTATGCATACCTCCCAAGTGTCCCTATTTAGGAGGGACAGTCCCTAATTTGGGCCCAAATCTTTCTGTCCCTCTTTTCTATCCTAATGTCCCTCTCTTCTAGGAGCTCCATCTTGTTGCTCTGTCAAAGTGTATAACACAGCTACAAAGCAATAATACTCCCACTAATGTGTCTTTAAATTACAATAATTGCGTTTAGAAATCAGTCTGTGTAAATAAGATACATTAGTCTTGTTCTAAATTACATTTTAGTTGCATAAATTGTTATGAGGAAATCAACTAAAATTCAAAACAGCGATGACCCACCTCAGGTACACCCCACAAATTCTAGAGTCCTTCTTTGCCCATGTCTAAATTTGTCTAGCTTATATATCGGTTGCATAAATTGTTATAAGTAAGTCACCTAACAATTTTCGGAAAAGCCATGCCCCTGCTCACAAGTTGAATGAATCTCAGACAGCAAAGGAGGAAATAAATTTGCCTCCTCAGACATTTGAGGCCCATAGGGCTGGCTTATTACTATGTGCTTTTAAAAATTATAAAGTAGAGACCATGTAGAGTGGTCTGTGTACCATAAATCTTCCAATCATGCTAAGTTACTTATCAGCAATGAACCCGTAAGTATTAATCTATGTAAAATGTCTACACTCTTTAATTAAAACACAACTTTATGTTCATTGGCTAATCAACATATGCTTTACATGCATATTGCATGCATATTTACTACTTTGACAATGGTTTTCTGTGCATATATTTGTTTATTCAGTACACATTTCAGACATGTCTGTGGGAACACTCTTTACTGTTCCAATGTTACTCAGATCTTGCATTATATCAAAATGTCCCAAGACCGATCTGTGGCATCATTGTATTATGCCACAGATACTTCCAGTGGCCATATATGGTATCGCAAGTGATAATAACAAACACTCCAAATGGCCATTTGTTATATTGCAAATGAAAACCGCAAACGCTACAAGCCTATATAGTTATACAATGCCTGCAGACAATACCCAAGTTAATTGTATAATATCTTTGTTAGCATAATGGTATGGGCTTTGTCATTGCCCTAATATAATTCCCCAAAAATTATCATTTAGTCAATTTCACAGTTTAGGACACAAACCAAAACAAAATTGGTGATTTTTATGTAAGCAAATTGACTGCCATACTATATTCCAGCATCAGCAAATGTCCTCATCGTCTGCCTGTAGTTTTTAGCCACTAGCCCATATGTGCAGCGTCTGAATCTTCAGTGATCTTGTCAATGATAATAAATCACATTTAATACACTGTGTGACAGCAAACAAAAGATTCAGTGCACCTCGTGGCATGAAGAAGCTCTGATATATAATATCCCAAGGCCTTTAGCACGCTATATAATATCCCTCTTGCCAAAGCACATTTTTTTCTATTGAAAATATTTTTTTTTAATATGTATTTTAATAAAACCAAACTTATAAAAAATGCCCCAGGCTGAGCATTGCTCTCATGGCTGTAGTTCTTCATTTAATGCAAGAATGTAAGTTACATTTATTTATATATATATATAAATATATGTATATATATATATATATATATATATATATATATATTGTCAAATGAATCTAGTAAATATATATTTTATTTTCATGTTGAGGGGAGAGAGTTATAAAATGAAAATTAAATAATGAACTGAAACAACTGTATTTTTTTTTTTCATTGAAAAATTGTTATACATTATATACTTGAGAAAGTCTCAGAGATTTCTAACCATGAATTGGGAGTAACTTGAAAATAGGAAATAAAAGAAAAGGATATTGTATCAAATTTAAAGTGAACACTCCCAGCACCATAACCACTACAGTGCACTGTAGTGTTTATGGTGCCACATGTGCTCTTGTGCCACCAATATAAGTAGTCAAACCATTTTAGAATAATTTGACATTACCTGGGGTCGCTTGGTGCCGCTCTCCCGCCTCTCTGCGGCCTCCAATAGAGACTGCACAAGGCTTATCTAATTTGCTGAGAGAGAGATATGCTCACGCTCTCTGCCAATGAGCTAGCCTACAATGCCAGGCTTAAGAAATCTTCTGAGTCTCCTGGAGGCAGCACAGAGGCAGGGAGCAGAGCCTGGCAGTCCCTAAATCTGTAGTGGTTATGGTGCTTGAGGTGTTTGAAGGATAATTTAAATATAATTTATAATTTTGATAAATATAAATTTCTTCTTAAATATCAATGTAAATTAATTAAAAATGAACGTTAATGTTGTGTGGAGTATTAACTAAACAATAATGGCACTAGTGAATTGTAAAACATGGGCCACAAAAAATTACGTTAAAAAAAGTTGAAAGTTTGTCACAAGTAAATTTTTAGTGACTAAACTCTGTAATTGTTTTATCTGAAGCAGTGCAGTTTCTAGTAAAGCTATGTTAATTTGTTATTAATACAATTAAAGGGTTACTCCAACCCTTATAACTTTTATTTTGTGTAAAATGCCAATAGGGCATTATTCTTTAGCTCCCCTCCCCCCTCCCCCCTACCGAATGCTGTACAAATTTTTTTTTTAAATGTATGCATAAATTGCTTGATTGTTTTAGATTACATTTCACAGATTTTTAGGGAGATTTATAAAAGAAAGAGTTTAGTTTAGCCATAAGTTCCCCTTATTCCTTTTAATATTAGATTGTCAATGGCAATTAACTGCTCTATTGAAGTACTTGAAAATTATTTGAATATTTTAGCCTCAGTTTTGTCTTTCATCAACCACAACGTGATAAACATTCTAGACAATTTTTTTATGCAGTGAAACCACATGTTACTTTGGATTGAAAACCTTCTGCTGGGATAAACAGGACTAGTTGCTAAAGTGTAAATTATCAGGAATTTAAATATATTTCAGAAAGGATATTTCTCGTGTCTTATGAAAAGCCTTTTAATCCAAGCCGTAATTTTAATTATTTAGACTAAAATAGTCAAGAGAGGGGGGGAAAATGAAGATTTAACTATTTTATCCTGCATTTTGAAGGCAGTCGTCAGTTTCCCCCAACTCACTGTTAAGTAAATACTAAATAAACATCTTACTAAAATCTCCCAAATTGTGGCCACTACATGAAAATATGAACATTTTAGTAAATCGTTCCCATAAAGATATACTATTTTAACAGGTTTATTTACAAAAGTGAGAATTGTCAGGAATTCATAAAGAATTAAAAATGTATTTCAAATTTAAGGGCAAAATGACTGAATTTGAACTATTCGCCAAGTCAGCTATATCCAGTTCAGCGAATTCCCCACAAGTCTCACTTTAGTAAATAAGCCTGTTAATATAATGTAACCACACACTATACGGATTTACAATGTATATTTTGGGCAAATAAAAAATTGTTTAGCTACAGAGTTATTGTTTTATTCTTGCCACATACCCATGTGTTTATACCTTATATAGAATTTCTTGTTTCTACACATATGTGGTAGGGAACATTTGTGGTAGGGAACTTTCTAAGTTGGGGCTGACGTACATTTAGAATTCATGGCCCTTTTTACTTTTCTCTTTACACATAAAAAAATTATGTCCAATAATGTAGCATTCCAAATAGATGCACCTGCGATTGAGCCAAAGGGAAGACATAAATGGTACTCTTTATACGGGACTTGGGGAGAGAAGGGGATATGGCGGTTCTTTTTAAATACTTAATTATTGTTCTTGTTTTTTATGGTGGTCCCTAAGTAAGACCAGTAAATAAAAGTACTTAGATCATATATATATTTTCACACACAAATAGGACTTTCACTGACAATATCATTGTTGTGATATATTTTACTGTTTGGAAACATAATATTTGTGTTCAGCGAATTAAAACAGTACCCCTCATGTACAAGGTTTATGGTGTTTTCGAAAGTTACAGCGTCAGATATGAGGCTTGCATTTCAGGTTTTTTTCACATTGAAATTCGCCAGATTGGTTATGTTGCCTTTGAGACTTTTTGGAAGCCCAGGAATGAGAATTACCCCCATGATGGCATACCATTTACAAAAGTAGACAACCCAAGGAATTGCAAATGGGGTATGCCCAGTCTTTTTTAGTAGCCACTTAGTCACAAACACTGGCCAATATTATTTGTTTTTTTTTTGCATTTTTACTTAACACAAACAAAAATGAACGCTAATATTGGCCAGGGGTACTGTTGTACTCAGTAGATATCACTGAATAAAAACGTGTATTTTACTGCAGTAAAAGCTAACAGTATAATGGCATTGGGTTTTTCAAAATATGTAAAAACCCTCAAAGTTGATAGAGACACTATAACGCAAATTTAAAGGGACACTATAGTCACCTAAACAACTTTAGCTTAATGAAGCAGTTTTAGTGTATAGATCATGCTTCTCATGTTTCACTGCTCAATTCACTGCCACTTAGAAGTTAAATCACTTTGTTTCTGTTTATGCAGTCCTTGTCACACCTACCCTGGCTCTGATTGACATAGCCTGCATACAAAAAAAAATCACTTTGAATCAGATGTAATTTACATCAAACAATTGTATCTCTTTCTCTGTAAATTGAACTTTAAACACATACAGGAGACTCTTGCAGGGTCTAGCAAGCTATTAACATAGCAGGGGATAAAATCTAAATTAAACAGAACTTGCAATAAAGGAAGGATAAACTTTAGAGGACTCATTACAGGAAGTGTTTAGGAAGGCTGTGCAAGTCACATGCAGGGAGGTGTGACTAAGGTTCATAAACAAAGGGATTTAACTCCTAAATGGCAGAGAATTTAGCAGTGAGACTGCATGGACATGATCTATACACCAAAACAGCTTCATTAAGCTAAAGTTGTTTTGGTGACTATAAAGTCCATCTAATAAAAGTTTCATTTCCGCTTTACCACATTTTCTGATTATTTAAATGTTATACCATGTTGTTCCCACAAATAAATACACTTAAATAAGACAAGTAAATACCAAACAGATTGATTTGATCGGTTGCAGATTAAAAGGCATTTGATTAGTTTATCCCAGCTGAAAATCCTCTCTGCACAAGTCTACATGTGAATGAACCATGGTTAGAAATTTGAAACCAAAGACAATGTTTCTACATTTTTACAGACGAAGAAGGGGAAAAAAAGCACAAGTTCACTTTTACAGACAAACGCAAGTAGAACTCATGTAATAAATTCAATATATACGCTCACTTTCACATTTGCCTTAGAGCGATTCACTCCCTAAAATACATACTCTTTTATTTGACCATATTTTTTCATACAAAAGCCAACTGTTTCTAAGTTTATACAGCATGCTTCAATTACAGCTCTAGCATCAAAAACATTGGTGCTCTGAAGGATGGGTGAAAATGGACCTGGATTCTGTCAGAGAGATTTGATGGATCTTAAACGTTTATTTACCAAAGTGTGTACTGTCAGGATATCACAGTGAATTTTAAATTTTAGGGGAAAAAATGGCAAATTTGAAATATGCTTCACATCACCCCTTCAGGCCGTTCCTTTATTTTTTAAGAATTCTGTAGTTAGTGGGGGGGGGGGGGAACATTTCTAAATAAAAAAATAAAAAAACATGCTTTTGGATATCCATTGCTTGCTGCACATTTCCAGGCTCTGCAGACTCTAGAAACCAGAAAGTTGTAGGCAATGTGGGTTCTCAAACTTTTTTTATTGGAAGCACTGCACATATCGCAGAGAGCACTGGATATTGTTTCATCATTCATAAACATATGAGCAAAACTATATGGTAAGTTTATGGCAGCTCCTAATGACTGATCATGTAGCGTTCTTCATGTTTTTTCATGAATGAAAGTACTCAGCAGCACAAGCAATAAAATGCTTTAAAACGTCCATCTGATTTTTATAACAACACATGCCGTGTATTTTTAATTTTAAGACAAAGAGTTTGTTTGTTTGTTTGTTTTGCTAGGTCTGTTGATTTTCAAGTACGAAACATTTGATTATTGTACAGCGCTACTTAATCTGATGGCACTATATAAATAAAATAATAATAATAATAATTATGGAATCGATACATTTTGCAATATATCCTGTCCATATATTTCTGTAACAAAGATGTCCTATAATCATAACAGTGTTTTTTAATGCAAACCCCATATTTTAGTAGGACTCGAAATGGCTGTTACATCAGCAGCTCACCATACTAAATTGAGACTAAAATCTCCAGCTATAAAAATCACTTTGACGTATATATAGCAAATTTAAAGCAGCTGTCCTTCTTAGAAAACATATGTTTAGTTTTTGTTCCTACCTCAGTTTTCTTATCAGTGCATATTTTTTTACGAACGATCTCTTGCTGCTTGGCAACCAGTAAGTAGAGTTGGCTTAACTTATATATCCATTGCCTTCTGCAGTTAAAGTGCAATGCTCTAATTTGACTTTGAATATCAGTATAGGGAGTTTTAGAAGAAAGTAGATTCACATAAATAATTATGTTACCAAATACGTTGTTTAAAAAAAAAAAAAGTTTTTATTAATTAACTATTCCCACATCTATCTTCTGCTCTCTAACACACAACAACAACAAAAATGTGAGTTTTTGGTGGCTCCTGGTGGGTGGAGCTTGTGCTGATGGAAACAACAATAGAGAGGTGTACTAAATTCCTTTTGATGTATTTATGGTGATTAATTGTGAATCATCAACTCTGCACACTAGGATCAGATAAGCATCAAGTTCAATAAAGTAGGAAAATGGAGCAGATAAAATGATTTTTCTTAAAGTATGGGAAAAGTACTATTAGAAAGGATTATTTCATTATTATTTTTTTTATTTTTTTTAAAACAGGTATTTATTTAATTGAGAAGAAAATGCTGGTCCTCAAAAACAATACGGAGACCTGAAGAAGATCCTGTTGAGATAGAGTAAAGTTCTACAAACTCCTATCATCCCTTCCCAACACACAAATATAAATCTGTAGATGTCCCATAGAAAAAGCACAAAAAGTACATTGAATTGAATAAATACGTAAATACAAAAGTATTGTCTGAATATTATTCTAGATGCCCCCTGTAATATAACACGATGGGAAAAAAAAGTAATAACACGGATGAAGCAGTCAGAGAAGTATAATCACACATTAAACTAACTGTGTAATTTATCAGTAAGTAGCAATTCAACATGTTTGTTATGGCAAGTTAAAAAGTCAGGGGAATACTTGGTACAATACAGCTTATTGGATTAAATCCACTGAGATGTCATATGCTTTGCAGTTTGACAAGCGTGTTTACAAAGTTAAGCTTTGAAAAGTCCGGAGAATATGAAAATAGGGGCTTACTTTACAAACAGTATGGAAGCAAGTGAAAGCCACCAGCATGATCAGAGTTCAATAGAAAATGAAAACCCGTCAGCCATTTACAGCGATGTTAAAAATCTCTTGGCAGGCTTGAAATTAGGGTCCGTTGGACGGAATGAAGGCAAAGAAAAGCAATGTCGGAATGAAGTCTTAAATGTACCGAAAACTATGAAACCTATGTTTTTCTAAACAACACAAATAAAGTTATTCACTAAAGTGCGAATTTCAAAGTTGATTTTAAATTTAAGGTAAAAATAGCCAAGCTGGAACAATTCTCTAAGTTACCTATGCTTCCCATTCTGCTAACCTTGCCTTAAATGTGAAATTCGTGTTGAATTCACTCACAGAGTTCCCACTTTATTGAATAGTCCTGTAAGTTGTACTAGCCAGATGCAACTGAAAAAATAATCGTCAACAGCAATGGTGTATGAATAGTCAAAACCTTTGACCTAATTTGCCTAATCTGTGCCCTATCCTTCAAAAGCCAAGAAAATGAATATGATTGCAAAACTGGAATAAAAAGTTAATCAAAAATGTGTGCAATAAATACCTTTTGCATGTGCATAAAACTGTCCACCATGTGAATTTATTTAAATGCACACTACTAAATTCGTAATTACTTGCAGTAATTAAAGGGACACTATAGTCA
Source organism: Pelobates fuscus (assembly GCF_036172605.1). Lineage (NCBI taxonomy): Eukaryota > Metazoa > Chordata > Amphibia > Anura > Pelobatidae > Pelobates > Pelobates fuscus. The sequence goes on from NC_086323.1 coordinate 151,750,870, forward strand.
TCAGAACAACTACAGCTTATGGCATTTGTTCTGGTGTATAGAATTATTCCCTTCAGGCTCTTTGCTGTAAACACTGTATTTTCAGAGAAAATGCAGTGTTTACATTACAGCCTAGTGAGACCTTCACTGGCCACTCCTCAGATTGCTGCTAGAGGTGCTTCCTGGGGCAGTGTTGCACAGTGTGATGGATGTTCAGCATCTCCATGGAGACACTGAACTGCATGGAGACACTGAACTTTCCTCATAGAGATGCATTGATTCAATCCATCTATATGAGGAGATGCTGATCGGCCAGGGCTGTGTTTAACTTGTGCTGGCTTTGCCCCTGATCAGCCTCCTTGAGAGTCTCAGCCAATCCAATGGGGAAGCATTGTGACTGGCTCAGACCACCACTACTGATGATGTCAGGAGGCAGAGACAGTTCACAGGCTAAGAGTGGCAGAGCCAACTGCTGAAGACTTGAATACAAGTAATATTTTACTATATTTAGGGAGGCAAGGGAGGGTCAGGGGGGCTGGATGGTGGTTTTAACACTATAGGGTCAGGAATACCTGTTTGTGTTCCTGACCCTAGAGTGTTCATTTAAGATCTAATTAGATTTCAGTTTATAATATTTTCTGTATTGCACAAATTTAAAAGGGCAGTCTAAGCAGCATAACAATAACAGCTCAATGCACTGGATATGGTTCAAAAACGCTTTACTATGGGAAGGGCCTAATGTGCTTCAATGCTCGCTGGATGCACATTAGTCCCCCCTGTTGGATGATGTCATAGGAGGCTGAGCATCGACCCAGTGCCGAGGGACATCAGCACCAAAATCGGGTAAATGACTAAAGGGTTTTTCAACCCTATTGCTGCTGAAGGGGGAAGGGGGGTTGTATTCCTAACACCATAGTATCCCTTTAAACATTGGTGTCATAATATGCTTCTGAAATAACATAACATATCCACTATGTTGTTGTAAAAAGTAAGTCATTTTTTTAAAATATAAAGCAGTATAAACAAGAAAATAATACAAAGAATTTTTACCCAAAAAAAAGCAAATATGATCTCAGTGTTCTTATTTTCTAAAACTATGTGATCAGTCAAGAAAGCTAGTTTGTTTTGTGAATACTTCCTTCTGCAGTACAAAAACACCCTTTTTGTGGGCCCCAGTAATGATCCAAGGAAAAAACGTTATAGGCATTCTGTCAAAACTGTGCAAAATGCATAACTTGTTCTCAAGCCCTCTAGTCTTGCAGGTGCAGATTCAACATTCATGGAGGCGTGTGATTAATGAAGTAAAAAACGCCATCTCGCAAGTTTCTGCACAGTTCTGTATTGTGATTTTATCTGTGGTTATTAAAAAGGCTTATACAAAAGGCTCAAACAAGTCACCTGTATTGGCGGTGGCTATACATGGAGCAGCAGGTTTTGTGAATTCCATTTCCCATGATGCTCAGTCAGACGATACCTAGGAAGCTGGTTTAGGAGTTTCTACAGCATCTGGGTTAGCTATCTTCGACCTATATGCTCTCTATAACAAGTCAGCAATAGGAAGGTCCATTTGGAACAAATTATCTGAGGTTATTAAACAATTACACTGCTAATGTGCTTAGCATGTTGAAATAGTTGTGGTTGCTAAAATGCTGCAATCAAAAAAGAAAGAAAACAGCTTTTAAAGTTTATCACTCTGTTTATGGAAAATGTCTATATTTAAACTGTAAAAACACAATGTGTGGGTAGGAATACCTAGCAAACAATAACAATTACAACGTTACTCAGGGACTCTCACTTTTTTCAGTAACAAAAAGAAAATATGACTTTTTTTTTTGCAAACAGTAATGTGCAAATATGATCATCTAGCTCCAGATAGTCAACAGTACCACAGTTTTTCCATGAGAAGTTTTGGGGGCCCTTACACAACTCAAAGCATGGACCCGCAGAGCCTACCCCTGAGTCCACCCATAAAGGTTTGTTGTGTGTGTGCAGGGCCATTGCAAGACTACTCTGCAACCTAGGCAAGACCAGCTACGTGTGCCCCTCCCCTCAAAAAACTAAATTTGATAACTTTGTGACTGTCTTCTCCCAGTTCCTTTTGTGTTGATCTTTCTCCTCCAACTCCTTTGTGTGTCACTTTTTACCCTTTCTCAGCCCTTCTGTGTGTCTCTTCCCCCAGAGCACCTTAGTGTTTCTCTTTCTCCCCTTTTTCTTCCCAGCCCTTCTGGGTGTCTTTCTCCCCATTTCCTCCCCAACTCCTCTGTGTGTCTTTGTCGTCCCCCCTCCACCATTCTGAGTCTCTTTCTCCCCCCCAGCTCCTTTGTGTGTCGCTCTTCTTCCCCCAGCCCCTCTGTGGTTTTTTTGTCCCCCCAGTCCTTCTGTGAACCTCTTTCCTCCAGCCCTCTGGGCTTCCCCCGCTCATCCCTGTGTTTCTCACCCCTCAGCCCTTTCTGTGCTTCTCCCCCCAGCCCTCTGTGTGCCTTTTTCCTCAGCCCTTCCATGTGTCTTATTAACCCCAACCAGCCCCTCCATGTGCCTCATTAACTTCCCCCCAGGCACTCCATGGGCCTCCTTTATCCCCCTCCCAGGGTCTCCATGTGTCTACTTACCCGCCCCCCCCCAGCCCCTCTATTTGTCTATTTAACTTTCAAGCCCCTCCTTAACCCCCAGCCATTCTTTGTGTCTCCTTAACACCACAGCTTGTGAAGAAATTACCCTTTTATTCAGTATTTCTTCATTTTTCCCTTCGGTAGATGGAACTACCGAACAAAGACCACCCCCTGGCTCATTTAACTTCAAAGCCTGCGTCAATTAAACCCTCTACGTGTGCGGCCAGCGTTTGTACTACCGAACGCCACGTGTCTGAGAAAACCGCGGCCATCTTTTTTTATACGAACAAAGGCAGCGGGACTTGGTCGTCGAGTGACTGGAACTAAAATCGGACACTCGACTTCCCGAACACCGGTCTCAAACACACGAACGCTGGATCTATATGTACCGATTAACTAGAAAAGCGCTATTCGGTATGGTTGTGCATACAAATGAGGGGAACAATCGCTGCTAGGAGCTAGGGGAATCCATTCGGTACTTTTATTCGTTTTTCTCCTTTTTCTAAAGTGAGCAGCAAAACCACCCAAACTTGTGGAACTATTTTGGGCAGCCCACCCATGGTGAACCGGCCACAAAGGACTTCCATGATTTTTGAGAACCCCTGAACCGATCTGGGTGAAATTTGAATATGTTGGTCACCCAGATCAGGGCTATCAGGGGACATATTATTTGTGGGGATACCCCATGTATAAAGCGGTGTTCCAGATATTGGGGAAAATAGTGATTTGTCTGCCTGGAGATAATCAAGTTATTACTTTATCAGACTTGATTATCTCCAGGGCTAGGGGAGGGAATTATATGTTTGTGCTGGGTGTGTTTTATGTTTTTACTGTATGGGATTGGTTTTATTTTGTCCCTCCCTGTGGGATGTCCCCTTGCATGGGGTCTTGCATAAAAGCCTGTTTGTGTTAATTAAAGCCAGTTCATTTTGTACCTTTCTTCTTGACTTCAGCTGTCATTTGGAATTTGTATGCTTTACTAAGGGAATTATCTTGTAAAGCTATTGGGTTTTCATATGGATTTCGCCTATTGCAACTACCGAATGGAGAGCTATATATACTAGGCTCTGGCGGTTCGGGAGGAAACTACCGAAGGAGGTTTAAATATACTTGGTTTCCTTACACTTCTCAATGTGTCTCCTAAACACCCAGCCCTTCCTTACTCCACCCAGTCCCTCTATGTTTCTCATTAAATCCCCCCCCCGGCCCTCCATTTGTCTAATTAACCCCCCCAGATCCTCCATGTGTCTCTTTAACCCCTCAGTCTTTTCATGTGTCTCCTTAACCCCCAACACCTTCATGTGTCTTCTTAACCCCCCAGCCCCTCCATGTTTCTCCTTAACCCCTTAAGGACCAAACTTCTGGAATAAAAGGGAATCATGACATGTCACACATGTCATGTGTCCTTAAGGGGTTAACAGCCCAGCACCTCTATGTGATTTCTTGACTCCCCCAGCGACTCCATGTGTTAACCCGTCAGCCCCTCCTTAAGCTCCCCTTTTGCCTGCCATATTGTAGCATGGCCGAGCGCGGACACTTCAGAAAAAGGAGAAAAACGAATCAAAGTACCGAATAAATTCCCCTAGCTCCTAGCAGCGATTGTTCCCCTCATTCGTATGCACAACCGTACCGAATAGCGCTCTTCTAGCTAATCGGTACATATAGATCCAGCGTTCGTCTGTTTGAGACCGGTGTTCGGAAAGTTGAGTGTCCGATTTTAGTTCCAGACACTCGACGACCAAGTCCCGCTGCCTTTGTTCGTATAAAAAAAGATGGCCGCGGTTTTCTATAGATAGAGGAGATAGATAGAGGAGCTTGTTTCCTTTTGCTCAGTCTGACAGGAAGCAGTTCAGCGCCTTCTGCGCTCACTTCCTGACAGACCGGCTGGGTACCGTGGTCGACGCTCGGCCCGACAGGAGGGGAGCTCTGTGCTGTGCGCTCCTTCCTGACGGTCACCCGGGCATTGCGCCCCCCTGGGCCAATGTGCCCTAGGTGGCTGCCTAACCTGGCTAGTGGTCTTCCTGACTCTGTGTATGTTTCATAATGGCTATCTTGATTTTGATATAAGCTGACTGTGAATTGGTGATAGAGGATCTAACTGTGGACATATGCACCAAACTTGTTATTTTTATATATATATATGTGTGTGTGTGTGTGTTATTTTAGCAAATGGTTTCAGAGAAAAAAACATTTGGTCACATTGTCCTGTGTACATATTGGATTATGCAAAACTTTTCAATCATCTTCTCTTGAACAAATATGAATCATTATAACCTGACATGGCAAGTTGCACATCTGGAGCATATGCTCTACAGAAGATGGTTTAAAATCCTGCAAAATAGTCTCGAAAAACAAAATGGACTGTCAGTCAATGTACCTTTGGTTGCCAAGTGAAAAAATAATCAGCACATGTGCAAGTATTTATAAAGCTATACTTATAACAAGTAATAACATAGATCAATAATGGAATGAATGCAAATATGTGCAAGTTTTAGTTGCACAGTATATAGGGCACCTTAGTTCCTTATCATTGCGTCGATATATCATCTATATAATATATTTATTTATATCGGTTGTCCAACACCTCCATTGTTTGGCCACCAAATTAAAAAGTTTTATTAGATTGTGCAGGTCCTTTCTATCATGTATAATAAATCGCACAAAATCCCTTTATTCGTTCTCATGTGGAGTAAAGGATGTATAACATATTGGAAAATAATTATGTACATTAGCTTGAGTAACTAGCACATCTCCCTTTGATCTCTGAGCATTCAACATCTTACGTTTTCTAACCAAAATGTTCCTTTCAGCAAACACCCAGCAAAGGTTTATGGATGAGAAGCACGTACTTACAAACAGCTCACATGTGCAGCAGGTGCAGTGGGCAGACGGATATAGCAATTACAGATGCCATTTCCTAAATTGGAACAACAGATCCTCTCCTTGGCTTTTGTTCCAATGGGTTTCCCTTACTGGTTCAAAGCATTCTTTCCATGTGAGGATAAATGACATTATCCCTTATGTGGTGGCATAAACCTTCCCGTGGATCCTCCACAACACTGATGGCTAACCTTCAGTCACACTGCAGATGTCTATGAGCGACATTTCCCACAATACTGTACCAATCTAACTAAAAGGTAAAATAAAACTCTCAGAATGGTCAGTCAGCTCTATATTATAAATGTAAAATAAACTATTACAAAATGTAATTTAATTGTATATAACCGCAGTTGCCTAAATAAGCGCAAAAAAAAAAAAAAACTCTTAATTAATACACAGCTCCTACAAAATAAAAAAAAAATCTTTACTTTAAAGGAGGTTGTTATGGTGCCCAGAGGTCTGTGGCTTTTTTGGTTCTCCAGCGCTGGATCTCTCTGTCCCCAGCGACATCCAGTTTCTCCAATTTCGTATGAGAAAGGATGAAGTGCTGCTGGGCAGAAGTACCACTGATTTGCTTGAAACCTTTTTTTATGAACAGGGAGTTACTGATTGGCTTAGAGTGTCATCTGACTAAAGTTGTTATGGTGCCCAGAGTTTCCCTTTAATGTGTAACTGTCATTTCCCAAGATTCGTTATATTTACCTATTCCTTTTAATTAACTAATATGGGTTTTTGTAGAATGAAAAGTAAAATTCAATTCAGAAATCAACACCTCTTTATCCAGCAAAAAAACACTCAGCGGCAGAAATACTGCCAGTGCAGCCATGCATGCATGGGTAATATTGCCTTGTTACTTAACAGGGGCCTGGTCCAGTGCCGTTGCCCTTTAAGAGTCTCACCAAGCCCCTGCAGTATGTGCTAGCTGGGAGGAAGCCTCTTACTGAGGGCTCTGCGCTACGCAGGGGAGAAAGAGAAAGGAGGCGGCAAAAGAGGCACACAGAGGCAGCATTATGGGAAAGGGACAGGAACTTCAGCACACCACTACATTCTCTCCCCTCAGCCAGCAGCAGCAAGATTCCAAGCAGCCATCGTCATGGAAACGAAATGTATGTTAACAGGAGGGTGGCTACAAATATAAACATTGACATTCATGTGATTATGTCACATTGTGTATGTATCTGTGTCACTGTGCGTGTCTGAGTGTGTGTGTGCACAAATGGTAGATCCCCAGCTGGTTTAGCATTGTTAGAGTTGTAAGACAGATGAGGATTTTCCTTTTGGCTACTCTTGCACTGGAGAGGGGCCCAAAAAACTTTCTTGCACCAGGGCCCTCTCTACATTAGTTCTGCCACTGGGGACCCTATAGTCACCAAAACAACTTTAGCTTAACAAAGTTATGTTGTATAGATCATGCCCCTGCAGTCTCACTGCTCAGTTCTCTGCCATTTAGGAGTTTAACGACTTTGTTTATGCAGCTCTAGTAACACAGGACCATGAGATAAAAACATCTAAAGTAAGTTATATTTGAAAATTAAACCATTTTGTTCTCATGCAGGCTGTGTCAATCTGTGTGATAAACAGAAACAAGATTTAACTCCTAAATGGCAGAGACTGCAGAAACATCATCTATATACTAAAACTGCTTCACTAAGCTAAAGTTGTTTTGGTAAAAAAAATGCCCTGTATCCAAACCTAAATCAACCTTTAATTGATTTGAGTTGATTTTAAATCCCATGCTAACACCATTCTTGAGGGTGAAGAGGAGAAAAAAATATCAACAGTCAACGCATGAATTAGATAATTCTAAATAATTCTTGTTAAACCTGTATATTTTAACACGTTTGGAGCATTTCCAAAATAACTCATAATTGGAAGATAATTGCTCACAGCAAGTGGAATGCTTAAAACCAGCATTACTCAATATAATTATTCTAATTGTCTGCAAAAAGCTAGCTATTTGTTAATTGCAAACTAATTTGTGTTTGTCGAGCACATTGTCGGCATTGTTAGCTCATTAGCTCATTATTTTTACAAGGTCAGTATTTGTACATCTTTTTTCTCTTTGATATGTGAAGCAGATAACATAAATGATTGACAATGAAAATATAAACTAACAAGAAGATCAACGAGATTCATAACATTTGGGGGGAGGGAAATTTGCTATTCATTTAACAAGGATTTTTTTACAAGGATTTTTTCTATATTGGCAAACCACAACATGCCTCCCAGGCAGGTCCTGCCCATCCATAGGTCCCGATTGGGCCATGGCTCCAGGTGGCACTTTAACAATACTGTGATAAGCTATTAGCAGTTAGGGAAGGTCCTTGCCTTTCCTGATCAGCCCACCGCCGAGGAAGGCTGCCAAAAATTGTAAATAAATGAGGGTCGTCAGGAGGGAAAGGCTGAGCTGGGGTTGGCCGAGGACACATATCTCACTGAGGTTCCTATGACATTACTCGCTGCGGGTGACGGAATTTCAGTGGTTACTTTATTTACACACTTTGCAGCAGGGCTGTGGGCTGGCTGAGCTGTATCCCAGGTAGAAGCTGCAGGTAGCCAGACATGGAGGGGGAGGGCAGCACAGAGCTCCTTGCAGGAGTCTGCAGCCAGTCTAGATTCCACTCCAGCAAGAAGTCACCACTGCGGACATAGCAAAGATGAGTGTCATGATTGGCTGCAGTGCACACACCGTGTGCTGCACATAGGGAGCCAAATTCCATCACCCACACTCCATCCCCAGCAGATACACAAATGCACTCCATCTCATGCACACACACACAGATACACTGCATACCCTGGAATTTTGATAAAGCGCTGAGACGAAACGCGTTTGTGGATTTTTAATTGTGTACTGCAATAAAGATTTTTTGGTCACTTCCCTTGTGACGTGCATACCACCAGGTATATGCATGCTCCCTCTCCCCCCTGCGAAGTTATAAAAGGGAGTAAATGGGATTTATTTTTATTTCTGTACTTTTTTTAAAATAATTATTAAATTATTAATTTAAGCCCATATCCAACCACTATATACACACCCCATCACATACACACACAAACACACTACATACACTGCACCCCCTCACATACATACACACACAAACATACTACACACACTGCACCCCTGCACTAACACACAAACATTCTACACACACTGCACCCCCTGCACTAACACACAGACATACTACACACACTGCACCCCCTGCACTAACACACAAACATACTACACACTCTGCACCCCCTGCACTAACACACAAACATACTACACACACTGCACCCCCTGCACTAACACACAAACATACTACACACACTGCACCCCCTGCACTAACACACAAACATACTACATAAACGGCACCCCCTGCACTAACACACAAACATACTACACACACTGCACTAACACACAAACATACTACATACACTGCATCCCCTGTACTAACACTTGTCTAACACTTGTCTCAAGACAAAGTGCTGCAGCAACTAAAGAAAGTTAATATAAACAAAGCTCCAGGGCCTGACGGTATCCATCCACGTGTACTTAAGGAACTAAGTGTAGAAATAAGTGAACCTCTGTTTTTAATCTTTCAAGATTCTTTTCTTTCAGGAAGTGTTCTGGAGGATTGGAGGAAGGCAGATGTGGTTCCTATATTCAAAAAGGGTTCAAAATCCTAGCCTGGAAATTATAGACCTGTGAGCTTAACTTCTGTGGCTGGTAAAATATTTGAAAGGTTATTAAGGGATAATATTCAAGAATTCCTTGAGAAGAACATGGTTATCAGCAAAAATCAGCACAGTTTTATGAAGCACAGGTCGTGTCAAACTAACTTGATTGCATTCTACGAAGAAGTAAGTAGAAGTATAGATCAGGGTGTTGCAGTGGATGTGATCTATTTGGATTTTGCCATGGCACACAACAGATTAGTGTTCAAACTCAAGGAACTCGGTCTAGATGAAAATGCTTGTTCTTGGGTAGAACATTGGCTTAAAAATAGAGTACAAAGAGTTGTCGTTAATGGTAAATTTTCAAGCTGGACTGCGGTGGCAAGTGGTGTCCCTCAGGGGTCTGTTCTGGGACCCCTTCTATTTAACATGTTTATAAATGATCTTGAAGACAGCATTGAAAGTCATGTTTCAGTGTTTGCAGATGACACAAAACTTTGTAAAATAATACAATGTGAGCAAGATATTACTTTGCTGCAGAGGGATTTATATAGACTGGAGGACTGGGCACTCAAATGGCAGATGAAATTTAATGTTGAAAAATGCAAAGTTATGCACTTCGGCGTAAAGAATACACAAGCAACGTATACCCTTAATGGAAGCGAATAAGGGATAACAACACACGAAAAGGACTTGGGAATTCTTATAGACAACAAACTATGCAACAATGTGCAATGTCAATCAGCAGTGGCCAAGGCCGTAGGGTATTGTCATGCATGAAAAAGGGCATTCATTCTCGGGACGAGAATATCATTTTGCCTCTTTATAAATCACTGGTAAGACCACACATTGAATATGCTGTGCAATTTTGGGCACCTGTTCTAAAGAAGGATATTATGGCACTAGAAAAAGCAGAGGCGGGCTACAAAATTAATAAAAGGAATGGAACATATCCGCTATGAAGAAAGGTTAACAAATTTAAACCTATTTAGTTTAGAAAAACGTCGCCTGAGAGGGGATATGATAACATTATACAAATATATTCAAGGCCAATACAAACCATTGTGTGGAAATCTATTCACAAACCGGACTTTACATAGGACACAAGGCCATGCGTTTAGACTGGAAGAAAGAAGATTTCGTCCAAGGCAAAGGAAAGGTTTTTTTACTGTAAGAACAATCAGGATGTGGAATTCTCTGCATGAAGAAGTGGTTTTATCAGAGTCCATACAGATGCATACTTGCAAAAACAGAATATTCAAGGATATAATCTTTCAATGTAGGGTAATAACTGCTTGATCCAAGGATAAATCTGACTGCCATTCTGGGGTCAAGAAGGAATTTTTTTCCTAGCTTGTTGCAAAATTGTGCTTCAAACTGGGTTTTTTTGCCTTCTTTTGGATCAACAGCAAAAAACAAATGTGAGGAAGGCTGAACTTGATGGACGCAAGTCTCTTTTCAGCTATGTAACTATATATATATATATATATATAGTAATTTATTTACATTTTATTCTGATTTATCGTCAAAGAATCACTCTGTAAATTGGAAGCATTGACAAATATATTTTCTTGAATGGAAAAAAAAAATTTCGGACTTGTGACTTGTTAGTTATATAGTCACTTATCTGCTATCAATAGGTCCTGTGGTTATCAAGAATGAAATGCAGCTATAATGCTATACAGGAGGCAATAGCTTCCAGTTTGATAAGAGCTCAAGAAAAACACAAAAGAACAAACTAGCCTGATTAATGATTACTAAGCTCTTTTTTATATTTTGATTACTAAAGGAAGTAAGTAGGAAGACAACAGATCAGGGAGACACCTGATAATTAAACATGGGAGTCTGATAAGGCAACAAAACTATTTGATAAATACCAGGTTCTTTCAAACGTGCACGTCTACTTTGTTGAACATTAGTGTGTGCAACATCAGTGCTAAGGTCTCCTTAATGTTTGTCCATTGAACATCTTCCATTTTGCTAAAAAAAAAAAAAAAATCCACATTAATTCAGCTATGCATTACATAAGACTATGTTATTTAGTATTACAGAGCTCCTATCGTCTTTGGAACACATAGTTACATAGTTATATAGCTGAAAAGAGACTTGCGTCCATCAAGTTCAGTCTTCCTCACATTTGTTTTTTTGCAGTTGATCCAAAAAAAGGCAAAAAAACCCAGTTTGAAGCACAATTTTGCAACAAGCTAGGAAAAAAATTCCTTCTTGACCCCAGAATGGCAGTCAGATTTATCCTTGGATCAAACAGCTATTACCCTACATTGAAAAATTCTATCCTTGAATATTCTGTTTTTGCAAGTATGCATCTAATTGCTGTTTGAACATCTGTATGGACTCTGATAAAACCACTTCTTCAGGCAGAGAATTCCACATCCTTATTGTTCTTACAGTAAAAAAAACCTTTCCTTTGCCTTAGACCTAATCTTTTCGAGTAATAAGTATATTTGGAGCAATGGTGATCCTTCAAATTAGGTTTAAGAAGACTGATTTATATATTAGAAAGAGCTTTTAAATGGTAAATTGGGTTTATGAAAAGAATAAAATAAAGAACCCATGTTTATAATTTTTTTTTAGAAATTGTTATTTCTTATCTTTAAAAGCAATTGGATGTTTCACTAGATCATCATTATCTAAGCAGAATTTAATTATTATAATTGTTAGAAACCAGTATGTTTTTATTTGATTGAATGGTATCCACCTTTTTTAATTTTTTTTTATTTTTGTTTATGTATTATCGTTTTTTGTAACGACAACCTCATTTTGCAGTGCATTCCACATCACAACCCCTCCTATGCCAATTTTACTAAATTTAGCTTTTATTGCATAACCATTATCTGGAACTTTGAATCCGTAGTTAGAACACAAAACATGGATTAAAGCAGTAAATTAATGTATTGAATGTGGTTCTGGTTACCTTAATATTATGTAAATTGACATTATTTTAATTTTTTATTTATTTGTTATTTTATAGAAATTTAAGGGAAAGAAAAAAAAACAAGTGAGAGATTAAAAATGGTCCAATTTCTTGCAATATTTTAAATAAGGTCTGAAGCCAATCTTTAAAGCTAACATAAGTCTTATCAATGTCCCCATTTAAACAGAACTAGTTTCCTGATATATCAGGGATCGATGGTGATCCTATATTTTAGAAGGTGTCTAATATATTATAAAAGTCTGATCCAGGACTGATGCTGGTATGTGGAGGATCTCCAAAGCAAAAAAGTGCTATTAATAATAATTGTCTGTTTTTGTGAGATGAGTGTAACTCTGCACTAGCCATACCAACCCATACCAGTGATGGGCAGCAGTAAAAGGCACAGAGAGCACACATCTGATGGTCTCAGCCTATCACTGCTGCCCATGGCTGCTAGCCAAAAAGCATTAGCCAAAGCAGCACAATATGCCCCTCGTTTACAGACATTTTAACACAGAACTATAGGATGACATAGTATTTTTTTTTTCATGTGTGTATATATGAATGTTAGTTTTTTGTGAATATGCATGTGTGTATATGAATTTGAGTACATGTATGTGTATTACAAATTTTTTTTTTTTACATTTTTGCCCCAAGTGCCAATTAACCTAGGAACATCTCTTGTAGAACCCTGCCCTAAATGTCCTCTTAAGCAACCTTTGCCCATGCAGGAATATTGCTAAACCTGACCTGTCACTGGTCCCTTGACAGGTCCTGTTCTAGAAAAGATATTGCAACTTTATAACTCATTCCTAATAACTCTGTATATTTAAAACAGCAGTATTAATAACATAATCCCGGTTTTTGGCTTCATATGATTGCAAAAAAAAACCAAAAGACACACACAACAACCCTGGATTTTTCAAGTCCAGATCCTATTTCCAACCCAGATGGTGTGTTTTTATCAACAACGGCTAGAATGTGATATCCATTTCATCTCCCTCTAGCATTTGAGTTACACATTTTAGCAAACAAAAAAAATGGGTTCAGGGACAAAATACATTCAGGTGTGAAGATATCAGATAGACAGATGGACCAATACTATCTCAACGACACATAAACGGTGAATAGGTGTGAAAAGTAAAACGATATAATGTTATTCCATACTAAGCTGGAGAAAAATACCTAATTAGTTGTGGAACATCTGAACACACGCACATCGCTTTGTTCCCAAACATTCTAATTATTCCCGTAATATCAGATTGTTTGCATATAGTTGGATAGGGTTGAGGCTTGTAAAAGCTTAAGAAACATTTGTTAGCTTGATAGTACAACATAGAGAAAGATGGCTATAGCAAAGCAGAGCATGAATCACTGCATCCTATTAAAGTCCCACTTCTTTAATACTCTAGTATTTAGTGGAAATGTACATGTTCTATAAGCTGTATTAAAGCTATGACTATTTAATGAAATACCGTATATACTCGAGTATAAGCCGAGTTTTTCAGCACATTTATTGTGCTGAAAAACCCCAACTCGGCTTATACTCGAGTCAGTGTCTGCATTATGGCAATTTACATTTACATTTACATTACTGCAGAGCTTTTACTTACCTCTCCTGCAGCTCCTGTCAGCTCCCTCCTCCTCCGCGCCGGTCCGTTCAGCACCTCTGTCAGCTCCCAGTGTAAGTCTTGCGAGAGTCTCGCGGCTCTTGCGAGACTTACAGTGTGAGCTGACAGAGGAGCTGCACGGACCGGCACGGTGGAGGAGGGAGCTGACAGGAGCTGCAGGAGAGGTAAGTGCTCTCCGCCAGCCCCCCTCCTCCCCCCACTGAACTGCCAATGCCACTGGACCACCAGAGAGTGAGAGCCCCCCTCCCTGCCATGTATCAAGCAGGGAAGGGGGGACGAAAAAAAAAAAATACATAATAATAAAATATTAAAAATAATAAAATAAAAAATAATAATTAAATAAAATAAAAAATAATAATAAAAAATTAATATTTAAATAATTAAAAAAAAATAATAAAATTGCCCACCCCCCACCAAGGCTCTGCAACACACACACTGCATTCATACACACACTGCACTCACACACACACTGCATTCAGACACACACTGCATTCATACACACACTGCACTTACACACACTGCACTTACACACACACACACACTGCACTTACACACACACTGCACTCATACACACACTGCACTCATAAACACTGCATTCATACACACACTGCACTCATACACATGCACTGCACTCATACACACACACTGCATTCATACACACACTGCATTCATACACACACTGCATTCATACACACACTGCACTCACACACACACACTGCACTCATACACACACACTGCACTCATACACACACACACTGCATTCATACACACACTGCACTCATACACACGCACTGCACTCATACACACACTGCACTCATACACACTGCACTCATACACACACTGCATTCATACACACACACACACTGCATTCATACACACACTGCACTCATACACACACTGCACTCATACACACACTGCATTCATACACACACACACACTGCATTCATACACACACTGCACTCATACACACACTGCACTCATACACACACGCTGCACTCATACACACACTGCATTCATACACACACTGCATTCATACACACACACTGCATTCATTATATAAACACACTGTAAATAAATATTCAATTAATATAATTTTTTTAGGATCTAATTTTATTTAGAAATTTACCAGTAGCTGCTGCATTTCCCACCCTAGTCTTATACTCGAGTCAATAAGTTTTCCCAGTTTTTTGGGGTAAAATTAGGGGCCTCGGCTTATATTCGGATCGGCTTATACTCGAGTATATATGGTAACATCCGGAAATTGTCAGGGCAGTACCATGCCACGCTGGTTTCGGCGTGGCTGTCCTTGCCTTGCTCCATCTCCATGGTTGAGATCCTCAAACTTCATGATCTCAGCCAATCTAATGTTTCTCACATTGGACAAACAATCCAATGTTTCCTACCTAGCATTAGAAGGCTATTGCGCATGCGCAGCAAAAGATCACGCAGCGCCAATCAGCATCTCCTCATAGAGATACATTGAATCAAAGCATCTCTGTTGGAAACGTTCAGAGTCTCCATACAGAGCATGGAGACACTGAATGCCAGTGCTGCAGAATAAGAAGCACCTTCAGTGGACATCTGAGTGACTGCCATTAGAGGTGTTACTAGTCAATAATGTAAACATTGCCTTTTTTTGTAAAAAAAAAAAAAGCAAAAAATGCATGTATAAAATACATTTGAAATAATAGTGTATTTAATTTGTAAAAAGTAAACATTTTGTAAAATTAACATTTTCGAAACATACTATGTGTCTTTAACCTTTTAATAAAAAGAGGCAAAGGAGAGCCTTTTCAATCATGTCAGCCTTGGCAAGTCATCAGTAACGAGAGGGTTAATGAATTCAGTGCTCTGTAGGTACGGCTGGGCATTGAGCAGTCTTCTACAGAATACAATTCAGATGCAAGTGCAGTGCTATGTCCATTGGAAAGAATTCCGTTTGCATAATAGGCCCCTTTTCTGTCTCCGATTACATACACAAATTATCAACAACAATGCAGGTAAAATATCAACCTATTCCCAAAGAGAGCTTTACTTCAAAGCCCTCTACAATTAAACTAAGCAGCACTTAAACCTAAATGCAGGGTATAACTCTGCACTGTGATCCTATTAACACAAATTACTGTTAGACAAGTGTTTTGTTAGTCTTATAGGTAGACAGCGAAAGCAGATTATTTTTCAAGTACTATAAATTAACAATGTACACACACACACACACACACATCATAGCCGCTCTCACAGATCGTCACATATATATACATACATATTATATTTATATATATATATTATGCAAAAAGCAGAATTTTATGCTCTGTATGTTTTGTTGTTTTTTTTATTCATTTTAATTCATGCAGTATGTTTAAAAAAATAGTAAAAAATATTTGGGAATAATATGTAGATGTTCTAATTTTCAAACAAATTAAAGTATGTGTTTTAATCCAAACAAAGTTACATGGAGCAGAAAATTGGGTTGAATAAGAGGAGATTAACCACTACACAAGTAAATATCTAGTCCATTAACCTTGCTGTGATGAGTTGTCCACTTAAGCAATGTCATTGACTGTGCCCCGATGCTTACAATGAGATGATGTTTGGGAATAGGGCGAGATCTCCATACCTAGGTGAAGGGGCCTCACCTAGGAGAATCTTCGTGGGAAGTTTCAGAGATGTCCACGGTAGCCTCGTTTAGGTAATAAATCTGATTTCCTCCTTAGGCTCTCTTGTCTTTCCATTCTGATAGATTGTGGCTTTGAATGTATACTGTCAAATCACAACTAACTCTGTGTATAATACAGATCACATAAACAGGGTATGGGTAATAGTAAGCTGTGCTACTACCAGAAGGGCACAATCAGACCACCATGAGATTATTTAGTCTTAGATTAGAGCACCTACAACCTCTCCCCCCACCCCCAGTCTCAAGGTATCAACTGCCATGGTACCTATTTTATGCCCTGTATTTTTACATCAGTCTCCAAATATCCAAAGTCAGGCTAAGATAGATTGCTGCATGAAAGCAGGTAAAATCAAACAATGTTATAAAATAAAACAACTCTGTGTGTCTGAAAAATATTTTTCATGAAGCTTTTACTTTAACAGTTCAATAATTTTATTGAGCTATTTATAAAGAGCAAATATTGGGGTGAAATTGTAGAGTAATTACCGTGGAAACAAAGGAACGTGTCTTACATATAGCCCTCATTATGTTTCCTTATGGCCCTTTACCCCTTAATTTCATCATGAATTACTATGTAATGAGTGGACCTGCTCCTTGAGGATAAAATACTTAACCCATAATGCCAGCTGGACATAGGTTGATGGGTTACGGATTGGCCGCACAGAACAGAATGAAGCATCTTAAATGGAGAGGTACTTCTATTGCCGGCATATAAGAAAACTTACATTTTAGTTTTTTTCTTATTTAATGTATTTGCATTAAAATGTTTTAAGATGCCTTAAAATGGTGGCCAATGTTTATCATAATGTTTCTTTAACTTTGGCAATACATTTACATAGCCTTGCCAGGTAAGCATTATTGTATTGTTTAGGCATCCATCATACAGAACGGTGTGTTTATATAAGTATTTATTCATTTGCCACCAGTGAGAATGAAGTGGCCATTTTACTAGGACAAAGGCAAAACAATGCAAGAAACCCACACCCAATGTATCCATCGCACCCTTCTCTCCTATTTCAAGGTCGTATTATGGTAAGTTTCTAACATATTTTATGACATCTGTTAATCACACTGATAGCTATCTATAGACATAGAGACTGTGTTGGATTTCCTATTAGGCGCGTCTGTAGGGGCGTCTTACAGTTAGGGGCTCCTGTCTACAAGCTGCTGTGGCTTAAAGTGAAATTTAAACACATTTTCAGTGAATTATTCCCTTTCTGTGGATTTACATCACAGGATCTGCATTTTATCTGATTGGAAATAACGTTATCCGGTGACATAGCTCAGATTCACCATGGCTTCATGCCTACTGACACATTACCAGTAAATCTACTTAGAGGAGACGAGGAATATGAGATGTACATGTCGTCTTGTACAAAAGAGCTCTTTTTTCGGGAATGTATTCACTAAACAGTAAATCAAGGTGAAAAGACTAGCAGGTTAAAAGAATTAGGCCACAATAGCCAAAAATAAAAATAAAAATCTCAAACTGAGCTATTTTGGCTTACATTTTATGTCCGCTCACTACAACTCCTTGTTCAGTGCATAAAACCTCTTGTTTTGCATTTCTTGTTTCTTGTTTCTCCTTGTTTAGTGCATAGAATTTTTGTTTTGCATTTATTGGGATCACCATTTTCTAGGTGGAATGCTGTCACTGTCGTATGCACAAAACTACTATCCTTACTGGTCCAAACCCACAGCTGGGTATTTATGATCTTTAGTGCACGTAACTCTGACATGTCCGTGAGGAAAATGTCCTGGCCAATAGCAAGGTCTGACAGGTCAAAGGTTAGGGTTGGTAGCACAATAATAGGATTAGATACAATAACAATCAGCCCACCCTATGCCACATCCTGTATTCAGCCCTAAACCCTAACTTGTTCTATGAATCACGTTATGACACACAATCTTTGAATGAATTCAGAGTATTATATTATTATTATTATTAATATTTATAACTGGACAACAAATTCTGCAGTACTGTACAATGGGTAGACTGAGAAACAAGTAGTTGCAACAAGACAAGTTGGAAGTACAGAAACAGAAGGCCCTGCTCAAACGAGTTTACATTCTAGAGAGAGTAGGGTAAAATGACACAAAAGGTAAGGCTAGGATTTATTTCATGTAATAAACAAGAAGGTTGCTAGAAGAGTTCACAATGAAGCTTAGTCTTTTAGAAAGCACTGTTGCAGGAGAGGAAGCATGTTGGGTTAGTGAGATGTGAGTATGGAAAGCAATTTACAGTTTAATTGACATAACTTCTGAAAGATGTGAGTTTTCCGTGAGTTTTTGAAGGAATCGAGACTGGGTGTGAGTCTAGTGGACTAGGGAAGGGAGTTCCATAGGTGTTGCAGTAGTGGGTGATGATAGCACCATAGCTGCACTTGGTGTAAAATTACACACAAACACACACACACACACACATATATATATATATATATATATATATATATATATATATATATATATACACACACACAGTAGATATAACTTGGCATTCACCCCTTAAAACTCTATAGTAGTCTTGCCTCGGTGTCAAACCCGATTTTATATATAATTCAGAGAAGTAAGGGTGCACTCGAAGGTCTTTTTCAAAGTGTTTTATTCAAATACTGTGCATTAAATTCCGATCGACGTTTAAACCCTATCGGATCTTTTTCAAGACTCTTTTTCAGGTCTTGAAAAAGACCCGACAGGGTCGATACATCGATCGGAATTTAAAGCACAGTATTTGAATAAAACACTTTGAAAAAGACCTCCGAGTGCACCCTTACCTGTCTGAAATATATATATATATATATATATATATATAAAAAGAAAAAAAGAAAAAAGCCTTGCACTCCAACTTACATCAATACGGACCCGGTGCTTGATCGCACTGAATAGATACAAGCGAAGAAAAATCAGCACTCCCAGGATTTATCCAAAGTGAAATGTTATTTCTTTATTCCAATAGTCAACGTTTCAGTTCCTCTGGGGAACTTTCATCAGGACAGAATACCAGGTATTCTGTCCTGATGAAAGTTCCCCAGAGGAACTGAAACGTTGACTATTGGAATAAAGAAATAACATTTCACTTTGGATAAATCCTGGGAGTGCTGATTTTTCTTCGCTTGTATATATATATATATATATATATATATATATATATATATCTCAATCACTTATATGTTCATCTATACAATATCGCCCTTCGCCACTCCTTTAAGCCCCCTTTTTTATGTTAAACTCTTGTCCTCCCTTGTTCTCAGACTCCTTCCAGCAAATTTTGGCAGCCAGATAGGAATCAAGGAATTAAAAAAAATTGATTAATTGGCTGACCTCCCCATTTGACCCAAAGCTTCATCTGCACCCGTACCCTGACTCCCACAGGCCCTCAGTCCATGACAAAACTGCTACATAAAGGCTCAGAAAGGAGCCAAAACGTTGTTCTCGCTTTTTCATCCTAATAAAAGACCGCCTTTAGAAGAAACCTCAGGTGCCTTTTCTTCCGTTTGATTACTCCAAGGATTGGCCTTACCTTTCTGGAGCACCCTGCAGGAAGTATCCCCCCCCCCTCTACCCCTCTCCCCCCCCCCCCTATTTATACTCTTGTTTTCTTGCAAAAAGCTGCTAGAGTAGTCAGTCTGCCCCACATCACACATAAGGTACCACATTATAGAGCTATCTGCGAAACAGCTGAAGGAGCAAATATAAGAAAAAACTCTTTTTCTTTTGCCCTCTCTGTTGTTTAGTAGATAAGTCCACAATTTGGCATACTTAATTATGCCAATCCCACGTAAGGATAGGATACCAAATTAGGGAGCAATCTAAACAGGTGAAACATCAAAATTAAGAAAAAAAAAAACAAGAAATTTGCTGTTTTAGTTGCTTGAAATACAAGTCCGTGATGTGCTATCCTTATGAAAACAAATGGATACAAAACAATTTGTTTTGATTACTTTGTTTGCATAGAATTGGGAAATACAGATTTCCGAATTGCAGTATTCGTCCAAATTTTTATTCGGAAGGAAACCCATTGCCCACATCTAACTCACTGTGCTGACCCAATTTCCTGAAAACCCCTCAGCAGCAACACAACAATAAATTGAGCTACATCAGATTTAGGACTAGGCTAATTTGATGGGAGACAGTGATCTCTGGTAAATTTATAACAATGTCATCAGAGATGTAAATTGGAAAACATCTATTATTTTACCTTACATGTATCTCTTGCAGTAGAATCCAGTCCTCATAACAAGGTTTATATTAGAGTTCAGTTAGAAAGAAAAGTTTCGACCAACAAAATGGGTATTTTTAATCCACAAAAATGGTCTTTTGCGCAGAATGATAGAGATCTATTTTATTGCATGTATATGATTCTGCATGAATTCCTCTGTTTGCGTCAGAACATTTTCAAAAGGGGTACTGTAAGCTCCCAGGGCCGCCATCACAGGTTGTCAACCATGATGGTTGTCACTGGCCTGGCACTCCTGGGGGGGACTGGACTGCTCGGGGAGTCTCCCTCTGATCTTCTAATCAGCCACCACCACCACTCTCACAAGTCCCAGATCGTCAGAGTGTTTCTGTGGATCATGGCAATGCTCCACGTGGCATGCACGCTGGGCTCGAGAAAGGGAGACAGGGAGAGGAAGAGAGGAGGTGCCAGAAACGGAAGATCGTGTATGCTGGGCCCTCTCTTCCCTATATATGCAGTCTGCACAATACCACTGGACTACCAGGTAGTGTATTGTCCCATCCCCGACCAGATAAGAGGCAGGGTTGGGGGAATAATTTTTTTTTTAAATTTAAAACAATAAAAAAAACGTTTTGCCAACTTAATGTAGCCACTTTCCTACCCACCATATTTTTACACACACACACACACACACACTGCATCAACTACACACAAGTAAAGTTGCCAAGTTGTGTGCAATTCATACACATGTTTGCGGTACTATGCTTACATATTTCATTGAAGCTTGAAAAAAAAAAAGAGTTAAGATAGTCGTTGAATAAACTCTTTCACAAAAATTTGATACAGTAATGTTTGCTTTTATAAAAGTGAATTTATGCCCTGTTTTAAAATCTTACAAGAAATTAAAAAAAAAACACTTTTACCCAACACAAAAACACAAAATGGCTGACTCCCATTGAGATCAATGTCAATTTACATTTTACAACTTCTAGATTCTGTAAACTGAATGAACCAAGACTGTTAACAGCATGCTCCATTACTCCCCAACTGTAAACCAAATCCTTGAAATTAAAAGCAAATAAGAGGGAATAAAGCAGATATAGCAGTGCGAAATAATGTTATATTTGTGTCTGACAGACCAAACATGAGCTGTGGCGCCATAGATTCTGGTTACAAATTTAATGCACATAACAACAAAAGGCGTACAGCATTCACCTAAGCTGATCCTTTACATACTTACCATATTACATAAGTTGTTTGTGCTGGGGGAAAAAAAAAAAAAATACTGCCACAGCAATATGTAATACAGCATATGACCTTATTTTCATTTATGGTAGACTTGACTCCTATGCGGGTAGCACAATGTCTTCCTGTAAAAACTTGTCAAATTGATAGATCCTCGCAAAATTATAAAACACATATTAGATAGCAATTAGTCATACTGTATTGTTATGAACCGCAGACACCTGGAGAAAAAAAAAAAAGATTAAGTCCATCGTAGTGTTTGTAAAGTGGAAATGTAAACATTTGAGGGGTGTGTTTCCTACATTTACTTTCTAAAACTGGTCAGATCTTGTATTTTTTATTTTTCTAAACCATGCAATAGTCTTGCAGATGTTACAGTTTTTACATATAGGCTCTTTGCAAAATGAAAAAAACTGTACCTCATGCCTTCTGTTGCAAGTCCCGCTCAATTCTTCCTGATAACATGTCCCGGTTCGATTGCATATTTATTAAGGAAGAAATCTTCCTTAATAAATAGTTCAAGTCCCAGTACAGGTGCGGTACTGGGACAAAGAGCTGAATAAGTTGCAATAATATTTGTTTTGCCTTGAGAAATATTGCCCTAAATGTCTAAATACATCTATATTACAATTCAGACCAGGGCCAGATTTACATGTCAGAAATCTACGCCAACCCCTCACCACCACCACCACCACCGCCACACTCTATGAGTATAGTGAGTGTATGCAGCTATGTAAATGCTTGCAGGGTTATAGATAATGTTGGAAGTGAGTAGGGTAAAGGGGGATTATGATTAGTGAGGGACTAATGTCATTGCAAATTTAGCTAGTGTGCGTAGTGTTAAAAGGATTGCAAATTTAAGAGGAGTTATAGTTGTGGAATAAGAGGCATTTAGAATCATTCAGTTTAGGGTAAGAGTTTAATACTGGAGTATACTGGGTGTTTACGGTTTAAGAGGCGTTAAAAGGACACTATAGGGACCAAGACCACTTCATCTCATTCACCACGCAGTGCCCCTGTCTTTTTAACATTGCAATGTTTCTGAGAAACTGCAGTAACAAGAGGGTTCCGTGCTGGTCAGTTTTGTGCGAATTTCAATACACAGACTCGCATTCATTGAATGATAGGGGTCAGCTCTACAGAAGCCGGATGTCGTAAACCTACTTATATCAGAAACTCAACATCCAGCAGGACCAGGTAAGATTTCAAACTGTTGTAAAACCGTTTGCCTCACTACTGGGGAATAATGCCAGTGTACTTGTGCCATCATAACCACTACAGCCCACTGTAGTGGCTATGACAGTTGGAGTAACCCTTAAAATTTTCATTAATGCCAAGTTGGAACCCCCAAAGGGTTATTCACTAATATGACAATGTTGAGATCAAATACTGTGCTCAACTATTATTAGATCTTAAAATTTCAATATGTATAAAAGGAGCTTAAGAGATAATTTTAATCAATATAAATTTAGATCTATCAGCTGCTCGACACTATCTAAATGTCAACCCTACTGACACTTGAAAAAAAACGTTGAGTGTGAATTAATAGTGTAGCGCTTAAAAACTGTAGGTAAATATAGAAACTTCACTCTTCAAAAGTGTTCCAATACCAATTTACAGACAACAAACTGTTATGGGTGTTATAAAGTGCTCGTGCAGTAATACACAATAAATGAGTGCAAACGATCTTCACTATTAGTGCTTGTTTTTCTATTTTCTCTCTGCCATCCAGAGTAATCACTGCTAAGTATTTTTTACTCACATAATATTTATTATTTTTTTGGGAAACACAGTAATAATAATGAATGACACATTGTTTTGCACAATTGTGATGTTGTAAATACTTAAAAGGATCTTAGAGCACGCATGTGAAAGTGATGACAAATTATTTTTTTTGCACTCATTTATTATTACTGCACGAGCACTTTATAACACCCATTACGGTTTGTTGTCTGTAAATTAGTATTGGAGCACTTTTGAAGAGTGAAGTTTCTAGATAGATTTACCTACAGTTTTTAAGCGCTACACTATTAATTCACACTCAATATTATTAGATCTTTTCTACTCTATGACCTCTGTTTAATATTGTCTGGTAAGCTTTATAAATGATTAAATATTTTTGGATCCGTTTTTTTTTCCAAATAATAAAATATCAATAAATGTGTCATATAAAAAAAAATTATATATATATATATATATATTTTTTTTTTATATGACACATTTATTGATATTTTATTATTTGGAAAAAAAAATGGATCCAAAAATATTTAATTTAATTTATGTGTCATATAAAAAAAAATATATATATATATATATATATATATATATATATATATATATATATATATATATATATATATTTTATATGACACATTTATTGATATTTTATTATTTGGAAAAAATAAATAAAATAAAAATATATATATTTTTATTTTATTTATTTTATGAAAAATATTTAAAAATGTTGTTATTTTGATATCTTTTGATATTTGATTAATTGGAAAAAATAAATAAAATTAAAATAGATTTATATATATATATTTATATTTTTATATTATTTTTCCAAATAATAAAATATCTACAAATATCAAAAGATATCAAAATAACAAAATGTTTAAATATTTTTCATAAAGTAATATTAAATCATTTGGAAAGCTTATCTAACAATAGAGGTCTATGTTTGTAAAAAAAAAAACAAATATAACAAAGTTTGTTTAAAAATGTTAAAATATTATTTCTAGGCGATCTGTTCTAGAAATATCTATATGTTAGTCTAAGAAAAAAATATGTAAAATTAGCAAAGTTTAAGAACTTTTAAAAATTTGTCTTTTTGCACTAATACTTACAGTTCCTTTTCTAATTCTCCACAATTCCAGGGGTAATAAAGGAATCCCAAATGATGTGAACTTTGGAGAATCCTTTAGAAGGATCTCTGAACAGTCAGGTGTGAATTTGTTTAGAGAAAGCATGATTCCCTCATGACAGATCAAGTGACAGCATGTTTTAAGTAATGCAATTCTGAGCTTGACATAAACCTTGGAAATGGTATTTTACTAAGCACTGGAAGCTAACAGAGGTTAAATCAACCCCGTGGAACAAAGGAAGACATATCTCCATAATCATTCTGAACATGATATTGACAACATATCTACAAGAAAAATCATAACATAAGCTTACTGCAGTGGGACAAGACACACTAATGAGACCACTGTAGGATTAAATTGCAATAAATGAATTATGCTTTATCATCAATGGCCATTAAACTTAAATAAATGTTTTATTTTACATTACAAAGCATTGAAGCTGTTATTTGCAAAAAAAAAAAGGGAGTTTTACAAGGTTCTTGTCTCGATTTCTTTTTTCTCTCTCTTCTCCATATATCCTTTGTCCTCTCCTATTCCCAAATACAAAAATAAAAAAAAAGTGTGAGGTGTGTTTTTACCTAGATTAGCTTTTGTGCTCCCTCATTAATGTGATTGCACTACTGTTGCATCCATAGTGCAACATTTATTGTAGATAATGTGCTCAGTTGCACCATTTGCTTGATGAAAACTCTATAAAACTTTAACGTTGAAAAAAGAAAATATTGATCACGGAATTCGCACACAGCCCTCTTTACCAAAGTCAGGGCTGATTCCAGGCATTGCCCCTGCTTTGCTCACTCTGCACCTGGGATCTCCGGTGTTCAGGATTCTCCCCCTCCCTGGCCCAGAGTAAGCCTCAGGGAGGGGGGGGGGGGGGGAGCTAAACTAATGGGTGTATTTTCTTCAGCCCCTTAGCCCTAGTACTGCCCCTAATGCCCATCTACAGCCCATAAACCCACTACTACAGCCCCTTACTACTACAGCCTCTAACCCCCCCACAACAGCCCCTTACTACTACAGCCCCAAAACCCAATACTATCCACCCATAATATGTCCCTTTGCACTCTGCTACTGCCCCTAACCCCCACTTGCTGCCCCTTTACCCAACTACCACCCCTAACCCACAATTGCTGCCCCTATACCCAACTACAGTCCCTAACCCCCCAATTGCTGCCCCAATACCATGTTGACATACTCATACATTCATCAATAAAACATATTCCATTATATCTTTGATGATTAGTAGGACATTCTCTAAGCATCATCTGAAAGCACTATCCCTTTCACTTCACTCAACTTGAAGCTTCAGCTCAATGAAGTGGTCTGGGTGCCAGGTCCATCTAGGTTTAACCCTGCAGCTGTAAAAATAGCAGTTTCAGAGAAACTGCTATGTTTACATTAGGGATAATCCAGCCTCTAGTGGCTGTCTCATGGACACTGTGATTGTCACAGTGAGAAGATGCTGCCGTCCATAGGAAAGCATTGAGAAATGCTTTCCTATAGACTGACTGAATGCGCACGCATTCAGTGGATGACGTCGGAATAGGGAGGAGAGTCCCCAGCGCCGAGGGAGCCCGGCGCTGGAGAAAGGTAAGTGATTAACCCCTTCCTTCCCCTTCAGCCCGGTGGGAGGAGGACCCAGAGGGTGGAGGGGACCCAAAGACCCTATAGAGCCAGGAAAACTAGTTAAGCTTAGTGATCCTTTAAGCTTAACAAGATCAGTTCTGTCAAATCTTGATGGCAGTGATAGGCATAGAGCTGGGAGTGAAATGTGAGTGTGGGTATAGGAATGAAGATATTTAATATTTATTAGGACCCCTACCCACCCATTTGACAGTTCAGGAGTATGTGTTTGTCTGCTTTTTTGCTAAAATACATAAATAATTTTTCCCAATGGCTGCCCAGTCAGCAGGCAAATCGTTAAAAATAAATACATAAATGCTTTGTTTAGAGGTCCCATAGGCTACCCAATCAGAACAAGTATTCACCTCTTTTACTCACTGCTAGAGTGGTAGGTGAATGGGTAAGATAAGATCTTAGGGTCCCCATAACATCAGGAAATAGCAGCACTCAACACTTGACCGTAGGGCTCTGATGGTATGACCCCATTCCCACGATTCTATATGAGGGTGGGTCTGGTATAACAACAGGTTTCCCAAGAATCCCTTTTATCCAAGGGAAAACTGCAAAATGGTTTTCTCTGCCCCCTGTAATTGAGTAAATGGATTTGTTTTTCCACCAACTTCTCTCCCAAAGAATCCAGTTCCTAATTGCATACACACTAGGCATAATAGAAAGCAACATCATTAAAGGAGGACCCATAAAAAGCAGCGAATGTCATTTGTTTTTGTTAGTTTTTTTATCTAAGCATGATCTGGCAATTTCATAGTATGTTTTTCATTGGCATATGAATCTATGGGGTACATGTTTTAACTAAAGAAATGCTGTGCCTACTTAAAGATTAGGCATGTGCATGGGGAAAATATTCGGCTCGGATCGTCATTCCGAAATTCGGGACTTCGGCAATTCGACACTTCGGAACTTCGTCAATACGGCACTTGACCACTTCGGAACTTCAGCACTTCAGAACTTCTGCAACTTCGGCACTTCGGATCTTAGACACTTCGGCATTTCGGGACTTTTGTTGCAGCCGCTTGGTAGATAACTCCCTAATTCCCACGGTATTAGGGAGACTTCTACCAAAAGGCTGAAAGACCTAAATTGGTCTTTCAGCCATATTTACTAATACTAAGTAAAAATTACTTAGTATTAGTAAATTGTGCCCCTACTCGCCCCTACTCGCAATACCGCGAGTAGGGGCATGTCTATTAAACAGTGAGCAGCCTGAGCGGGACCTATTGTCCTCCCCACCGGCCCCCACACCTCAGCGGCGGTGGGGGCCCTAAATAAAAATGGGGGGACACCTAATGTCCTCCCCCCTGAGCGGTGGGTGGGGGCCCTTAACAAGAATAAGGTGGGGGACCTTATGTCCTCCCCCCCTGAGCGATGGGTGGGGGCCCTAAATACAAATGGCGGGGACCTAATGTCCTCCCCCCTGGCCCCCACACCTGAGCGGCGGGTGGGGGCCCTAAATACAAATGTGGGGGACCTAATGTCCACCCCCCTGAGCGGTGGGTGGGGGCCCTAAACAAGAATAAGGGGGGACCTAATGTCCTCTCCCCTGGCCCCCACCCGTGAGCAGTGGGTGGGGGCCTAAACAAGAATAAGGAGGGGGACCTATTGTCCTCCCCCTTGAGCGGTGGGTCGGGGCACTAAATACAAACTTGGGGGGGACCTATTGTCCTCCCCCCTGGCCCCCACCCCTGAGCAGCGGGTGGGGGCCCTAAATACAAATGGGGGGACCTAATGTCCTCCTCCCTGGCCCAACCACCCCTGAGCGGCGGGTGGGGGGCCCTAAATATAAATGGGGGGACCTATTGTCCTTCCCCCTGGCCCCCACCCCTGAGCGGTGGGTGGGGGCCCTAAACAAGAATAAGGGGGGGACCTTATGTCCTCCCCCCTGGCCCCCACCCCTAAGCGGTGGGTGGGGGCCCTAAATGAAAATTTAGCCCCCCTCCCCCCAGGTGACTAGGGGTCCCCAAACCCCTAGTCACCCCCTCCCCCAAAAAATAAACTCCTACCTACCCCCTCACCCTAAAAATAATGAGGGGGGACCATTTAACTAAGTACCTGTAAAAATAAAAATAAACTTACCATTCGATGTTTTCTTTCTTCTAAAATCTTCTTCTTTTTTTTCAGCCCCAAAAAAGGCCAAATAAATATCCATAATAACCGACGCAATGAAAAAAAAAAAAAGAGTGCAAAAAAAAAAATCCATCTTCACCCTGCGAGGGCTCCGCGCAGACTGAGCTCTGCAGGGCGGGGGAAGGCCTTTAAAGCCTTGCGCCGTCCTGCAATTAGGCTCAGGGCACTCTGATTGGTGGGTTTAAACCATCCAATCAGAGTGCTCTGACAGGTAAATGAAGAGACTGACAGGTAAGTCTCTACATTTACCTGTCACAGCACTCTGATTGGTTGGTTTGAAATCCACCAATCAGAGTGCTCGGTGTCATTTTACACAGCATGGGAAAGTTCTTTGGAATTTTCCCACGCTGTGTAATTTGACTCATAACTCTCTGATTGGTTACTTAATCCACCAATCAGAGTGTTATGAGTCAAATTACACAGCGTGGGAAAATTCCAAAGAACTTTCCCACGCTGTGTAAAATGACACAAAGCACTCTGATTGGTGGATTTCAAACCAACCAATCAGAGTGCTGTGACAGGTAAATGCAGAGACTTACCTGTCAGTCTCTTCATTTACAGAGCATTCTAATTGGATGGCTTAAACCCACCAATCAGAGTGCTCTGAGCCCAATTGCAGGGCGGGGCAAGGCTTTATAAGCCTTGCCCCGCCCTGCAGAGCTCAGTCTGCGCGGAGCCCTCGCCGGGTGAAGATGGATTTTTTTTTATTGCGTTGGTTATTATGGGTTTTTATTTGCCCTTTTTTGGGGGCCGAAAAAAGAAGATTTTAGAAGAAAGAAAACATTGAATGGTAAGTTTATTTTTACTTAATTTTACAGGTATTTGGTTAAAGGTCCCCCCTCATTATTTTTAGGGTGAGGGGGGAAGGTAGGAGTTTATTTTTTGGGGGAAGGGTTGACTAGGGGTTTTTGGACCCCTAGTCACGGGGGAGGGGGGTTAAATATGTATTTAGGGCCCCCATCCACCGCTCAGGGGTGGGGGCCAGGGGGGAGGACATTAGGTCCCCCCTTATTCTTGTTTAGGGCCCCCACCCACCGCTCAGGGGTGGGGGCTAGGGAGGAGGACATTAGGTCCCCCCCCCCCAATTTTTATTTAGGGCCCCCACCCACCGCTCAGGGGTGGGGGCCGATGGGGAGGACAATAGTTCCCCCCCACCTTTTTTTACTTTAGGGCCCCCACCCGCTCAGGCAGGGGGGACCCTTTTTAATTATTTTTTTAACAGTGAGCAGCCACAGGCTGTTTAATAGACATGCCCCTACTCGCGGTATAGCGAGTAGGGGCATAATTTACTAATACTAAGTAATCTTTACTTAGTATTAGTAAATTCGGATGAAAGACCAATTTAGGTCTTTCAGCCTTTTAGTAGATAGCTCCCTAATACCGTGGGAATTAGGGAGTTATCTACTTATTCATTCCTGTCATTACATTGACTGGCCAAGTAACTTACATTTTATATGAATGTATGTTACTTGATTGTTGTAAGTGTTGCAAATGCTTACAGGTGAATCCTGGCTATGTTTGTATACTTTTTATTTGAAATTGTATACAGTGTAACATCCTTCTTCTTTCACTGGGTAAGTATATTCGTACTTAGGCAATACTGTGCTTCGGAACTTCGGCACTTTGACACCTCGGAACTTCGGCAACTTCGGCACTTCGGCACTACTACACTTTGGAAATTTGGTAATTTCGGCACTTCGGGACTTAAGCAATTCGGCAATTCAACTATTCGGAAGCACCCGAATGTCCGAATTACCTGAAATTCGGCCGAATTTTAATTCGGACCGAAACGAATTGCACATGTCTATTAAAGATGATATTTCAGAAATGTGAAGGATCTGACAATTTAATACAAATGGACATAGCCAGGATCAGAGAGAGAAAGAGAGATTTCTTGCTAAAGCCTGCTCTAATGTGCAGGCAATAATTTGCTACTAACAAAATACATTGATCCCTCTCCTTTTCTTTTTCGTACTATCCCTCTTTTGAAATCTTGTGTTTATCCTACACTGCCTTAGACACCTTCAGTAGGTGAATAACCTCTGGAGGGAACACCTACCTTTGCTGGGGTTCTGCCCTTTTGCTCCTGAATAATAAATATCCCTGGACAGATTTCGTGTTTTTGTTACCATTTGATCTGTCCAATAGTACTGTGTTTTTTTTTTTTTTTGTCCAAAATTTGATAGAGCATACTTTTTGGCAGACTTCCTTGAAATTATCAACTTATACTGATCAGCCACAATATGGAAACCACTTGCTTAATATTATGTAGGTCTCTCTTGTGCTGCCAAAACAGCTCTGCTTTGTTGAGGCATGGATTTTTAGGGCCTGTGCAAGATCACTAAACAGTCTGCAGCTACGCAGCCCCATATGCAGCAAACTGTGTATTCTGACTCCTTTTTATCATGGCCAGCATTATGTTTTTCAGCAATTTGAGCTACAGTGGGTCTTCTGTGTGATCGGACCAGACGGCTAGCCTTTGCTACCTACATGCATCAACGAGCCTTAGGCGCCTATAACCCTGACATCGGTTCATTGGTAGTTCTTCCTTGCACCACTGTTGGTAGGTGCTAACAACTGCATACTGGGATCACCCTAAAAGACTTGCTGTTTTAAAGATGCTCTGACCAAGTCTTCAAGCCTTGTCAAAGTCACTCAGATCTTCTCACTTTTCCATTTTTATTGCTGCAAACACATGACATTCAAGAACTGGCTGTTCACTTGCTGCCTAATACATTCCACCCATTGACAGGTGCCTTTCTAACAATATAATCAATGCTATTTACTTCACTTGTCAGTGGTTTTAATTCTGTTGCTGATCAGGCCTATATGTAATGTTCCCTATGTTCAGATTTTACAACAATTTAGCTGTTTTAGTAAAATTAAAATGTTTTTCACACTAAAAATGTGGTTTTCTTCTAACTTCCCACCTCTGTCTCTACTAAAAACAAAGGCTGCTTTGTAACAATTTCACAATACAGAAAATTCTGACCAGAAACAGTTGTGTACATATCAAACAGTCTGACAAAGAAACATGTTTTGCAGTGCAGGTTATTTTATCGATACATGATACTAGCCAGCCAGATACCTAATTTCTATTGTGGGTTATTCACAGAATACCGGATTTTCTCTGGATGGACAAAATCTTGTAAAAAAACGGGCAAATTCCGACCTGAATGGCCATTCTGATTTACTAAAGCTAAATCCTGTCGGAATTCAGATTCAAATGGTTTCTTTTCACATCCAAACATTATAGAAATAACAAAGCAAAGGATTTGGAATATTCACAAAGCACCTATTAGTGATATGGGAGTCATATTGACCCCATAGGTTTTTATAAATACATTTTTTAAGTGGCAGCTGGCTTGCAAGTGATGACCAGCTGTGACATAGTTAACCCTTGCATTGCCTAAGGATTCTTAACTAATAGTTTGGATTTTTTAAATCCTGGCCTATATGTTGAAAATCTGAAAATGTATATATTGGCAGTGCTAGGAGCTAATGGTAAATAGTTTTAAAAAATGCTGATTTTAATAATCCAGGTCAGGATTTCAGCCATCTAGGGGCTTTCCGTTTAGTTGAAATTTGGATAAAATATAAGCTCATTGCTAAACAGTGTGAATGATAACTAGATTTTGCAGTCGGAATGGCCCTGTACATGTTGTTTCTGTGTTTTCTTGGTTTTATTTTAAAAGCCAGCTTCCCTGGCACAGGAAAACGTCAATGGTAGTTTCCGAACATAGATGACAATGAATGCACATGTAGCCATACTCTTACCATGCGTTGTGGGAGTGAGTGCATGTCATTTGGCAACAGAATGTTGAACACGTAGTTATTAACTAAAGTCTGAATTTGGTCCAGATGGCTAAAATCTGGTGATGTGACCAAACTTTACCCAGATTTGTAACTCTCATACTTTCTAAAGGTACATCTCAGTCTATATGATCTGGTGTTTGCATGAAAATCTGTATTTCTCATGTGTATATCGTACATAAAATGTAGTATTTGTATATTTATCAAACACCTATTTCAACCAGATTCACTCTCATCAAATCTCTTAGAAAGGAAATTTACAAAGTAAATTCACCTGCATTTTGGGGTATTATTGGGGTAAAATAGATCCATCTGAGTAGTTAACCTGTTTTAACTAGACGTTAGCTATCTAAATGGTGCAAATGACAGATTTTCGCAGTGTAGTAGCTTGGTATCACAACTGGTCATTTTCTGCAAAGTTAGGTTGAACCAAATTTGCAGGCAGATATTGCCTAAATCTTTGAGCATTCACTTGCATATTTTCATAATTCAGTTCCAAATTTGGCTGTTTGGTTGCATCAAGGCAGTTTTAAACCAAAACTACATCCAGACACATTTGGAGGCTATATTGTAAAATACGGACATATCTATATCATGTGAAAAATACAATGTATGGATTTTACAGTCCGTATGTCCTCTGGATGGGCCTAGATTATTTTGGATAATCTAAACTGGGGGTCATCTTAAATTAGGCCAATACATTTGATGGTGATATACCTGTCTGAAGGGGATTCTGTGATTAATTTTTTTTAATAGATCCCTTTGAATCCAGTTATGTGTATATAATTTTAAATACCTTAACCTTTGAAGTGTATATGATATATTTCACGTGAAATTATTTTAAAACCCGAAAAGAACGTTGAAACTACAAAGAACGTTTTCAAAACATCACAAACTTACTATGCCACATTATTTTGTATATAGATCTTAAAATTGTATCTAGTAACGATATAAAATGTATTGAGCCCCAAAGCTGTGTGAAGACCTATTAAGGGTTACACTATCAGGAATCGAAATCTTTTCATGCCACCTGGCACATATAATGTGGGTAACCAAAATCGCAGTACGCATCTTGTAACAAAGGACACACTGTCATACTTCTGAAGCCGAACTTTGGTCAGTAATTTTGTCCTCTTTGAAATAAGGATATTGATTTAATGCATGACAGCATCCAAAATGACCCCAAGGCTCCCCAGGGAAGAAGTCAATCACTTGTCCATTTGTGTGTTATGCAGCTGGACAAATCTACACAATAGTGGTAATGTATGAATTGCATATAGGAGGTTGGTAATGAAAAGAAAGAATCTATGTCGTGCCACACCTTAATTGTTAACATGGCCTATACAACATGATAATTGTAGAAAGCGACATGAGAAATTCACATGCAGTATTAAGGGATAGACATTTACAGGGTTATTTACTAAGGTGAGAATCGCTGATAATTCAAAGTGATATTTAAATTTAAGGCAAAGTAGCTGATATGGATACATTGCTGTTTAGGAGACATTATGCAGTTTGGCTATTTTGACTTTAAATTTGAAATTCACAAAAAAACCAAAAACAATTATATTTGTGCAATGCAATAGCAAATAATGGAATTTCGATAAGGGGCCATTTTTTGAACATACCTTCAAATATTTTAGAAAAAGAACAATGTGGGTCATGTATAAAAGTTGTGTGGCAATTTTCTTTTGTTCTGGTGCGCTTTGAGTATAGTGATCTCAGAGTTACCAAAATGTTTTGTTTTTTTTTCAAATTAACAACCAAACTTACATACCCTGGAATGCACCAAACGGCACAAGTTTTCAAGTGTACACTTAAAGGAGGGAGTAGCGCCTTGAAAGATCCTCAGGTGTGGACAATATATAATGAAAGAAGGGAACAGTGATAAAGTATATAATGCAGTATGTTTAATATTTATTGGAGATTGTATAGCTAGTTGTGTATAGCGTGTAGAGCTATCAGTTAGCTCTACTATTGTGTGCCTGGGCGGTATGATTCCAACCTACGGCTGTATGATGTATCTCTTAACCCCTTAAGGACCAAACTTCTGGAATAAAAGGGAATCATGATATGTCACACATGTCATGTGTCCTTAAGGTGTTAATCCAATAGGGTATTATCCAGAAGATATTTATCAAGAGATACATCCTATATCATCTATACACTTGGATCGTACCCACAGGAGCACAGCTAACTGATAAATTGTTATATCTCCAATCAATATCGAACATACTACATTGCATACTCTATCACCGTTCCCTTATTTCATTACATATTGCCCATACCGGAGGATCTTTTAAGGCGCTACTCCCACCTTTATGTGTACACTTCCCATTTTTGACTGGAAAAGAAAGACTTTGGTTTGGGTTGTCCGAGCTGCCTTCTTCATTCCATCAATACATCCCAAGCACTAGAAACATACCATCTCCTGGTTCTCCTTGAGCGAGGTTTTCATGTGCTCACTATGTGACTTCTTATCTCAGGATCAAAAGAAAAAAAAAAGAAAACTAGAAATAAAGAAATGGAAGGTGACAACAGCCAAACTATGATCTTCTGGGACATACCAAACAGAATGTACAAGTTTTTATTCACTTTTACATCATCAAATGCCTATTGTGATCTCAGAGTAAAAAAAAAAAAGGAAATCATATTTAGGTCAAAAATATAGCCAAGTCCTATTTCAGTTAATTGTCTTGGCCTAAATTTTAAAATTTTCTTGTGATTTCTCCACAATACACAATGATGTGAATAACCCCCATACTCTTAAGTAATTCATATTGTTTTGTACCTCTTCCTGGCTGATCTTTTCAGTGTATTGTGTCTGAAAAGGAATCTACATGCCTCCACTAATGATAGGTAAGATGCAAGTTCTGTTTGCATTGCCTCCACCTAAAATTGTTTATGTTAGGTGTGAATGAATTACACAATGCTGACGTGTTTGTTTATTGTTTCACTAAACAAATAGGGTTTAATCTGAATTTTCAAAACTGAAGATACAATTGCCAATCTAAGCTGACACTTCTGAAGAAGCCCTTTGAGTGGTGAAACGCGTCAAGTGGGACTCCTTTATATATTTATATACTGTTTTTAATTATTTTTCTTTGGCAAATTAAAGTTTATTTTATATTTCATATATATTACTTTTACTTGCATCAACCAACTGCTTTCTGGTACAAACACATCCTAGGTGGGGATTATACCACCCATGTTGTTTAAACTAGAGCAAGTTCTGCTCTAACAAATGTGAGTACATTACCGTACCTATTTATTTTATTTCACAACTTTTTGTTTCTACTTTTACCTCCACATTTGCCTTGCACAATGCACTCTACTTGAAAAATCTGGGGCTACCATAACAACATATATCCTTAGACGGGGATTGTTCCGTCCATGTGAAAAAAACTGCAGAGCTCTGAGTTAGCTCATAAGAATGTAAGTGGTAGCGTAATTTTATTATCCACCACTTATAAGTCACATTTACCATATTGCACTATATCTCGGATGTCCACTGTACTACATATTTTGACATTTATGTATGTATAACCGTCTAAATTTACAATTTAGGGCGCAGGTTACGCCGTTTCTTTCTTGTATTGCAATCTAAACTTATAGCGGAGCGGGATCATTTTTTCCAAATCACATAGTTTTAAGAGTTTGCAGAGTTAAAACCACAGGGCCAGTGCACCCAGACCACTTCATTGAGATTAAATGGTCAGGGTGACTTTAGTGGTCCTTTAAGAACCCTAAAACAATTGCAGTAAATTCAAAACTGGATTGCACAATATAAGCTAAAATATAGCTGTGGTTTTACGGGCATTTATTTAGAGTGGGTTTTTTGGTTTTTTTTTGTAAATATATTTTTATTCGTATTTATCAAGATTTTCAAGAGGTAAAACCAACAGTGTGGACGCGCAGGTCCAGTTAAGTAAAAATATTCCAGTGTTATGCAAGACACCATATAGTTTTCAAGTTACATCTACAGTGGACTCGCAGGTCCTGACTATTATGCAATAGGATAGGCATAGCTCCAGTTTCCCAGTGCGTTTGTTATTAGAGTAGGTTTTTTTCGGGCCTTAACTTTGTAATAAAGTTTTTAATACACTACAGTTCAGTGTTAACGAATACATCCTTGGTATTGGAAACACTGTAGCGTTGATTAATGCTTTCAGTGTGAATATTTTAGTATGAAATATGCAATTAATTCCCTGTTGAATTCACCAGAAACTACATCACTAAGAACAACGCAAAACGAAATTACTGGTTGCAATTTTGATATCATTTTTTTTCTCTATTTAAGCACCAAGAGCATAATATTGGCTTGGAAAGCCTGGGGGGTATAGAACACTAAATTAATGTTACCATAGTGATTATGAGTACGCGATTTTTCCAGATTTCAGTTTTTTTGTGGTTTTGTCTACTCAAAAAATTATTTCAGCAGAAAGTTTACAGTGTTGGATGTATTTGACATTTTCACTATCTTTTTCTGGTCAGGAATCACTTATCAATGTTAATTTGCAGAGAAAGAAAAGTGCAAGAAAAGTAATTGCTTGAATTC
Organism: Pelobates fuscus; assembly: GCF_036172605.1. Classification (NCBI taxonomy): domain Eukaryota; kingdom Metazoa; phylum Chordata; class Amphibia; order Anura; family Pelobatidae; genus Pelobates; species Pelobates fuscus. Next base: position 151,787,654 of record NC_086323.1, read on the forward strand.
CTACCTTCCACATTTGAATTATTGCATTCTACAGAGCAGCAATTTTCATGTGCTGTCTATCCATAACTACATTTTATATGTATATGAAATATATGTGCATTAAGTATTCTGTACACAACACCTTTCTACAGTCATAATGAGACGAAAACACATTCAGTTAGATAACCATAGGACCATATAAAAAGCTGCCTATACACAGCATCCACACAGGAAGCATCCAGCACATACAGAACACACTAATCGAACCAGCTCCTATAGATATGGAACACGCATGCATAAATTCAGCTCCTACAGAACACGCATGTATCCGCTCAGCTCCTATAGAACACGCATGTATCCACTCAGCTCCTATAGAACACGCATGTATCCACATAGCTCCTATAGAACACGCATGTATCCGCTCAGCTCCTATAGAACACGCATGTATCCGCTCAGCTCCTATAGAACATGCATGTATCCACTCAGCTCCTATAGAACACTCATTCATCCACTCAGCTCCTATAGAACACGCATGCATCCACTCAACTCCTATAGAACACGCATGCATCCACTCAACTCCTATAGAACACGCATGTATCCACTCAGCTCCTATAGAACACGCATGTATCCACTCAGCTCCTATAGAACACGCATGTATCCGCTCAGCTCCTATAGAACACGCATATATCCGCTCAGCTCCTATAGAACACGCATGTATCCACTCAGCTCCTATAGAACACGCATGTATCCGCTCAGCTCCTATAGAACACGCATGTATCCGCTCAGCTCCTATAGAACACGCATGTATCCACTCAACTCCTATAGAACACGCATGCATCCGCTCAGCTCCTATAGAACACGCATGTATCCACTCAGCTCCTATAGAACACGCATGTATCCACTCAGCTCCTATAGAACACGCATGTATCCACTCAACTCCTATAGAACACTCATGTATCCACTCAGCTCCTATAGAACACGCATGTATCCGCTCAGCTCCTATAGAACACACATGTATCCACATAGCTCCTATAGAACACTCATGTATCCACTCAGCTCCTATAGAACACGCATGTATCCACATAGCTCCTATAGAACACGCATGTATCCACATAGCTCCTATAGAACACGCATATATCCGCTCAGCTCCTATAGAACACGCATATATCCACTCAGCTCCTATAGAACACGCATGTATCCACATAGCTCCTATAGAACACGCATGTATCCGCTTAGCTCCTATAGAACACGCATGTATCCGCTCAGCTCCTATGGAACACGCATGTATCCGCTCAGCTCCTATAGAACACGCATGTATCCACTCAGCTCCTATAGAACACTCATGCATCCACTCAGCTCCTATAGAACACGCATGTATCCACTCAACTCCTATAGAACACGCATGTATCCACTCAACTCCTATAGAACACGCATGTATCCACTCAACTCCTATAGAACACGCATGTATCCACTCAACTCCTATAGAACACGCATGTATCCGCTCAACTCCTATAGAACACGCATGTATCCGCTCAGCTCCTATAGAATACGCATGTATCCACTCAGTTTCCACAGAACACCCACGTATCCAGCCGAGTAAGAAGTAACTTACACTTGAAAATGAGTGTTAGTTGCTGGTGGGAAGCTGTCTAGCCAATGAACGCCTCCGAGACAGCTCCCAATAGGAGTCAACGCGGGAGAGCCAATCAGCGAGCGGCTTGCTTGACTTGCTGGAGTTGAAGCTGTATTTGTCCTGGTCTGAGAACAGTCCGAGGTGGGAGTGAGGGGCTCTGCTGTTTGGGTCTGCCTTCTGTCCGCCTTCACAAAGCAACCCCCCCGTCCCCGCTGACACCCTGCAGACTCCACATTGTACACAGTGAGCCTGAATGTACTCCGCGAGCGACCTCTCTCACTGGGTTTGTTATTGTGCTGTGTCTGGAGCTCACTACAAGCAGAGCTTTCTTCACCACTGAACCTTCTGTTGGAACTAGCCTTCTGGCATTCTAAGGACCTCTGGACCTGCTCCTGGGACACGGTATCTGACATTCTGTGGACCTCTGGATCTGCTGCTGGAGAAAGTCCTTAGTCTAAGGACCCCTAGTTGACCAGGTCTTCTGGCATTGTATGGACTCCTAGACAAGTCTTCATTCTAAGGACTTTTGGACCTGCTGCTTGGGCAAGTCATCTGGCATTTTAAGGACCTCTTGACCTGGTACTGGGACATAACTTCTTGCATTCTGATCATTGGACTTCTGCCCTCCCCAGCATTTCGGAAATTTACCCCCATGTGCTAATCTGAAGGATTGATTCCACATAGCACATCCATAGGGCTCTCCTGGAACTCATGATAAACAGAGCAGCCCCTCTGAGGACTCTTTCCCAAAGGTTATGGAGATATCAATAGTATCTGGTGCATAATATCATAAGCTAATTATTGGGAATCGTTCTATTTCCTACACAGTTCTTGTAGATAGAGTGCAGATCATTGAACATGCAGTTCTCGCTTGGAAGGAGGTTTTCGTTGCTAGGTCTCATGAATGTCACCCTTATCTTTCACCTGTTGATCGGATCTTGCCAAAGTTCAACTACCCCATGTCCTTCCAACTGCACCTGCTCTGGGGATCTAGTGGACTGCAGCCACCAGGGACTTACACAGATACCACATGACCTCCCATCCTGGACAGTCCATTTGTAAGTTCTGACAAATTGCTCGCAGCATTTTAGTATCTGATCCACTTAATTAGCCAATTAGTAATCATAAAAAAATTTAAATCGACATATTGTGTTCAATAGAATTCTAAATGTATATAATTATTTTAAATAATGAATAGCTATAGCTATATTCCACACACTATTCATTATTTAAAAAAAAAGGATCATTGTTTTTTATTAGAGCATCTTTTTTTATTATTATTCAAAAGTCATTGAATCCCTGTGATTTATGCATAGTGAAGAAGAGAGGAATAGCACACTGTATATATTGTATTTTCTCATAACTGATATCATTGCTGCACCAGGTGTTGTGTAGTGTTTGGACTTATGCCCAGTAATCCTCCATATACCTTCTTAGAGTATCACTATATATTTCTATATATATATATATATTTTTTTTTTCATTTGGAATCCTGGGAAACACGTTTCAAATTGGAGGATGAGAAGTTATTGCTAATAAGATTAGATTGTCAGAGGCTGGGCTAGAGAAAAAAAACTTTTTGGTGTAGTTAATTTGAACTGTAATGTTAGTGGCTTGGCTTTAGTAAATAAGTAATAATAGTAACGTGTGTTATTTTTATTACTTACGATGATGTTATTATTGAAACATAGAATGTGACGGCAGATAAGATATTAATATGGATCCTTAAATTACATTGATATAACAAATCTGGGACCTTACAGACTTGTCTCCCAGACTTCGAAGCTTAGTTAGTTGCTAAACCATGAATTGTTGGCAATTGACAAGGGCTATTGAAATTTAAGGCATACATAGCCAAAATAGAACATTTCTTTCAGCTCCACTATTTTGGTTTACAACTTGAAATTACCTACAGTTCACAGTTAAGTAAATAAACTCTCTAGCTTGTGATTTAGTTATTTATTTATTTTTTAAAATATTCTGTGGTTTGTTGCTGTTAAGTTAGATTTTTCTTTTATCATGTTTATTGTGTTTGGTACAAAGAAAAAAAAACATTATTTTCCAAATTACTATTTTCTTGTGGCAGTCATAAAGATATATTGAACGAACATAAGCCAATTCTGTGATCAACGATTTGAATTGGTAACTTTTTCCTTCCTCGCTATATTTAAATATTTGGCACATATTCAGACTGTCCAGGCATTTTAAATAATGGGCTGTTGAATGACTAGGCTGTAAGTGTTCAAATCTTTAATTAAGCAGGTTATATCAGGAGTAAACCATCTAGATTACTCACTAAAGTGAGATTTGTCCAGTAATTCAGAGTGAAATTTAAGGCCAAAATAGCCGCTCTGGAAACATTTTCCAAGTCAGCTGTTTTACCAGTTGAGCTTCTTTGGCCTTTAATTTCTATTTTACTTTAGATTCCCATCAGTTCTTCATATAGCGAGTAGCACTGTATATTGTGTATGCATGTGGCATTGGTTGCTTTTCCAAGACAAGTGGTACAGCTGTGAATGTCACATTTCTGTTGGTTTAACTGCCTTTTAAAGGCAAATGGTACAGAGGGGGATTGTGGGTAGTTGCATCTGTATTTCACAAAGTCATTTTAACAGCATGACTTACTTTGTCTGGGAAAAGTGTAACACTTTTTTTTATTAACTCTTTGTGTCTACAAATTCTGAATATTTTTTTAACAGCCAAGGTTGTGAATAGTTTGTGAAAAGTTTAATCTTGTATTAACTCTTGTGCGTCCTCTTTCACACATGGTGCAAAAGCTGAAACTTATGGGAGTTGAATTCAATTTCTGTAGTGGTTGTAGTGTTGTAGAATTACGTTAAATATTTTTTTTTTTAAATTCGAAATGGAAGTCACGTTTTGCCATACACACATTGTGTGTTTATCTCCTCCTATAAAATGTATATATATATATTTTTAAATAGAATTAGTCCTGTTGAAATATATTCATAGGAAACCCTTTTGGGCACTGAATAGGAATAAAGATCTGACATTCAAATGTAACTCTAAATTGACCAATAAAGTTAATCACGCCCATCTCTGCTAAAGTCAAACGTTAAGTGATAGCAGTTTTAGAAACTGCAATCTGACTTACAGAATGTAGACTAACGTAGAAGTGGCAAAAATAAATCTCTAACTTATCAGTAATAAGGTTCATTCCCAATTCTGTTTTGGCCTGAAGGTCGATTAGTACAATTCAGTTTAGTGACTATAACCTCTGTTTGTTTGGAAAAAGTTATGCTCTTTTCATGAATGAAATATCAATCTGATATCTTATTTATTTTGCCTCTGGTGTATAAAACAGACATAAAGTCATCTTATGATGTAGATGGCTTTGCAAGAATAACCATGTCAATAATGAGGCAAAATTCACTAAATAATATTTGTTTAACAAAAGCTGTGAAATTTATTTTTTTCTTTTCCAAAGTAGACATGTCTCATGACATTTTAAACAATCAGGGATTCAGACTTTTTTTCTATTAGTGCATATATATATATATGTATGTATATATATATATATATATATATATTATTGTTCCTATAAATAAACAAGTTAAACTTAAAATGTATTTTATGGGCATTTCATATAGAAATTCTCTTAAAATTTGCTAATTACAGTACATGTGCAATTTGGGTCCCTGTAACATACAGCACATGTAAGGTGTGACCTCACTACACCTGTTTAGCCACAGGAAGAAAAGGTGATTTACAACTCTCCTACTGTATAGGTTCTAACGTTGACCTATAGTGGAACTGTCCCAAAATCTATTGCCAAAGTAATAAAGATGTCACCTGTTCTTCTACGATCTTTGGTATTCTTTTCCAAAATTCATTAAAAAATTGATTGCTAATGCAGACATATTTTTTTTTTTTTTTCTGAACACTTACTTATTTTATAAATCTGACTTTTTTTTATATATTTTTTTTGTATACTTAGACCCCTCTGAAATATTTTCAAGTAGCTAACACTGTAACCATAACAAAGGGATTTGTTCAGTAAAATTATAAGCAAATTGAAAAATCTTACTCAGAAATGACAGGGCTGGAAAAGCAGCTGAGTCGAATCTTTCACTTGCTTTTCTATGACCCAACATCTGCAGTTCTCTTAACAATTCAACACAGTACACTGTTTATTCAATAAACAATTATGTAACGCAATGTAAAATGGTTATATGTTTTAAGAGTACTCTTGTGGTTGTGTAACTAAATTTTAGGATTAATTTAATGGCAGAAGAAACACATTTAGTAATATTGGGCAATGCTCTAGACTAGAGAACATTGTCCTTTTGTTAGGAGAAGCAAAATAATCTTTAACATTTAAAGTCTGTACTAAACAGTGTGCAAGCAGGGATTGGAAACTTTAAACAAGTTGCTATCGTAAACTCTGCAACCAAGTACTCCGAATCTATTACAACATGCAGACTGGAAATCCTAATACTACACATTTTCAAGGTTACTTATTAAGCAGAGAATTGCAAAAGTTAGAATAAAATGCTAAATTGGAATGTTATTTTTTACAGATCAGCTAGTTTGGATCAAACATGACACTTCTTTTGCCAGTTTAGTAAGTTAGAGATTTAGATTGTTTTTGTTTTTTTAGTTGTTTATCTAAATTAACAATTATTTCCCTTTTTTTTTCTTTTCTTTAATATATGTTAATTATTTGTGACCCAAAATACTTAGTTTTTAAAACGCCAATCTTATTTCTGACCCTAGGACAATTTATTAGATGATGAAAACACACAATGTTGGAAACTTATCTGCCCATTTTAACCAACGTTCAATACTTGCAATATGCTGTAAAAAATCTGTTTCTCAAAAAGTTATCTTATTGTTATTCATAGTCTGTCCCTCTGGATTATATATCTATTTTATTGTTTTGTTAAACCCATCTAGATTAAGAACTGCTCTGGACAGTTTATTTTAAAGGAGTTTTATTGTAAGTGAAGCAGAGAACCTGTATATTGATATAAATATATTCTTCATTTTAATTGGTCAGCTTAGTGGTTATGTCAATGTTGGCTTAACCAGATACCACAACTGGTTTGTTTCCAGTAGTTTTGCAGTACTTTTAACTTAGAGGGCTTTCTGGCAGAGTTCTCTCATTCAGTAAGGCAGTAAGATAGCTTTTTAATTGCCATTAGTAAACGTTATATGGTTAATAATCAGGATTGATATTCAGTTTCTAGTACAATAGATATATTACTGTTTGTAAACTAATGTTCAAAAAAGTTAAGCTACAGTTCATAGTATTCTCACTTGTAAAGTGACTGGTTAGTTTACTAAATGTACAGACATTGCAGCTGGCTTTCATAATGTGGTTGAAATAGTCAAATAGCTTTTGTCAAGTCTCTTTGAAAGTCACCTACTGCAGTTGATCCTCACTTTCTTGGTTGTATGAAGTCTGGAATAGTTTAAAAAAAAAAAATGATAGTTCATAATCAGTAAGTGAAATCCAGGCTTCTGTAGCATCCTCATGCATTGTGGGTAGAGGCAATATGCAGAAGTTCCTTGGATCCCATTATACCCTGGGGTAATTGGTCCCTATGTTCCTTAACCTGAGGTGGGACTTTGTTTTGGCTGATAATGAGGGATGGTGATGTGTGTAGGTGCCTCTGTTGCTTTCTACTAGACTAACGAATAGCTCTGGTACCTACATACATTTTTATAAACCCACAGGATACTGGGTGGGAGCTAAAAATGTGTGTGGGGGTCCCTGGGATTCTTGCTAAACTAGGAGGGATCTGTAGGCTCCCTCTTATCCTATACACCCATAATGTAGTAGGGTGATCACTGTTTATGTCCATATTTTCCAACCCCCTGGCCCTTGGTGTCCATTACCTCTCCATTAGTCTCCCTTCTACCTTATCATCCTCAGATCCTCTATGCTCAAGAATAGGGTGCACCCTACTATCTCCGTACAACATGAGTGGTGAAATGAGCGTAAACCTGTGCAAGGAGTGGTGTTACCCCGGCTCCTACCCCATCTCCTGTGCTTTGAGATAGGGCAACATGTTTAAAGGATCTGTGTCCTTTTTCCATTATCATTGAATGACTGACATTGTTGCCTCCTCTTTACTCCCACAAATTAGTGACGTATCGGACCTCTTGAACTGTCCTGATCTGACCTTGTGTTTTAATTTTTTTTTTCTTGGTTTTTCCTTTTCTAATTCTACTTCGATCGTCTTTCTGTTAACTGCTTGTAAAGTTAAAATAAATATATATATATATATATATATATATATATATATATATGTATATGTAAATATTTCAAAAAATATATATCAGCGCGTAAAGTGGGTTTGGTAGCACTTTATCATTCAACAAATTTTTGAATATATGTACATTTTCTTAAATTATACATAAATCTTGTTATAACCCTCCCTTTCATTCAGTGCTCTCCATGTTCATTATTTTCTGTGTAAAGTGAGTAACATATATAATGTATGCAATAATTAGGGTGACCTGCCAAACAAAAGATAAGAATCTCTGTGAGAGAAAAGGTAGAACACATATCTGCTTTCAATCCTTTTCAGGTTTGTCCAAACTAGATAAGCAGAAATTACCACATAGTGTCTAGTACATGACAGATTTCCAGACTCTGAAACAAAACTAATATTTAAGTGCACTTGATTCAATCTAATAAACACTGTTCTTTTGACATACATGTGTTGTAGACATCAAGATTACTCCATATCTTGCATAATATACCGTAATTTATTTCTATGTTTTCATGAATTGGGGGTTGATTAATCAAGATGAACAAAAAAGCGTATAGCAGGGCCAACGTCCTAAAAGTTATACAGATAGTGAGAAATGCACACATACTATAAGAGACCATTTCCACCGGTTTCCTCCATGCAGGGAGGTTAAATCACAAACCCACACTGGAAAATTCTAAATAACCCAGGTATAAATAAGAAATGCACACATAATACAAATAGTGACAAATGCACAGACTGGACATCCTAAAAGTTATGAGATATTTTGTTGGGTGTCCCTGAATTGCACAATGTTATTAAATGTGTCCCTTTCCTTTTCCGTATTTGCCATCTTTGTCTGCTGTCTGACCTCTTTAGGGCATGGCGGGTGCAAATAATCTGTTATTTTTGGGAAAGATATTGACGATATAGAACTAGGCTAATAGGGGCTTATAGAAATAAATAGAGCTATAGGGGTGTTCTACAAACACCTTTTGTTGATCCTTTACATGAGAACATAAAGTTGTTAGACTTTTGGGCTTTAGTCTCAACCACATGCTCTCCAGCCCTAGTATAGCGAGTACTATTTGCAAGAAGAGGTTATTTGCCCTCCTATTTAAATTTATTCCAAAAATATATTATTTATTATGTTATATTCAGTAGATGAATCAATTATTTAATTATCTATCATTCAGGATGCCATGATTTGGTTTAAAATAATCCTAAATAGGCTGCTATCATTTGCTAAGTGTGTGCAAGCTCTCTGTACTGCTATTAAAGCTGAATGTTTTGAATATATTGTGGCATTATATTTGAGACTGAACAACATGAGTTTTGTAAATAATGACACAAGTGGATATACAGCACCAGATTAACACATGTTGAAGGAGATGTTAATAGGTACTAGGGTTTGCATCTAGCATCATTTGACCTGTCTGAAACTATGGCAGTCTGCTGAAGGTACATAGGTGGTCACAAAATGATGTGTCTGGGTGGTAGAATGACACAGATGTTGCAGGTACTTTATTTTGACTCTTGCTATCCAGTCTGAATAATTTTAGTGAGGTTGAGGCCAGTCACTAATTTTACATAGTGTTAAACCAGTGCTGGATGACTGACTCAGCATATCAAAACTAGAGTGGTTTATACTTGCTGGATGACACATTTGTACATAGCCACAGTAGTAGTTTAATTATGGATGTTATTGGTAGTAAGATAAGGCAGACAGATTGCTTTTATGGTAGCTGCACAGTCTACTATTGACTTGATTAACTGGGAAGTTGTATTTGCTTATCTACGAATGAGCACCATATGTCCGTCAAACTATTTTAATAATCACAAAAAATTAATAATGCTTTTATATCACTCAAAATGCTGTAAGAATAGATTCCACCTCCACTTTGAAAAATTATATATATTTATCTTTGCTATCTATCTATCTATCTATCTATCTATCTATATCTTGTCTTGAATTTAAATGGTGGCCACTGAAAAATATTCTGGCGGATTGTTTTGCATAACCAAACCAAACCAAACTGCAGCAACACTCTTTTTCAGCTAATCTCTAATCATTGCTCATCTGTCCCTGCACAGGATTCTTTGTACTTTTAGTTTTGTGATCATTCCCTCACTTCTAACTGTTTGACATTACACCATACTTTTTTTTATAATATTTTCTGGAAGCACTTTACGAAGTAGCAAGGGTCCGTGGCTTTGTTTCAGAGCCAACCTGCAAATATCAATTTGTTTAACTACAAGTGATATGCATTAACATCTTTTCCACCTTAGGCACAGCTGTTAGAGAATGTCCTAATAGGCCCTCAGTGGTAAAATAAGTGCAGCATGTTGATAACGGTGACAAAAAATGCAAATTTGCCTTAGGGCCTACTAAAAAATTTATTATATTCTTTCCTCTTGTGACCTTGGCTAAATGCGGATTTTACTACTTTGAGTTAAAGAAAGTGTGGTGGGGGATGTGAGCACTAAGGCTGGTTTGAACTAATTTTGGTTCGGTGGGGCAGGGTATTTAATGAGTTTGTTCCCTCTGCTTATAGCATCTTACTTTTTGGTGTATAAAGACAATGGATATGGAATTTGGGATCATTTCTAGATGCAGAGTAATTAAAATGCCTGTAGTCTGTTTGAGAGACATCTCTCTATAAATACATCTGTTTGTTGCAGGGTTCTACGTGACTCTAAATACTGTAAAACATTGAGTAAAAGTGTTGCCTAAAAGGATAATACTAAGGCTTGCTCAGTGTGGTCAGTTTGGACCAAACATATGCTGGTTGTGGTTTACAAATTATATGTTGCTCTTTAATTGTGGGCTTTAAAATAATAGACCGAAACCAGACGGGGGTGGGTTGGAGAGGAGGAGTGTGTATTAGTATCAAAATATGTGTTAATCCAACAAACCGGAAATAAATAAATTGTGAAAGGCATATTTGAAGGACGATAGTGCATTTTTAGCTCTGATACATTCATTTTATTTTATTTGTAAGATCATTCGAGAAGGGTTCTCCATAACCTGTTAAGATTTGGAATAGTTTGTCGCTTATTTGCTCCTCTGTCATCACTTTAAAAATGTAAAGTGTCGCAGAATACGATGACCGTGTGCAGATCTGAACACTTTATTTTATATTTGTATTTAAAACCTTATGGCAAATGACCGTTGGATCTCGCAGGTGATTCCACTCATAAACTTCTGAGCCTTAGTTTCTGAAGCTGGTAGTGCACCTTTCCAGGTAATAATCCCAGATAGTATTCATAACGTGGATTGTTTGCTCTCACCCGGATAGTGTGACATATTTAAAGGGTATTATTTAATATTGGTGACTTGCAGTCTTGGGGTATCTCGGATGTAAATTATTCTCCCTGCTAAGCCATATTTCAACTGTACATTTCACCCATTGATAAGTAACAAATGTGATATCGTTATATATTTTCAGCTTGATGCAATAAAAGCAAACAAATGGGACTGTCCACTGCACATCATCATATCTTTAAGACGTAGACTGGACTCCTTAGTAAAGGCACTGATTTTATACAGTACAATCTATTCTACTGTTTGCTTTTTCATGTAGTCCGATGTCCCATATATTTCTAATTTAGCAGCCCCAATTTTTATTTAATGTTGGTTTATGATCAGTCTTGGAAAAAAACAGTTAATGAGGTTTCCATGTTTGGGGAGCTTTGGTGTGAAATGCAATATTGCCTTTTTTGTCAAAAAAAATCCTCCACATACAGAGTACACATGGCCACCCAATCTTTTTGGAAAGTTTTTTTTTTTGTTTGTTTGTTTTTTTTCTTCTTCTTTTTTTCCCCATTGCTTCATACATCCTGTCAGACTAATCATTGTGTACACCACATGTGAATAGCACTTGTCAAAATACTATTCTTCAAGCTGGATGTAACATTTGCTTGTAGTTGAGGGGAAACGAGGCCTGGATATTCCTCATTGGAAAGACCAAAGGAAGTAAATTAGTGTCAGACCAACTGATCCCTGCCTATACGGTTTCTCATTACTGTTATCATGATGCACCAATTTGGCTTTTACATAAAGCGTGTATAGTTAGTATATTGACCATAAAACAGCTCAGTAGGTATAACGTCTTTGCTATTCGTAAGATTACCATGCTAGCATAATGTATAGATTAATGTTCGCCCTATATCTGAATTTTTTGTTCAATGATTATTTCATAAGCTTTCCAAATGATTCCATACTGTTAGAAAAACTTGAATAAATATTTGTCTGCAAAAAAATAAGACTTTAATAGTGACTTCAGTAAATAAATCTGTTAGAAAAACCTTCTAAATGTATTGAATCATTTGGAAACCTTGTTAAATCAAGGTCGTTAGGTTTTTTGTTTGTTTTTCTTTAATCCTAATTAGAAGTCCATTTCTTTCAACCTAGATTAGTGAATCAAATTGTGGATTCCTTCACAGCTCTGTGTACATGAATATATATATATATATAGTGTGTGTATGTATATATATATATATATATATATAAAAATATATTTATTTTTTTTGCAGAACGTTTTATAGAAAACACTTCAAACATGAAATTATTAATTGTAATGCATTCACCTATTGTACGTAGCTTTCCTGTAGAAGTAGAATATGGGCACAACCTGGACACTTACAAGCTATGCTGATTTTGAGTGAATCTTTAAAATCCATTTTTCAAGTTAAAAAACAAAATACAAAAAAGTGTTTTTTGTTTTTGCTTTGCATGTCTCCTCCATACCCCCTCCTAGTTTTGATGTGGTCAAACCTGACAAAACAAAACAGTTATTTTGAGAGCTACTTTAGAAAAGAGATTCCAACACATTGAGAAGCTGTTACACAGATTCGTAAACAGAGGTTTGTGTGACAAGAACAACTGGCCTTGTGGTTAAAGAGATGAGATTTCTCATGTCTTGTTGCATTCCACTTTCTTCTCAAGTACTGTCACTTCTCTGTCTGCCCTGATAAGAAAAGACTGGTGATCAGACCTGAAACAAGATTATCATGACATGGTCATTAGAAAATAATGGAAGGGGGGGGAGCAATAATATTGGACAAGATGAGGCCTGGCAGGACAAATAAGCAAGGGATCTTTACACTGAAGAATTAAATCCTTTATAATAAATAAATCTTTAAAGGCACACTCCATAACCACTATAATGTCGTTTTTATGGTGCCATTTGTTAACAGTTTGACAACTTACCTGGTTGTGCAGCTGACCCCTCTTGGTTAATTAACTAATTAATCCCTGATCTACTGGTCTTAGCTCAAAGCAGAGTGTTTCTGTCTTTCATAGAAGAGGTGACTGATCTATAGAGGACCACAGGTACGTTGTCAAACTGTTAGCAAACGGGATAACTACTTACATTGGGAAGGGGCACCAGGGCATTCTAGGCACCATAACCACTACAGCACATTTCTTTAAGTAACCCCATAACCTCTCTTCCCTTTGTAAAGTGGAATTGTAGGTATTTTTTCAAATGAAGACAAAGGATCACAAATATACAGTATTTCTTGTGTTTGAATAAACAGGTACAGTTTTTTTTTTTTAGTTTTTTTTTCTAAAACAAAATACTTTATAGCCAATGCAGTTCAAGATCCCTGCTATAACTGGGTTTGTCCATTTTAGTCTGTGGATTTAGAAATATTGTTCTGGATGAGCAAAGGTAGTTTGTGAAACCCAACAAATGGGAAAAGTGTAATTTTAGTTTGTAAAGTTCTACAAACCTCAGGTGACTACATAACAGTAGATCATATTTACTGTGCATTTATTTTTATTGTTTGCATCTGTACACCTGGTGTGCGAAATCAAATACAATCCCCATCAGCTTGTCTATGTACCAGGTGTACTCTCTTAAACATTAAAAACCACAAGGATCAAATTATTATTTTTCTCTTTTTTTTTTTGTTAAGAATGTTTATTGTGGATTGGTAGAATTTCGAGAAAGTCTAGTCTATTTCAATGGCTGGTGGCTTGTGTTTTGTAGTCACAAAGCAGGTATTTTCCACCAAAAACAAATTCTCAATGATTCGAAAAGGTGTTAATCTAATGGTCAATTCTTTTAAACTAGCCAATTTCTCTCGGGGGATAAGCTGAACTAATATTAAGCACATAACACCTGTTACAAGCTTACACGCGATCATCCTTTCTGAAAACCAAGGTTGTAGTTGAAATATTGATTGAATTAACAGTCATGTCGTGAAACTATTTTTGGGTCAATTTTATATTTTACATATTGATTTATATTGCTTTAGATACATTTAATATACATCCTTATTTTAGGAATGTCTCATGGTGTCAATCCAATGCACTAGTTACTATGTGGCTTTTCTGCCCTTTACAGACTTAAGCAGTGAAGTCTCTCTGAATGATGCATGAGTTTGATGCTTCACAAAATGGAAGATGATAATCCCATTAGCTTTAGGGGATCAGAAAACGTCACATAGTTCAGTAGTTTAAGAATTAAAGGGACACCTCAGGCACCCTAACCACTACAGGTTATTGTGAGTCTTTGAGTTTGGTACCAATTGTTTAAATACATTTTTTTTTTTAAATTTTTATTTTTTTTTTAAACAGGACCGGTAAACTTTTTGTACCATAACAGATTCAATAATCTGTAAGCGTTATGGTATTTGTATTGTCTATTTGAATATAGAACATCCTGGCTAAGGCATCCTTGGGAAGCAACACACTCCAAAATGCATTGCATTCACTTTAGCATTCCCCAGTTCCTGAATGATAATAGAATTCATGATGCCAGGAAAAAGTCAGAAGGTAAATTCTTAGCAGACTTTGCATAAGTAATACTTAAAAGAACTAGAAAAGCCTGGGGAGTAAAGCGGATAATGAATTTGTATAATAATCACTGGGAGAAAAAAACCAAACACGTTTTACTGCCCATTTAAGTTTCAATGTTGGAGATGTACTTCATGTTTGTTACATTTTATCTGCCAAGTCATTGGGAAAAATTCTTTTGAGTTTAGGCATTTGAACTGCGCTAACTGGGTGGGCATAGACAGGAAGTATTTGCAGCTCTTTAAAAGACCCCCATTGTTTTGCCTAATCAGTCATGTTTTTCTTATCCTCTAAAAGAAAATAAGTATAGTTTGTGTCCCATCCATGGCTTCCTTGCCTCAGAGTTGACAAATGTCTCCTGCTTGTCAGTGTGAAAGTAGATGCTATACAAATTCCGCAACAAATTAAAAAAAAAAACTGCATTCTTTTACAGGAAATAAAAATAAAAATGGTTTCTAATTTTTAGGACGAAATGAGTGAGATCACATTAAAATCATTGTCATTCACTTGGATAAGAAACGTGTTTTGCCTTTTTTTTAAATTTTTTTTTGCATAACAGTGTCCAGTGCATGCCAATAAAATGAGTGTTTGGTATTCTCTTCAGAGGCTGAAAATAAACCAATCCAAATATTGCTATTTCATACTAGGATAACAACTTTAATAAAATTCATATATGTCAGGAATTTGTATCTGTGTATGCGATCCGTATAAAACTGTGCGTTGATATATGATTTGTAAAGTAAGTAACCCTGTATATGTAGGGTCCCTATAAATCATTATATTATTGTTTTGTGTTTCTTTATAAAATATGAGAAGTGGACTACCTCACCCTCCCAAAAATATATTTTTTACAAGCCAGGTGGTATGGGGCAGGGTGGATATTATGCAGTCAATCACATCCTGAAAGTTACTTTATGTTCCTGGATGGCTGTTAGTGAGAATTAAAAAAAAAAAACAAAAAAAAAAACCTTTGCTTTAACAAAACGGGGAACACAAAGGGGCAGAGTCTAAAATCATCTGTGCAACACCATTTCATGCTCCAGTGGTCCTCAGCAGGAGCTGAGAGCGGGATGGACTTTCTACCAAGGTTCTTTTATATTTAAAGAAACCACCCTTGGATTTTGATTCAGGCAAGACAAGCCATCAATGGGTCTATTTGCATGTCTATGGTTTTGAGGACAGGGCCTTTAGTGATTGAATGGCATTCATTCACATTATGGTGCATAGTGTTAAATGTTCACTCTCTAGAACATGCATAATTATGTCAACTATTTTGCATGAACCGCAACACTTCTCATTCTCAGCCAGCCTGACATATAAGAAAATGGTGCTTGTGCATAAATTTGGAAATGCTAAAGTTTTATATCATGGGAATTTCTTTTTCTGTTTTCTGTTCCGCCGATATTAGGTGTTAATATGATCTAAATTAAATTATTAAAAGCTACTAGGTTGTTTGATCAGTAAAGGCTGATTTGTTGCATCATTGGTCCTTAAAGGGTTAAGCGGCACTCTTTGTCTGATTTAATACGGTGATGGATAACTTTTGGCAATTCAGTTGTTGCGGATCAAGTTTCTCATGTTGCAAATCTATATTGAATTAGCTTTCGAAATCGGGGATGAGCAACAGGTTGAAGTTCAAATCCACTTGGCTGAAGCAATGTGTATAACTGTATCTAAATATTTTCTTCTTGTTTACCTTATGTATTCTATAAAAATATTTTGAGTAGTGTCTTTATTTTATTTTTTTCCTCAGTGCTGCTGTTTTGAGTTACATTGTGTTTAAAGTACGGTAGAAACATCCTAAGTTGGGATGTTGCATTTTGTAGTTCTATGTACGCTCCAAGTATCCTGGGTCTGTTGAAGTAGCACTGATTTGGGGCCCACAATTTGCCATCTTGGTTTGTACTGCCATTGCATGCCTGTGTGAGAACGCTACCTCTGTGCTCTGTGTCTACATGCAGCCCGGGTTTGTTGCCTGACAGTTGTTCTATCTAAACAAAACACCTTGTTTGATCATTCATCCCTCCCAGAATTAGGGATGCTAGTGTTGCTCTATGACCAGAAAGGTATGCTGACTAGGGTGACCTGTATGCAGAGTACCGTGGAAGCATTTTTGTACGGCAAAAATACCCTGATTTGGCCTGGCTCTCTTTTTTTTAAATTGAGGTTTTCTCTTAGGTGTCCCCAGAAGCAGGACAGGGATACCTTATCAGGACTTTCCTATATGTTTGCTAGTGTTTCAAATGTTTGCAAGTCACATGAGTTAAGGGCCAGATTATATAGTAAACTCTGCTAGGGTTTTACTAAATGTACAAAACCAAGTTGACATTGATTATGTTACTGTGTTGAATTTTAAGCAACTGACTCTGAAACACTCCCAGTAACCAGACTGGGGTTTAAGTGGTAATTTCTTCACATGTGATTGTAGCTATTTAGAGTATGTTTATTTACCTGTACAGAACTAAGAAAACCTCACTGAGGTTTAAAAATTAGCTTTGGTTGTCATGAGTCATTCAACTCTCCGCATAACATTCACCATTGATGCCCGCATGAGTTTTTATTAGGCCTCAACATTTTTGACACATCATTGGTTTTGGTAAAAATTCAGCTCTTTACGTGATAAATGCAGTCCCTAGTATAATGAAAATATATTAGTTTAATTTGTAAACAGAAAAAGGATGTTCATAGCCCTTAGGAAATCATTTGGTTGATCTTGTGGTGAGATATCAGGAAATTGGATGTTAAAACCAATTTGTTCCATTTTTACTTTTTATTTATTTTTTGGGGGGGTTCTAGAACTGACTGCTAAATTTCTCTGCGGTAGATTTTTTTTTTCTTCTTTGAGTTGCAACCTCCCAGATTCCACTCTGTTTCCAGCTAGCTATGATTTCATTGTCTATAACAGAATGTTGAATTTTTGCCTCTACTTGTATGAGTGGCTAATGTCAACTCTTGCAGTTACTGGAGCAGGGAACATTGGTTTTCAAGCACAGTTCTTTTGTGTCTGATGCACTTAGATTCATGCTTTGATACAATCTGAGCAAGAAATAAAATTGTCTGTCAAGGTCTTAAATAAAACAAATAAGTTCAATGCTGAGTTTTCAAGACAATTCTTATTTTGTTTATTTTATGATCTAAAGAAGCTGCATAGCATTGTGGTTACGTCACCAATGCATAAACCTGTGGAGGAGAATGAATGTCTATTTTGCCACTGGGGCAGTTTAGGAGTACCTCTGTGCGTTTGTTCTCTTTAAATATTCTAGAGCACAAAAATGTATATTGATGAATGATCTGGGGTGGCTGTTAGCCCCTTGCGTTGCCAGAGCAATGAGAATGATCATCAGTTGGGTAAGCACTGTAGAGGTAAATGTAAGAGCCCAGGAAGGGATTGCCTATGGAGTCTGCCATTTTTCCTTTACTGTTGGCACAATGGGAAGTGTAGTTCTGTAACATTTTGGGATCTATCTTTTAGCAGTTCACAACTATTTGTGGTTCATAGACATCTCTTAAATGATAAAAGCACTGCTTAAACCCATTTTGTCACTATAACTGTCTGCACTAGAAAAATCATAAAAATAAATACCCCTTTAATTTTGTGACATACATCATTGCTGTATCAAGTATGGACATTCCTTGCTAGCACAAGGCCTTTAAAAAAAGAAAAAAAAAACAGAATGCAGTTGCAGGAAGATATATATCTTAATTCTTAAGAAGTTAAATTTTTTTGCACTATGATTGGTTTCAATGTTTTCAGCCAATCAAAATCTTTGTGGGACTAACCTTGTAGGACTAATCTCAGTCAGTATCCAGAAAGCTCACAGTTAATAGACTTAATAAAACAATGAGTTTAAAGGAACACAAACATGTTTGCCCCACCCCTTACCCCTAACTCACCTTATGTCCAGTGCCGTGAGGGTCTGCCGGCACTGGCCCCGCCCCCTTGGTGACATCAGAATTGCCGATTTTTGGCTAATCCAATGCTTACCCATGGTTGAAAGCATTGGATTGGCTAAAATTGGCAAGGGGGCGTGATCAAACATCATTTTGGCCAATCAGCACCTCCTCTGAAAAGGCATTGTTGGCATGGAAATGCCTGAAGGCAATGATTATACTCACCAGAACAAATACATTAAAGGATCACTATAGGGTGAGGAACACAAACCTGTATTCCTGAGCCTATCGTGGTTAACCCACCATTTAGGTGGCTTGCCTCCCTATAAAAGTTTAAAACTCACCTTATTTCCAGCGCGGGTCTGCCGGCGCTGGCTCTGCTCCCTTTGCGACATCATCAAAATGGCCGATTTTTAGCCAATCCAATGCTTTCCCATAGCGGAGCCAAATGCCATTTTGGACAATCAGGACCTCCTCATAGAGATGCATTGAATCAATGCATGTCTATGAGGAAAATTTAGCGTCTCCATGAAGAACGTGGGGACGCGGAACGGCGGGGCTGCTTACTTTGCAGCCCTGAGCCAGGAAGCCCCTCCAGTGGCCTGAGAAGGCAGAGTTTGCATTAAATTGCCTGAAGGCAATTATTATACTCACCAGAACAACTACATTAAGCTGTAGTTGTTCTGGTGACTATAGTGTCCCTTTAATATGGGCATGTTCTATATGACCTATACTAATCTATTATAACGTTAACTTTTTTTTTCTTTTTTCAATACACAAAATTAACTAACATAAATTGTTTATCTCAGCTAGAAATGGGGTAGCTCCACTTAGTTGATCAAGAACACTGACCATTTTGAATTCTTATAATGAAAATGCTGGTACAGTAAGGGTTAATGAATGAAATGGCATTTAAATGGGTGGGAAAAGAAAGGTATACCTTTTTACTGAATCAGCAGATGGTTCATAGGTTACACATTCCTGAACTTTTGTTCATCATCAAATCTGGAAGTCTTGTGTGTAGATATGGCAGAGTGTGTGCGTCCGTGTAGAGGCTTCAAACGGAGCATGGTCATTTAAAGTCAGCAAGCAGTGTGTGTGTGTGTGTAAGCAAAAGTAGAAGAATTGTCTGTCAAGTGTGGTGTATGTGAATGCAAAAGCAGCATGCAGTGTGTCAGGGTTATTCTTGAGATTTCCGAGTGACTTTCAAATTTAAGGCCAAACTAGTGGAACTAGAAAACATTCTCCAAATCAGCTATGCTTCCAATTTTTGGCTACTTTTGAAATTCTACCTTGGATTCACTTTGAGCTCCCAGCTATTCTCACTGTGGTAAATAGCCCTGTGTAAGTTTGTGAATATATGTGTGTAAGCAGCAGGCAGTGTGTGTGCTGCAGGGCTGTGTGTATAGGAGAAGCAGGTTTGTAGTGAGAAGAATTGTGCTGGGATATGTGTCCAGAGTAATTTTAAACATGTGCTGCACTGGAAATCCTTGTAAAATTCCATTCCACAATGCAGAAAAAAGACTCACAGAAGTGAGGTTCAAATATCCAGCCTAATGCTTTCTAACAGTCATTTGTTTACCTGTCACTCTTTTGTAGTTTAACGTGTGCCCCTGAATGCACTGTTTTACTGCTGTTATTGGCTAATTACAGGTGTTATATGTAGCCCAGGTGTAAGTACACCAACTATTCCCCTCCTCTGCCCCCTCCATTCTCTTAAGCCTTTATAAATGGAGGGATCAGAAGTCTAACAGACAGAGGCATATTTATTTTTCTACACTTTGAACTAAGTTATAAATTCTGGCAATAAATTATATTACATCTGAGCTGACACTGATGTGGATTTAAAGATGTAACTAGGTATGTGCTCTTTAATTTGCTTTTTGGAAAACCGTATAAGGGTGTGTTTGAGTATGAAAGATGATTTTGACCTGCAAAAGAGAGGATTTGGTCAAAATAAATCTGTTAACCCTACCTAAGCGAATTGATGCAAAACCATTTGTAGCATAGGACTGACCTTTCGTATTTTCCATATCAATCAGTTGACCATCTTTTATTTATTTGTTTCACGGACACAAGAAAGAATCTTAAAATCACATTTTGCTGACTGCAGATTTCGTTTCTGTGAGTTTTCTGCACTACTGGAGAAGTACTTCAAAGTATCGGAAGTGTTGTTGCCAGACGCCTTAGAGTTATTGTTAAAAGAATTTGAAATATAATTGAAAACAAACCTTTAGTGTGCTGTTGAGATCAGGCCCAGAGCTAGCTCTATAGGGACGTGGTATTGAAAGCTTGTCTTGCTTAAGGCCTGATGTCTGAGTTTGGTCAATGAGAGATGAGTCATCTGTGAATTTTGTGCATCTGGTAAAAGTTTGCGTATCTGGAAAATGCATAATTTTAAAGAAAAATCACATTAAAACAAAAAAGAAAGTGTAGCCTCTATTTGCTCGCAGGCCAGGATTTTCCCCAGAGGTGGAATTCAAAAGCATGTGACTATTCGGGAAAACAGATTTATAATACATTTTAAAACTGGAGAACCAGTTAGTCTTAGAGTCTTATTGTCATTGCCCAGTTTGTCATTTGAACATCTAGCAAAAGTATTGATGTATAGTTATTTAAATTTAATCTGCCTCAGCTCAGTTGCCAAACAATTTGTGAAAATGGCCTCCTCATGCGAATTCATAAACATTAGCTCACATTCATTGTGGCTGCCATTTTGAAAAAGCTATTCTTTTGCTGCCAGTTTTGCCAGTAAAATGTTTAAAGATGTACATTTACTCGAAGGGGGTGGTTATCCAGACTTTTTTTTATGGGTGTCAGAGTAATTTAAGGGGCATTTTTGGGCATCATCTCTTATGTCAAAGTTTTTTTTAAGAGGTTTAACAGAAACTGGTGGTCTCCGTTGTACTCCGACCCCTTTTGAGGCATACAATTTTATTTATACTCTTTGTTTATATTTTGTGTTTTGTTTTTTGTTTAAAAGTTTTCAAGTTGGCTTTGTGCTTATCAGAACATGGCGTTTAGTTGTCAAACACTTGCTAAAACATTATGCTGCCATCTTATTTTTTTTTAGCTTTTTTAGCTAAAAAATGCAGTTTGTGGGTCCAAGAGGGAAAAAGTAAACATAAGTCTCATTATTTGTGGTGTAAACAACAATTTCTCCAAAACCACAAATTGCTCAGAAAGGAAACACTGTGCAGCACTATGAAGTCCGGCATTTCCAGCTTTCTTGGAAAAGATTTCTTCCCTGATCCTGCCGCAAGCCTTTTTTGTATTTTATTTTCAGCGCAGCAGGAATAATTTTTTTTCTAAATATATTTATTTTCCTGTCAACTCATCAGGCTCTGTACAGATGTTTGTCAGTTTTAATAAAGTTTTAAAAGTTCACGATGGTGGCTGTCTTCAAAGCAGCGTAATGTGGACATGTGCCTAATGTTAGAACATTTGTTTTGCATATTTTATAATCCTTTATTGTTAGTGCTTAAGATATCTCTGCTATTCGTTGTTTATAAATTACATGATGGCTTTCTTAAAGGGGAACTTGCTTAAAAAAAACTAAAATAAAAAGCAAGCCACCCATTGTTAAGGACAAAATAACATAGGCCATCCATCATTTTAGGTACAAACCTCCATTTTAAATGAGCTATGTAGTTGAATTTAGCTAGGCACTAAAATGATCAAATATTGGTTTAAAAGCCAGGCAAATGTGTTTTGCATACTCAGAGAGCTCCATATATATCATAGCAGTGGGTCACCCTGCATCTTTAGCTCACCCTAACTATGATGTTCCATAGATAAACATATGTCAGCCTTAAATTGCCGAGAATTGCCTCTAACATTGACATTACAAGTAGTCACGTTATTCAAATTTTTACTAACATCCTATAAAAAAAGTATTCTTGAGTGCTAAAACAAATACATTTATAGTTATACAATAAGGCGTGCAGTGAAACTAATATTTTCTGCAGTGAAAAGTGTGTGATTATGCGATGGACAATGAATTGGGTTGATGGAGCATTCATTTATTTTGGGAAAACTGTAAGCAATGCACATATCATGGCGCTGTTGTTTAAAACATGGAAATGTTTAGTTTTGATGGTCTTTCTTAAGTCAGCTGCTCATCTGGCAATGGCCGCAAACTATGTTATGCGTAATCTGTTTGTTGCAATCATTTAATGTGTTTTTTTGGATGTGTGTAAGTATTTCTTTCTTAGCCAGGAGGAGTGCAAGATTTCTTGCTCAATTGGTAGTTATTGCTCTATTGAAAGGTTGAGTTGGTTCTGCTAAGAATAAAACATGTGATGCAGAGGTTTTCTTCAACAGAAGTACCGGTAATTGTTTGTTTTTTGAGATGCTATTTTGTCTGCAGTGTTTTTGTGGATCATGAGTTGTGTTGGACCCCAGTAATGATGACTGACGCAGTTGCCGGCATTCTCAGTCATCAACAGTTATTTGGTAACCTAAATTAAGGGGCACTCTAACCATTTCAATTCATTAAAGTTGTTATAGTGTCTAAAGTATCCTGGTTTGATACTCCCATCCATTATTGAATGATTTAACGTTAAACGAGGGTCCATGGGCTAATCAGGAAGAATGACCTGAGCAGTAATGGAAGGCAGTGATAGGCTTTCATCCCAACACACCTCACCTGCCCATTGGTAGCGTTAATTGGTATAGCTAAGGGAGAGTGAAACTCTACCTTAGCCATCTGTCCAGTTGGGATTTTTAACTGAGGGATGAAAAAGAGGAAAAAGTCACTTTAACAGAGTATCATTAATGATGGCAGGTCTGTTGGGTGACAGCGATCACTTGTATTCTGCAGCTGGAGTCTTGAGTGTGTGGGAAAAGAACATCCGCAACAGAGGTTATATTGGTGGAGAGGCCTGAGGCCCTTGGGGGCCTAGCCATAGCTGCACGCTAGGTCATCTTCTAGTAACACAATTGATCCATTGTAATGTTAAATACAATTTTTTTTTTTTAAACCTTTTTTTGTTTTTTTCTTTGTTTAAAATTGAATCAACTTCTATGCTATGAGACTACTTTAGGAATCTTCACACTCCCTTCCCCCACCCCCCCCATCATTCTTCCCTTTTGTGTGAATAGACTATAAATCAGGTTATTACAATGTATTGCTTTTATGTGTTTTAATATTTTTTTGTGCGTCAGCATCTAGTTAAAATTTCCTACATAGGAGAAAAAATATAAAATCCTGACTCTGTCTAAGGCAGGCCGAAAAGAGGGACAAAGCCTTTTAATGTACTGATTGTATATGAACAGCCAAGCGGGAGGGCTCTTGCCAAAACTCAGCAAGTGAGAGAGCCAACAATATCAATTTGAACTTTGCACTTTGAAAGTGTGAAGTGATGTCGGCGAAAGTAGTTTATTGCACAAGTGCAACTTGGCGGCTGCCTTTGATGCCTGAATTTCAACCTCAATAAAACAGAAAAGTCCAATAATTCATTCTAAAAGGGAAAAAAAAACCTCTTCCCATTGAAAAGGTGAATATGAACTAAAAATTCATATGGCTTAAATCTCTCTCGTCGGCTAATATGACATTAGCAGACAAGCAGACTTTTTTCCCTCTAATTTTTTTTTTCTCCTTAGAATATAATTTTTTATGTAGCAAATCATGACATTCATTGCTCATCCTTCACAAATTTTCTTTGTCCTCTGCACTAGTGTGCCGTTATTGCATGCGCTGCCTTAATATGCGACCTGACAGGCACCCACACACATTTATCTCAGCCCATAGCCTTAATATCAGTCATCCATTTACCAATGGGCATGCCCAGCTCTTAAAATCTTTGCATTTGATCATCTGAACTCGATGTCAACACACTTTCTCAGTACATTGGTTGAAAATCTAGTTTCATTTTCTCCTGTTGTTAAGGAAAGGACATCAAATATGTTATATCACACACGGGGAATGTAGAACACAATGTTAAAATAACAAAAACTAATTTTGGTACAGTTGAACAATATTGTACTATTAAGCCTTGCATGGACTAATGCAGAATTGATTGTGCCCCCTGTCCAAATCTGGGTATTTAGTAAATCGAGGTGAAATAAAGGGACTATGTGATACTGTAATCACAGCCCTTAGCACCCCCTCGCCATGTTGCAGAAGTTGTATAACTTCATCGATTTAGGACTTGTGGAGAATTGGCAAGGTATTTGCATATTTTAGCCACACATGAAGAATGTTTCTGATTTGGCTTTTCTGACCTATAATTTTTAATTCTCCACAATTAGCGATTTTAGTTAATCAATCTTTACAGGCACACTCTAAGCCAGAGGAAGGCAACCTTCAGGACTCAAGATGCTGTGGGCTTCATCAGCCAAAATGCAGGCAAAGCATCAGGGGAAATGCAGTCCACGAACATGCCGAGGGCCGCCTACCCCTGATCTAAGCAATTTACCCAGCTCAGTGTAGCAGTTATGTTGCCTAGAGTATTTCATTGGCTGTTGACAGGTCTCATGCCAAATTGTTTAGGGGTTGTTTTTGACAAACAGGGCTTCCCACAGCACCCAGAGACATCCGCATTATCAGTGTCAAGTTTATCCAACCTGGAAGGTGCTAATTGAGAGCAACAAGTTTATCAACCAGTTAGCGCCACTGATGGAAACAAACATTACGAATATGGAAGGAAGAGTCCTCGGGTGCTAAGGAGAACCATTTTTTTTGTTAAATTTCTCCAAGACTGTTTGACATGAAGCCCAGAGGCAGTACATATAGACCCCATGCAACAAAAACACAGCTCTGAGCTGTTGTGGTTATTTTTCTTGGGATTTAGTCAGTAAACTGTGAATTGTGGAGAAAAGAAAAAGGAATTAACATCCTACGGCAGTCACCAAAACATCTTAAGCTTTATTAAGCAGTTTCTGTGTATAGACCATGCCCCTGAAGTTTCACTGGTTAAATCACTTTTGTTTCTGTTTATGCAGCCCTAGCCACACCTCCGCTGACACAGCCTGTATGAAAACAACATGGTTTCATTTTCAATCAGAAAACTTACTTTGACAGTTTTTATCTCCTGCTCTGAAAATGTAACTTTAATAACATACAAGACGCTCCTGCTGGGTCTAACAAGCTGTCAACAATATTTGCAAGAAAGGAAGTGTAAAAATTAGATGACTCTTTACAGGAAGTGTTTAGGAAGGCTGTGTAAGTCACATGCAGAGAGGTGTGCTCAGGGTTGCATAAACATAAAAGTAATTTAGCTCCTAAATGGCAGAGAATTGAGCAGTGAGACTGCTTCAAGCTAAAGTTATTTTTGTGATTGTAGTGTCCCTTTAAATTTGGACTACAGTTTCCCATGTCATTTTTCTACACGTCCCGATTCAGTGCATAAACCCAATGTCTAGAGTGTCACTTTCAATGATTTGTTAAAACAGATAATATAACTGCATTTTAACTGCTAATTGTTTCATGTTTCTATAAACGTTAGGGGCCAGCTGATATTCTCCACTCTCCCAAGAGCTCTGAGTTGCATCACAGTGTTATGATTGTAAACAAATGTTTGATTCAGGGAAAGAGTCGGCCTGAGCTGTACAGTAGCTGTATTTGCAATAAACCATACTTATAGATTTTGCATCTTTCCAGCAGCCTTTTATTGCACAATGTCAATTTCTATTTATATTGTTATTTCTTACTTATAGGTCTGAAACCTCAAGTGTCAAAGGCACATTTGGCACTTTGTCCCTTGAGGTGTTGGAAAAGCAGTAATTCTTTTATGGTTTTTGTCTTAAACCTGGAAAATCCATTAACACTAATCATAGCCATTTTCTACCACAACTGTTCCTTGAAGCGTGGCCTGCTTATGCATGACTGCTCTATCTTTGCTGAAGAAGTTGTTTAAAGATATACTGCAGGCTGGATTAACTTTTATTCTCTTTTCTTATTTTTTTTCTGACTTTATTTCGGAAATAATGAGAAGAAAAATAATAATGTTTGCGTGGATTCAGACGCAAAAAATGAAGAATGTAAAATGTTTGTGTCACCAAAAGTGTTTGCATGGGTCATGAAGCAAGAAGGTCTCTTCTTGCTTGCTTATAACAATTTGCTTTAAAAGAAAACACAAAACTGCCGTACCCTGTCCCTGTGTACATCAGAAAACTGTTGGGCATGGTGAGAGAGAGACTCCCAATAAGCGTGCACAAGATGAGCTGTTAAAAAAATCTTTTAAAGTGCTTTATTGTGCAGTTTTTACAATGGTCTGTGATGCAGAAACTGGTACGGAATGAAACATGGATGTGATTTACCTTATCTTGGTGCATGAAGACACATTTTTGGTAACAAGACCAGTGAGTGCCTTGCTTCGTGGATATATAACATATATTATATATAGTATAAACTTTTTTTTTTTTTTTTGTCATTAGTGCAACACAAGAGCTTCCACTGTCCTGAAACATTGGCTGTATGCTATAACTTATAGGTCAAAGTGTGCTTGTAGGCCTAAAGTGCAGCAGGGTAATTACTCTGGACAGGTTTACTATCAGGAGGTGTGAAGTATCTGTCTGGGTTGTGTGCAAGCTATGAGATATGGGGGAGGGGAGGGGGAGTGCAAGTTGTTAAAACTAGACTTTTGTGTCGGCTAGTGCTTAGTGGAAGCCTGGGAAATAGTATTTGAAAGCTTGTTTCTATCCTCTCCTGTGTAACATGTCATGACGCTGAAGCTGAGACTATTTAATTTGGAACTACATGTTAAATAACCGGCATGGACAGAAAATATCTGTCCCAAGCATAGTGAAATACAAAACACAACATCTACTTTTACCATTACAGCAGGTGTTATTGGTTATTTTGATTTAAATAACTGTTTAACTGAAATGGGCGTTTTTGGTGGTTTTATATACTTTGTTTATAATTTTTTTTTAGTAAGATAATGACTTGTTAGCTTTACCTACCAGACTGAAATAACATAAGATTTATCCACAAATCTCTCAAACAGAAATTCTACACTTTTGTTTACTACAATGCTGTAACATAAAGATGTGCTCATTGTATCCAACAGACTGAGAGTAAGTGAAACATTTTTACACTGATTAAACAAAAATGGTACAAACGACTGTTCCACTAACAAGGGAAGTATTTTTAAATGGCAAAATGCTATGCAACATTTATTTAACAAAGTGCGTTCCTTAGCCTTACATTTCTGCATTTTTTTTTCTTATTTTTTTTAAGTTAGACTGTGTAGGTGTCCTCCAAATTAATTAAATGTTCTATGAGAAATCATTCTAAAAAAAATAAATAAAAATCAAAAGCTTGCCGACATTCATGTGTACATTGGTTTTAATCGGCTGTGTAAACCTAGGCGGTATGAACCTATCTGAGATATGAGGAAGTTGTAGGTGTGTAGCTCAGGCAGGAAGTAAAGATGAAAGCGTACAAAAGCCTAATCTGAAGTTGTGATAATCTCTCTTGTATCTCTATGGCAAATTCTTCAAGGGTGTATTGAAAACCAATCTGGTTTATGCAATCTCTGTTGCACTGCCCTAAATAAATATTGACACCACAGGCGTTGGCAAACCTTCCTTTTCTTTTCTGTCACTGGAAATAAAAGATATTTTTAGTGGCATTTTCCTACGCTTGGCTCACTTGTTTTAACTTGCCAGAGTCTTTCAAACCACTGTATATATTAACAGGTTGCCACTGACTCAGTGTGGCTGGGAGTTTTTTTATTTTTTTTATTTTATTTTATTTTTTAAGTTCAGTTCTGATGCAAACACAAGGAATACTGTGTCCTTCATGTGTTGCTCTCCCACAGACTGTAATTATCTTATAATTGTGAACACTTCCTCTCAATTTAGTGTAGGAGAGCCAATGTTTCCCCCCCCATGTGTTAGATTCTCCCATGTATTAGACCTTTGCTCGTGGCCCCAAAGTAGGTTTGAACAGTCTTGCAAAGTTAATTCAATACAAATGTTTAAATATATAAATTAAACAACACATAACCTAGTCAAAAAATATATTTATATATACGTTGGGTTTTTTCTTTTACATTTATTCTTATATTGTAGCCATAATTGGAAGTGGATAAAAGGCTGTATAGCCTTTTACAAGTGATTTTCTTAATTGCATTTATTTACCAAGTGGATGCGAAGCTGAAAGCAGGTTCCATTCTCCCCCCCTGGGAGTTACATACTGGCTTCTTCATTACAAAGATGATTCAAAGTGATCAAAATAGCCAAATTGGAAAATTCTCTAAGTTGGGCTATAGTTTCAGTTTAGCTACTCTGACCTTAAAAGTACAATGAAGTGGGTCTGGGTGCTATTTCCATCCTGTTTTTAACACTGCAGCTTTAAACATTTGTATTTGCAATGCTAAACTGTTCCTTTACATTTAAAATTCCCTTTGAATCCTCGCTTTAGTAAATAACCCTGTGTGTAGGTTTGTATTACAGCAAGTGAGTGATTTCCCTATAAGGTTTTTCAGTCACTTTCTGATGAATCCCAAGCCTCACAGATCCAGTGAAAGATTGACATGCGCCCTTATCTACAAAAGTGCCACCATGTCCCACATTAAATAAGGTAATATTCTCTCTGTAGTAACTTTTTTTTTTTTTTCCCCCAAAAAACCCTTGAGCCTCAATACGACTTCACTGCAGGGTCTTAATCTTTATAGTATAAGTATAATCTTTATAGTTATAGTATAAAGTTGTGTAATAATCTTTGCACCCTAGGACATAGTGGATAGAGGCAGCCATCATTGCTAGCAACTTTGTATTATAACTCTTACCTTTTGGAAAAATAATTGCATCTTGCCAAACCTCCTGTTAATGATTTCTAGATTATTTAATAGTAATGTCCTCTGTGATGTGATCCTTCAGTAATCCCTCCCATTTTAGCACCCCAAAAAATACTTTTCTTTGAAATATCCCACAAGGGAAATTGACCGTATTAGGCATCATTTTGGCATGGGTTGCTACCTGTAATATGATGCAATTATTTGTAACACTTCTGTCTGTGATGATGATGCTCACTGTGACAGTATCTTGTTTCATTGACCTTGAAGAAGGCATCAGCTTAATACTTTGATTGCTCACAGATAAAGGAAGTTCTCTTCTCCTAGGCTGTGGTTCTTTTATTTCACAGAGAACATCTTCTTAAAACCGAAGAATTAAGTTCTGTTACAGTTTAAATAACAATCTGTATGCTGCTGAGTTGCTCTCCTGATACAAATGCCCTGGTGTCTTTCACACAGAAAATGACAGAGAGAAGGGGATAATTGCAGCCTTGGACCATTTGTTGTCAAACATATGTCTGACTCTTTAGCAGAGTATTCAATAAAGAAAAACAAGCACGTTTTGATAGTAAATAATAAAAAAAAAACAATGATCCTATCAAGGACATTCACTAAATGCTGTATTATGGGAGGGTGCTCTTTTGGACTGCCTTGTGCCTTAGCACAAAGCAGGGGTGTGGCTTCTCATAGCGAAGCATTGCAGCCTCAACATGGTACTTCTCAAGCCCTGCCACTCAGTGCTTCTCAATGAGTACTAGTTGTGATGATCTCCTATAACAGAGTTGAGACACGCTCACCATGGGATTGGATCAGGCTATCACTTCTGATGATGTCAGCACACTGCTTGTTTTTCTGAGTCTAACAGCATGCAGATTTACAGCTTCAAGCTTGAATACAGTAAGATGTTTACTATATTTATGGAGGCATGAGGGGCCCAAGGGGGCTAGATGGTGATTTTAACACTATGCAGGGAGTGCAGAATTATTAGGCAAGTTGTATTTTTGAGGATTAATTTTATTATTGAACAACAACCATGTTCTCAATGAACCCAAAAAACTCATTAATATCAAAGCTGAATATTTTTGGAAGTAGTTTTTAGTTTGTTTTTAGTTATAGCTATTTTAGGGGGATATCTGTGTGTGCAGGTGACTATTACTGTGCATAATTATTAGGCAACTTAACAAAAAACAAATATATACCCATTTCAATTATTTATTTTTACCAGCGAAACCAATATAACATCTCAACATTCACAAATATACATTTCTGACATTCAAAAACAAAACAAAAACAAATCAGTGACCAATATAGCCACCTTTATTTGCAAGGACACTCAAAAGCCTGCCATCCATGGATTCTGTCAGTGTTTTGATCTGTTCACCATCAACATTGCGTGCAGAAGCAACCACAGCCTCCCAGACACTGTTCAGAGAGGTGTACTGTTTTCCCTCCTTGTAAATCTCACATTTGATTATGGACCACAGGTTCTCAATGGGGTTCAGATCAGGTGAACAAGGAGGCCATGTCATTAGATTTTCTTCTGTTATACCCTTTCTTGCCAGCCACGCTGTGGAGTACTTGGACGCGTGTGATGGAGCATTGTCCTGCATGAAAATCATGTTTTTCTTGAAGGATGCAGACTTCTTCCTGTACCACTACTTGAAGAAGGTGTCTTCCAGAAACTGGCAGTAGGACTGGGAGTTGAGCTTGACTCCATCCTCAACCCGAAAAGGCCCCACAAGCTCATCTTTGATGATACCAGCCCAAACCAGTACTCCACCTCCACCTTGCTGGCGTCTGAGTCGGACTGGAGCTCTCTGCCCTTTACCAATCCAGCCACGGGCCCATCCATCTGGCCCATCAAGACTCACTCTCATTTCATCAGTCCATAAAACCTTAGAAAAATCAGTCTTGAGATATTTCTTGGCCCAGTCTTGACGTTTCAGCTTGTGTGTCTTGTTCAGTGGTGGTCGTCTTTCAGCTTTTCTTACCTTGGCCATGTCTCTGAGTATTACACACCTTGTGCTTTTGGGCACTCCAGTGATGTTGCAGCTCTGAAA
Organism: Pelobates fuscus; assembly: GCF_036172605.1. Lineage (NCBI taxonomy): Eukaryota > Metazoa > Chordata > Amphibia > Anura > Pelobatidae > Pelobates > Pelobates fuscus. The sequence continues at coordinate 151,818,985 of NC_086323.1, forward strand.
TATGGCCAAACTGGTGGCAAGTGTCATCTTGGCAGCTGCACGCTTGACTTTTCTCAGTTCATGGGCAGTTATTTTGCGCCTTGGTTTTTCCACACGCTTCTTGCGACCCTGTTGACTATTTTGAATGAAACGCTTGATTGTTCGATGATCACGCTTCAGAAGCTTTGCAATTTTGAGAGTGCTGCATCCTTCTGCAAGATATCTCACTATTTTTGACTTTTCTGAGCCTGTCAAGTCCTTCTTTTGACCCATTTTGCCAAAGGAAAGGAAGTTGCCTAATAATTATGCACACCTGATAGAGGGTGTTGATGTCATTAGACCACACCCCTTCTCATTACAGAGATGCACATCACCTAATATGCTTAATTGGTAGTAGGCTTTCGAGCCTATACAGCTTGGAGTAAGACAACATGCATAAAGAGGATGATGTGGTCAAAACCACTCATTTGCCTAATAATTCTGCATTCCCTGTAGGGTCAGGAATACATGTTTGTGTTCCTGACCCTATAGTGATCCTTTAAGCTTGGGGATGTTGATTTTTTTTTTGTGTGTGTGCTGAAGAGACCATGATGAAGCAACCACAATGCTATGGCTTATTGTCAGTGTTCCAATGGTGTCCTGTGGCACCTTTCCTATGTCTGCTTTTACTTTATCTAATCTGTATTTTACTGCATTAACCACTGTTGATCTTTTTTGCTGTTCTCGTTGCTCAAGCTTAAATAAAAGAATGGAAAAAAAAATACATAGGAAAAGCAGATTTCTAGCTAAATGCCAAATCCAGAACTGCGGCTTTTTTGTGCACTACAGCTTCCATTGTGTAATGTGTAATTCAGGAATATTTCCTTGCTCTTTGCTTACTCATTATAGCTGGCCAATAAAGTTCGTGGTTGAGTGGTCACAAGGCCTTAGAGTGAGACATGTTAAATTATGAAAATTAAGATTCAGATGTATATTTTCATTTTTTTTGTGTGATATTTTCATTTTTTTTGTGTGTATTTGTTTATTATTATTCATATTTTAATTGATGTATATATGCACTGTCCCTCTTAATATGGCTAATATTTTAGAAACCACAAACAGTCTTTTTTGAGCATGTTTGTTTTATGAGATTCTATTTATACATTTACTTTAATTAGAGCTATAAACTCATTTTACAGGATAAACTTTATGCTGTGACAATAGCTCACATTATATTCTTTGTCACTCGCTGAATCTCTGACCTCCTATAGTTTCGAGCCAAGGATCTGTTTAATTGAACTGATTGTTTGTTAAATGTCTCTTATTGAGATTTGGGCACAAGTGGCCTACGCATTTCTTTTTCTACCCAAATGCTTTTCATTTTTATTTAAATGCAGTTATAATTTTTAAATCTGAATAATTTAATTGCACAATTTCTAAGCAGGCCTCTCTCTACTGCTTGTACTTTTAAACATTATTTTTTAATGTTTTTGTATATATGGGGGATTGACTACAATAATATACTATAAATCTGCTTCAGTTCTGAACACTCACATACGCTGCATGTTTTTATCCAAATAATCCAAATAACCTTGTATGCAACCAAAACCAATCTTTTTAATATATTCAATTTTTCACTTCAAACTTTTTTCCATGCTTTTTTTGTTGCAATTCAGAGTATTGCCTTTTATGGTGAATTGGCTTAAACTTAATAAGATACAACTGCACATAAAGTCTGCATGCAAACTGTGTTTTTGGACTGTGTAGTGAAAAAACAGAGAACGTTTGCTGGCACGTTGACTGAGTGGTCCTGTTCTGAAAGAAATGTTTTGAGTTCTGGAATGTTGAAGAATTTAAACTGACCATTTCCAATCCCAACTGAGAGAGACCTTGAACAGGCCTATATTAGAGGACCTATGTAGTCTATAAACCAACGTGAATGTGGTATCTGACTTAGGCAGGCTTTAATAGAGCATTGGAAAGTAATGGAATATACCGCCTTACGTAAATATATCTAACATTTTAGAAAAAGGGGCAGATTGAGCATTTGTGCGGCACTGTTTAATGTTATTGGATAGATTAACCCTATAGCGCTAACATTTTGTACATTTAGATCAGAGTATTGCTGATTAAAAATGGACGTAGAGCATTTCTAAATAGTCATCCTAAAATGACCCATACTGTAGAGACAGAATTTTATCATGTTATATTATACTTGATTAAGTATGTCATGTGGATATTTTATTTGTCCAATATTCCTTTCTCGCTACAATTTAAATCAGCAGTGACACATCAAGTCAAAATGGTATTACGTGGTTACCTGGTAATGTAATCTCTGCAGACAAATTATATATTTTTTGTACAATTTATCAATTGAAGCTTGGATTTTGAATGCACTGTCAGTCTGTATTTCACATGACCTGCATTTAGATGGATATTTTGAAAATAATACTGGAAGACTTTGAGGCCTATTCATAAAAACACGTGACTGCAAGCAAGCATTTCATTGACATAAATAAATATATTATATATATATATATATATTTATTTATTTTTTTATAAAAAGTTTTTTACATGCGAGTCGTGGTATAGATTTTTATATTTTTATTATTTAAAACAAATCACTGCCTATACACACAAATCATTACAAAATAGATTTCATCACACGCGATTATAGTATAATAGAAACATTGTGCCGACCAGATCATAATTGGAGAGGGCAGATCTACCCTAGAGAGCTCACAATCTAATTAGCAATCTTTCATTGGCTCACATTACAACCTTAGCAGCAGCAGCCTTGGATATCTCCTTATGCAATATCTCACAGAAGTGAGTACACCCCTCACATATTTTATTATATATCTTTTCATGTGACAAAACTGAGGAAACGACACTCTGCTACAATGTAAATTAGTAAGTGTACAGCCTGTATAACAGTCTACATTTGCTGTCCCCTCAAAATAACTCAACACACAGCTGTACAGATTCGAAACCTAGACATTTTGACTTGGGGTGCCTTGGGAAAATTACTGAAATATTAAGGGCACCTTGAACCTAAGTTTGGGAACCACTGGTTTAGACATTAATGTCTATGTGTTGAGTTATTTTGAGGGGACAGCAAATGTACACATTGTACACTTACTTTACATTGTAGCAGAGTGTAATTTCTTCAGTGTTGTCACATGAAAAGATATAATAAAATATTTACAAAAATGTGAGGGGTGTACTCACTTTTGTGAGATACTGTATCTGCATACAGCATATGTTTAATTTGAGCATTGATTTGACACACATATGACAATCCTGCTTGTGAATAGACTACCACTCTCCTCATCCACTGTCTGTAACTGTCTCTCAGGTCTGTGTTTCTTTTTTTTTTCTTTTTTTTTTTCTAATTCTTTATTTCTGTCATTCACCATGAGGAGATTTTTTTTAAATGATAAAAGTAAAAGAAATAACTGAATACATATATGCTGTAATTCCATTTCATTAACAGTTGTTTAATTCTACCAGACCGGTATTATACCGCTAACACTGACTGTTTTTGTGCTTTGCTTATAAATCTGATTGCAGTTGGCTCTTTATTGCAAATATTTTTTTTTCATTGTACCATGACCTCATGATATTGACAAACTACAACTCCCGTGAATCTTTGTCATTCAGTTAATGGTCTCTCTTTTTTTTTAATCTGTCAAACAACTCCTAATGAAGGTCGTAGTCCTCTAGCTGCTAGAGAGGTCCAGTGAACTTGCAGAATTAGGCCTAGATTGGCTATAATAGTTAAACCCAGTTGCAAATTTACTATTTACAGAAACACAAAATCACAAGGTTTGAACTAAATGGTTTATCTGCTTTGTGCTCATAGAACATTAGTTTGTAATTATCCAGTATTGTAATGTAATTCTACATTACTGGATATTTGGAGTCCCAGGAGCTGACATTTAGAATTTGTGTAATAACAACTCAATTATAAATGAATACCGAGATAATAATAAATTAAATGTGTTCGAACTTGTCTAGTCTGTTTGTGATCATAATTTGTATCCTTCATCCCAAGTAAAAATCAATAAATCAAAAATTATTTTTGAAGAGCAGTATCTGCTGGTTATAGATTCAGAATCTATTCAGTTGAGTATGGCTGATTTTATTTTTTATTTATATAACATTTCATGACTTAAAATGTTTCTGCTCTTGAAAACAAGTAAACACTTTACATTATTTTCTATACAAAGGCGACCTCCATGGGGCAATACCCCTACTGAAACATTAATAATTCCCAAAATTGCAGAATGCCTACAATTTTGGGGAATGCAAAGCACGGCAATTTCACCCTAAAGACTAATATTTTGGGTATATTTTTGCTCTAGAGATCCGGTGAATTAATTTAAAACATTTTAAAAACCACGTTAGTGGACAATAATAATAATAATAATAATAAAACAAGTGGAAACCCTATATTAATAATGATATATTTCTTAAAGGTCTCCGTAATTGCTGTATTACTTCTCAAAATATGCATGCAGCATCACAATTCAGAGAAACGAGTTTGTAATTCACTACAGGGTTTAAGATGGATTTGTTTGGCTGTTAAAATAAAGAACATAAGTCAAAACAAGAGGTAACACTGTTTAACTTGATGATCCAATTAGAAGAGAACTTAATGTACAGAGGAATTGCGTGTATCTTTACAGTGCCTCCTTGGTAATTGGCTAGCTACTTTAACAGAACGCAGTCCCCCATTTGTTAAGTGCTTTTGTAGAACATCAGATTGAATGACTGTTTCACTGATGCCATCCAGAAGAATTGTTATGTCATTTCTGCTGAGTATAGTAACTTCCATGTGCTGATCCTACTGCCTTTTTTTGTAATTTTAACAGAAACCTGAGCTACAACAGGCTGAATGAGATCGATCCGGCCGCCTTTGTCGAGCTGCATAAGCTGCAGGAAGTGTAAGTATTCAGAGGGTTTTTATTTATTTATTTTTTAAATTTATTGTTCACTTTGATATTTCTGAAACCTCACAAGGAAATGTGAAATCAGACAACATCCCAGGAGAGCCATTCTTCTGTAGCTTCTGAGAGCATCTTCTGTTACATCAATGTGATATATACATATAGATAATGTTTTTTTACACGCACACACAAAAATTGACAATTTGATTTAAACAATGTCCAGCTGTGTAAAACTATCTTACACTTTTAGAGCCATCATGGCGATTTCTCTGCTTGAATATATCGTACAGTACTGAGCTCAGCATGTATACAATTGGAGCGAGTTGAAAACATGACAAATGGTTCTCACTGATTAAAATTCTTAAATTATATTTTTGTACAGTGTAAACATGTCCTAAAGAAAATAAAATTACCAGAGCTGAAAGATTGTGTTCCCAAAACTTTCCCAGAATGCCTTGCAAAATATGCAAATAAATGTAGGCGGCTGATATATATCGGCTGATCTATCTTTACAGACACTTCCATTTTTGATTAGTCACACTCATCTTGATTTCATACTTCCCAAAACTGAAAAGTATATCTAATAGAACACTGTGGGGACGTTTTATTCAGTTATAAAAAGTAGTGACAAAATGTAGGGTCACCAATTAAACCTAATGGTTCCACTGGGTTCTGTGGTGATTGTCCCACTTTCGTAATTTATGTAGACCACATTTTAGAACAACTGTAACAGTAATGCATCTTTCCCTGTGTGTGAGTTGGAACAGAGAAGACTTAGCAGTTTGAACAGGAAATCTGTTCACATATATAACACCACTAGACATTGCACTAAGGATCTCTACTGGGAAAAAAAAAATAATATATATATATATATATATATATGGCCCTCCCCCACTGCCTTACACTTGTGACCATGTGGAACCTTTACAAAACAAAACATAGTTGGTAACTCTCTTAATTTGTTCTGAATTTGACAACATGCTATTTTATACCAAACAGGGGAAAAGAGCAGAATAAGATTTCCCGTTTCACCCCCAGCTGGTAAAATAATGCCCTCTCCTCCCCTATTATCGTTTATGCTCCATTCAAATTCCCGTTTACTGGATCTGGTCCATCGATGTATACAGAGCAACTCTGAATTAATATCTCTTTTTAACCATGCACCAGCTGGGCTGTAAATATTTGTTATGCTTTAGTCTTCCTTAATACAAACGGCTTGAAATCCTGAATACCTTTTTAAAACTACTAACCAAACACATGCAAATATATATTTTTGTAATCTTGGTTCCATAGAGAATGCATAGTCCTCTTTGGTGGCAGAAACACGTCACGTTAGATGTGATGCAGCCCATGAGCTGAGGCACGTCAATGAAAGAATAACTTAGTTTGCTATCATAACATTTGTGGTGTATAACTTGCAGTCGCTTATCCTGCAGTAAACCAGACAGCAGCTAAAATTGTCTACGATTGTTACACCTGACAAAACCATTTACCGTGACATGACTTAATGGATAATATAAGCTTTACAAATCATTTTAACAGCTGACAGTTTAACCATTACTATATCAGACATTTGATGTTGTCTTACAGTAAAATGGATGTCACTCTGATGTCAATATCTAACAGCTTGATGGCTTTGGACTAAACAAAGATGAGATTTCTACAAACTTGCTTGCCTCTTTTAATTAGATGACCAGAGACCCTTCCTTACCCAAAGCCATATATATTTCCTGGAAGAATAAAAAAAAAGTTTAGAAAATATTGATTTTCTTATAGCCACATGGCATATTTAAAGTATTTCTTACTGCTACTATTTTTGCCTATGTGCTTATTCTTGTGTAACATAGACCATATTAAACCAGCACAAGATTATAATGGGCAAACATCCTGCTTTTTCAGCAGACCTCAAATGAGGTAGACTAATGAATATGATAGAGTTTGGAACCTTATAAAACTGCAAATGATACTATACACGTTTCTTATAAATCCCTTTACCCTGTAACTTTCTTGGGTATTTATATTTTCCAATTATTATATATTTTCATGCTACATTTATTTACCCATTGTCCAGCACTACAGAATATGAAACATGTAAGCGTTCTACATATATATGTTTTTATCTCCCTAACAAAGTAAGAAACAAAGTAAGAAAATGTTCTAGTGGGTAAAAAGGTGTCAGCAAATTCAGTTTGTTGATCTTGTAATTCCTGTTCTAAAATATATGATTTTAGGAAAAGACCGCTATTGCTAAGTAAGAAAAATGTGAATTCAGTGTGCACCATAGGTGCCTTCCCAGCAGTTTGGATAGAATTGAGAGGTAATTGCTTCAGTGTGGTGCAAAGGGGATTCAACGAGGGTGGCCGCGAGGCTAGTCCCCATTTAAACAGACGGTCATGAAAGGATATTGACTGAATTTTTCATCTTTCAATTACTACTTTAAATGAAGAAAAACGTATTTTAGGAACTTTGCAATTACTATTTACATTTCACATCCATTTGTTGAATTCCTGGGTAAATTGTCAGAAAATCCAAGAAACGCAAACAGCACCGAGCAGGGTGAGAGTAGTATTCTACTTCATCTGAAATACCAAGGATAGGATATAAAAATGTGCTTTCAGGAATTATTTCACTAGCAAGTTCTAATGAGTTAAAGGGATTCTATAATGCTAGGAATACAAATCTATATTCTTAACACTATAGTGCCCTCTCTCCCCCCCCCTCCGGCATATAAAGGGTTAAATAACCATTTATTTAGGCATCCAAGTAAAATTGAGGGACTGGATCAGTGATCCTTCTCCAACGTCATCTTATGGGGGTACCTAATGCGCTACCAAGACCAACTAACTCCTGCAAAGCAATCATTACAGTTTCTCAAAAAATTATTTACATTGCAGGGTTTAGCGGACAAGAACACTGCACCCAGACCACTTAAATGAGAAGAAGTGGTCAGGCTGCCTATAGTGTCCCTTTAAGTACACACTTGTAAAAAATGATGCCAAAGGAGCCAAGCTAGAGACCTCTACAATCCATTCAAATTGTATAGTTCATCTGTCAGGTCACCACAATATAGTGTTCAGTGAATGTGGACCCAACCTCAGTGAATCCCACAAGTCAAAATAAGTGTTAAGGGACATTCACGGTTTATGCAGAACAAATATGAAACACATTTAGTTTCATCTAAACAATGGGATCGTGACTTATTATGGATTTTCAATGCAAGCAGAGAAAGGAAGTCTTTCAAGAGGAGAATTATTGAAATCTGCTCGATGACCTTTGTAGAACATCTGTAGATACAAATCACTTTGCCAAGGCAGGATAGACTGTTCTTTCTTCCAACTAAAGCATACCTCATTCACTTTGATATTTTATGATGATTAGTCTGCTAAATCTGAGCATTTTTCATTGGCCCAGTTTATTTTTATATTGTTAAGACTTTTGCAACCTGCGAGATGTAGTCATTCTGAACTAAAATATTTGCATACTTTTTATAATCGTGTGGAAAATATGGTAGGCGAAAAATACAAATGCATGTATACATATGTAGTTTATATGTGTGTTCCACCTCTGGAAAGCAATGTTAGGATATGGAGAATGACCTGGCAGGTTTATTAGAACAGGTTTTCCTTTCATTTGATTTTTTCGTTAAGTTATTAAGTCTCAAGGAACTTAACCTTGCCTGAAGGTCCTCCCAAAATGTCACTTTTTAATGTGCCATCATGAGTTTTTGATGTGGCTGCATCTAAAATGCAATAACAAAATGGAAACCTGTACTTCACAGTGAGACTCTACCATCCATCCATCCAGAAGTCCCGAACAACTAACCATTTACATAAATAATCTTTCCATTTACCCAGAGGTTCTGGGAACATGCCCATTTACTATTAGACTCTGTACCCTTATATAAATGTGATTGGTTGGCCCAACCTGTTCTACAGAGAACTGACACTGAGTGTATGCATCTTTACTACAACATGATACAAAACAAATGTTTAAGAGAGTTGATTGAACAGGAACATTTTCTCTACTTATTTTTCAATAATTATTATGTTCATTTTATTTCAGGCTGTTGAACCACAATGAACTCTCTGATATCCCGTCTCTAGGAGATGCATCTTCTAAGCTGATATCACTTTCCCTGTAAGTTATACTACAGTTTGGGACCCTTCGTTATGTATGTATGTATGTATGTATGTATGTATGTATTTATTTTAAATTGTTTGAGGAGTGGAATCCTCACTGCAAAGGACTTTGGCAAGGGAATGAATGTTGTATTCATGAAGTTGAATTTTGTTGATTCATTTCTGTAGTCCGGCTTAAACTGTGAGTTGGTGTTCTGCAGGTGTGATCCTGCAAAGTGTAGGAGGTCTAAGTCACACGTCTGCACACGTTTAGATACATATGCTGTGCAACTGTTTCCTACTCCAACGGAAGCGATGTTATTGCAGTCTAACTCCCATTGTTCAGCCATGTATGGGTTTGTGTATATATAATTTGTAAGTTTATATTTGAGAAAAACAAGGCAATGATACTCCGTAACAGCTTAGATGCTTGGTGTCAATAATAATGATGATAATAATAATAGCTAAGTATGTGATATATATTATTTATATATAACGTATATTATGGGAAGAAGTGCTTATAGCAAGGGCTAAAATATGTGTGTGTTAAGCACATAATCTGCATTTTCTAAAAGGCAATAAATCTATCAATGTCTGACAAGTGTTAAAAAATAACTTTCTAGTTTGCATAGCTCGAATACTTGCAACCAGCCGCATAGCCCCTGTACACATACTTAATATTTACAGGGTTTGACAAATGGCATTTTTTCATATGTGTGTTTGTATATGTACACTCAATTAGACAGTTGCTCATACATATGCATATAAAAATTCGATAATCTCTCCCGTGAATCGCCAAACAAAACCAGCAATTTATTGACCTATGCATGCATGTACACAAGGAGACCGACGCACATATTCACACAATATCACAGCTTCCTGGTGCAATCAGTTGTCATGTAGTAGTGGAGAGAGATTACCCCCTACAACAAGCATCACACTCTCCTTCTGCTCAGACAGTTAGGGGATTTGGAAGGAGAATACACTCCTCAAGTGATCGTTCTTGACTTGCCAGGTCTCGATTTTGGGGCATAATGGTGCCTTGACTTGCAGCCACATCTTAAGAGAAATAATATAGAAAATATTGAACTTCAGCCCTTCTTAAAGGCACAAAAGGGATTACTTGCCAAAATGTTGCTGTCACTTTTCCAATTCCTGTCTCTTAGAACCACAAATTTAATAAGCCACTGCAAGCCAAACCTGACAATCCTCCCTATAGCGTTTGGAGCTGAATTGCCCATGTCGGTGCCCCTCCTGTGTCCAACCTGGTATGGGGGTTCTAAAATCTATAAATTCTTCCTTGTCTCAAACAAGCCATGTCTGCAGCATACAAGTCTCCCCCACCCCTCCACACTTTACTGAAAATGTGAGGGGACTATGTTTTCCTTTATGTTGTGGCTTCAAGCCCCATAAATGAGCTGCAAGTGTTTTATTTTTTTTTTAGATTTCCCGTGCATTTTCTTTGACACACTGCAGGTGTTTCAGAACTACATTTCCCGCAATGCTTTGCAAAAACTTTGACCTCACGGAAAATGTTAACAAAACTTTTGCAGTGCCAAGATTAGATGTAATTGACACACAGCCACACCGGTACTTCACAGTGCTGAATACCTACAGCCCTTTACTTTACACTCATCTGAACATGATTCATGGTGAGCTGCATTAAATCATCAATCTGCGTATGAATCCCGTAAGCCCATATCCAATTTCCTGCACTTGGTCACGTACATAAGGTCTAGAAATAATACAGTATTTGTTATAAAAGAAACGATGGCTACAAATTTCGATCCTGCCAAACAGATAGAAAAGGGTTGTGTCTGAGAGGCTCAGATCTGGTGAAATATGTTTGCAAAGATCTGTATGCTTCATTAAACCTTTGGATCCATCCTTTATGTAGCCAGGAAATGCCTACACTCAAATCAGTTCTGTTTATTTTAAGTTGGTTACAGAGGTTATTACTGATCAAACTAGAATTTAATCCCACAGCATTATTGATCGCCGTTTCGTTAGAGACTAGAACATTCACCTTTTTCTTTTTTTTTTGTCTTCAGTTGAAATTTGCTCACCTGTGTTTACTTTTAAATGGAATTGAATCAACACGTATGGTTAGGGTGAATTGGCACAGTGAGCTATTTATAAAATTGTTGATATGGCTTGTAGATCTGAGATTGATGCTGGCAGGTGGCCACAGTTTCAAAAAGTATTGTGCTCTTGCCAATCTGCGCATTTCCTTATTTGTAACAGCTAAGCTTTAAGTCCGCAAACTTTTTTTTTTTTTTTTTTGTGTACACATAAATGCACTTTCAGTCAAGGGAATTCATTTAATCATGTTTCTATCTTTGCATTTGGCATCTTTTATTCACTGCTTACTTATTTATCCTAATTAAAGAAAGGTGGAAACCCCCCCTGATATTTTAACTCTGTTCCCTGGAGCTGGCAAAACTTACATTCATGTGTAAAAATAAATAAATGAAGCCCTTTTCTATGTTAATTTCCTCCCTTCATGTTGTGAATATCTTTTAAAGCAGCATTCTAACTATAAAAATAAATGTTTTATTTTTAAAGTTAGAATGCTCCTTTTTAAACTTTAGATCCAGAGCTTCCCGTTGTTTGTTTCAAATTAACCCCCCTCTGCACAAAAACAAAACAAAAAAAAAAACGTTAAATTTACCTGTAATTCAGTGGTAGGACAGTCTACTTGCTATTCCTAGAATGTGACTGATGATCTCATATCCAATCAGATGGTCTGATGCCTTTCACAAAGAAGCACTCTAGACCTACAGCACATGTGAAGCAATCTTTCTCCATGGAGGTTTGGCAACGTTCAGTGTGAGTGAAGACCATTGCAAATTGAAGGCCTTAAAGGAACACTATAGTGCCAGGAAAACAAACTAGTTTGTTAGGTGTGTGTCCCCCAACCCCTAGTCTATTAGGTCCTACCCAACCTCAGGGCCCCCCTCCCGCTAGGCTGAAGGGGTAAAAACCCCTTCAGCCACTTACCTTAATCCAGCACTGGGCTCCCTCGGCGCTGGTAACCTCTCCTCCCCTGCCGAAGTCGGCTCCCAAGTGAAGCCGAATGCGCAGAGCCACAAACGCATTGAAACCGCCCATAGGAAAGCATTACCCAATGCTTTCCTATTGATGTTCAGCGTACTCAATGCGATTTTCGCATTGAGGATTGCGGAAGCGGCCTCTAGTGGCTGTCAGGGAGAAAGCCACTAGAGGCTGGATTAGCCCTGCAATGTTTTCAGCTGCAGGGTTAAATCTAGGGGGACCTGGCACCCAGACCACTTCATTGAGCATATAGTGCCTATAGTGGTCCTTTAAGCAAGAATGCTTATAGTTGTTATCTGCCTGACAACCACTAGAGGTTTGTTCTTGGACAAATGTAAACATTGCATAAGTAAAGCGATTGCATAGATGCACCAAAACCCCTACATGTAGATGTAGTAGTTTTGTTGCTTAGTGTATGTCTTTAAAAAAATACTTTTTAAATCCTTTGTGCATTTCATTATTCTCAGGGTGTAAATGAATCCATATACTTTTTAATTCCTTAATATGTAAGGAGCTAGACAAATCTAAGTATACCATAACACAAGTCATGTCTTTGGTCATCAAGTGTGTAATTAAGCAGGTAACTGACTATCGCAGTAAATATGCAAATGATTATATGTATGCTCAGTAAATGGTAAATATGCATATATACTTTTGGTGAGTATGTATGTGTGTGTATATAAATATATATTCAATATGTTGTTAAACACACATCTGCACACACCAGTCAAGCCATAAGACTTTCTTTTCCCACAGAAACTTCACATTTGCCTCATTACTCCACCTTATACATGAATTCCTTGGAGTTTGTTTGCTGTGCACATCAGCTTTGCAACAGAACTCAGAAAGAGATGCAGAGCCAGTGTATATGTATGAATGTGTATATATATATATGTGTGTGTGTGTGTGTATATATATATACATTATCATACATTTTATTGCTATTGAGCGCTGTAATATTCTCATACACACTGTACAATTCAGTGGATTTTATTGCTTCAGAGCTCTGTTTCACAAAACGTAAAGGGATAGTAGGTACGTTAGGAATGCCCCATGGTACAGTGTCAAATTGTTCTATTTGGCTTACATTCTCATCCAGTAATGTCCAAACTTGCACATAATTGAATCTGCTAATGGGGGAATTATTAACTTCCACTTTAGAAAATCTGTGCAGAACAGAAGTACTATTGGCATCAGACAAAGCCATTGATAAATAGTTTGACGACGTACTGTTGTATAGTGCCTTGGGAATCATGGCACTATAGCCACTACAGTGTGCTGTCATGGTGATGGTGCTTAGAATGCCCCTTTTTGTAGAATGCATGTGATACAATCATACACAACACATCTTACTGTGAATGTTATTGCTATGGAACTCCACAATGCACTTGTATACACCACCATACATTATGTGTTTTCTAGGTGAGAAAACTCTGATACACTTATACACACAAAATATACCAAGCCTTTAGAAAAAGAGGGACAGAGATATTAGTTTCAAAGTGCAGCACATGAGAGGTAGGTATTTCGTTGTGTACACACCTCCCGTAGTGTTATAATTATGCCTCGAGAAAAGAAACAGGAGGAGATATTTTGCTAGAATTTGTGGAAACCGGGATTAGGCAGTTCACAAAGGGATACACTGCGTCTAGCCATGTATTTACTGCTGAAACAAAATCAATGAGAGTACTTTGCTGCTACACAGAGTATAAAACTCTATTTAAAAATCAATCTCTTTTACAGGCTAATTAATGTAAAGATCAATTTGCATTTAACTGTAATTAAACCGATAGACTATCAAGATCAGGTTGATTTATATGCCGTACTGGCAGTGGGATATAGACAGAGCATTACAATGAAACTGGAGAAATATCTTTAAACTGAGTACATCCACTGATTAATAATACAACCGAGTAAGATTCTGATCTCCATACTTATTAATGTGCTTTATACTATTAACTAGCGCAGTCACAGAGGGATAATTGTAAACATTAATAGTTTTCCATAAAGGGAAGGAAATGTTCAATATTATTTATTCAACACAGCCATGCTTCTAGTTTAGATAAAAGCAGGATGATTTTATATATTTCACAAAATACACACTGACACACATTTTCTTACATATAAGCATACTGGCATTGTACACAGACAGAGACCCTAACATGCACATAGACAGGCACTGTACACGTTCCCGGAAAACCGACATTTAGTGTCAGTGAAACTAATACACATAGACACTGCACACATGCTACACTAATATTGCAAACGGACACAAACATGCATTCGCAACACTTGCACACAAAGAAACCCTCACATGTACCGATAATTTATAAATAATATGTTATTCATTTATTTAAAAAGCCACTTACAACTTGAACATTTACTCTGAGACAATCCGAGCACAATACAACATTAATGCAATTGCTAGACTTATCCTTATTAATATGCATGCTCAAATATTTATGGTATTTTCACATAAAAAAACAATTATTTCGTAGAATGCTGCATCGTAAACCTGCCTCATTAGCCATGCTCCCTCATTGCAGAAAAATACTTTACCTTATCGAATATATGTATTCAGCTCAGTTAATGACAGCACTGAGTGATCTGAACTCCAAAACATCCTGCATTACAAGGAGAGAACACCAAGGCATTCATATAGTAAGGTTGTCACTACTGTTTGCAGTTTCTTTGACTTTCTGTAACTATGTTGTGAATTAAAGGAACACAGGGTGCTGTTGTGGTTATGGTGTCAGGAGTGCCGTTGCAACTCCCCATGACCCCATCGCCCTCCAATGTAAGTAGCCAAAGCATTTTCTTATGGTTTAACTTTGTATCTGGGGTCTGCCAGTTACCGCTCTCTGCCTCCTCACAGTTGGAAGCTTCCTTCCCTGAGCTAAGCCTGGCAGTGCACCGTCTGATGCTGTCAGCCACTAGGCTGTCCATGTATGGTAGAGCTTGGCTCAGGTGAGCTAATGGAAATTTTGGCTCCGTGGAGACTAGGCGCAACTCCTAGCAACACCAAGCAAGAAGCATTAGAACTTGGGGGAGGATGGGGAAGGGGGTCACTACAGACACCATAACCACTAAAGTGTGCTGTATTGGCTATGGCGCTTGGTGGGTTCCTTAATTTTCTCATAGTTTTTTGTCCAAAAGCATGTATACGACAAGGTAGTCCCTTTTTTGTGTTGTGTATCTTTGAATTGTGTATGGATTTCCGTAATATGCCACTGTAGTGTATACATATTTTACTGGTCCTTTAACGGCTACTCTGTGGAAAGCCCTAAATGATTACTTTTCAAGACAAGCTGTTATCCTCCTACCTCGGCTCTACTCGTAAGAATCTTGAGACCCACCACAGTGCAGGATCTTCTCACATGAACACACTTGATCAATTAGTGTGTTAGATGTTGGCAGATCTATCTTTGCCAATTAACGAGCCACCTGTGAAGTTACTCTGAGGTCCTGCTGCATGTCTGAAAAACACTTTTGAGAACATATGCTCTGTGGAATTCAAGTTCTCTTTGTCAGAGGCTTCTGAATTGAGAGCAACATTTCTAAGGATCCCATGGTAATTCAGAGAGGTTTTGGGAGGTCTATTCAACAGTCCTTGAAGTCTTCACTGGAATCTTTCCATTGCTGAACTCTCATTTGTAATTCAGTTCTTTAAGCACTCTGAAATTTGTATGTTGCACACTCATCTACCAATTAAAAAAACTGCATGTAAAATCCAAGTTTCACTTGTGAGAATAATTGATTTAACTCTGTAGAAATATGTGGCCAGCAGTTTCAGTACCTTGCGCCTATAGCGTTATGAGCCTATAACCCATTGTATTTTAGTTTATAAGCTTAAAGGTCAGGAACCTGTTTACAAAATGTATGCAAAAAATGAAGCTCAAAATAAATTGTTTCTCCCAAGTTGGTTTTGTGAGTTTGTGTGTTTAAATGTCTTTTCGCAGATCCTTAACGTTCTGCTGTAGTATATAAACCTACACATATAATATATGTAAACTGTTTTACATTTTATCGAATTGATAAAATGCTCTGAAGACTGACACTATGCCCTCGACTTTAAAAACAGCCTATGGCATTGTCAGATTAAAAACTGAATAATACCGTATGTGAACCCTCTACATGTGTTTTACACATGGCCAATTTTTTTATTATTATTTTTTTGTTTGTTTTTACATTGAGCCATTATCCATCCTTGTACGTCTGCCACTACATTGTTTTTGTTTTGTTTTTATTATAATTCTGCATTTCTCTGCTTGCCAGAGATTACGATGGCTGTAGGCACAGCTGAATTGGGTCTAAATCATTGACCTAATCTCATTAATTCCCACACTGCCTTAAAGTAATAGTTTGTTAATGCTGAAAATATGTCACTTTAGTCAATCCAAATGCTCCGGCGTATATAACCATCAGTAACAGAGTCTTTTACCTCATGTTACTCATTAGAAAACAAACTAGTTTAATCAAGGATAGCACTCAGTTGAATTGCTTACATGCGGCACATTTGGTTGCAATTATGAATCTGGCACTTAATCACAGTAATAATGATGGTATTTTCAAAATACTCTATTGCCGTATTTGGTATATGCGATTTCACAAGCTGTTTTGAATTATTGAGCTGTGATTCACTTTGAAATTCCAGAGAATGCATCTGATTGATATTACTAAACATTTTAGATTCCCTTTGGCAAAGTCACATGACCTCAAAACTTGATATCAAAGTTTGAGTTCTTTACAATTTATACAGCCGGTGTCGAATACATATATGATGTCTTTTACCCTTGAATGTGCCTGTCTCTACCGCTTTTTACACCCCTCTACCGCTGAAATTACACCCCAAAAAATGAACGTGTTCCTCTTTGTCTATTTGAAATGTTGGGAGGTACGAAGGCAAAACTGCTGCTATTCTCGGGCAGTTTCTAAATGTTGAAGCATTCCAGCTGCATGGTGGTTGCTACTTATTTAATTCTTTATTATAGTACACCTGCTTTGCCTTGATAAATATAGTTTCATGGAATTTGTACTAAACACCCACAGTTGAAAAGAGAAAAGAAAAAAACAATTGTAAGGAAATAAGCTGCAATAATGACTTTTAAGTCATTTTTCACAATAAGTCAAATCATTTTTAGAACGTGTTGACATATAACTTGGTGCCCCGGAGCCTCCAATACGGCCTCCATTGCTAATATATAGAAAGCATAAGTTTCTCTTCCACACTAGATCTATCCGTTTCATCCCTGTTTGGACAAAAAATGAATTGGCTGAGAACGTCGAGTGATGCTCTGAGCCAATGAGTTCCTTTCAAAGAAGGGCTGAATTTTCATCAGTAATGTGGAAGTAGAAATGTCCACATTGCCCACATTGGAAAAGGACGGCAACTGAGGGACAAGGTAATTGTCCGTCATGATAAAATTTTCTAATTAAAAGTAAAATGGATTCAAATGGGTAATGCACATTTACTTGGTTCAGTCAGCAGATTATCCATCTATATCTATCTAATTATTTAGATATATGCACTTACAGTATTGTTTACTATGATAAACTATGTTTTAGCAAAGATCAAAGCTAAAAACAGACCCACTTTACCATCTATCAAAAAAGAGTAGTTTTCTAATTTGTATCTTGTACAACCCATTTAAAGTAGGAGATGATCGTGGATATAAAAATAAATTAAATCAAGAACGATCCCTAGTTTTTCCCCAGCTTAATCTCTGGATTCCATGTAAGAATTTACAATTTCTTAGCATACTAATTTTTTTTTAATATATATATATATATATATATATATATATATATATATATATATATAATCCATCCCACTAACCCCGTGGGCATCAAAAACATTTTTCCATTTCAGGTCAAAACAAATCTAAACGTCAAGTTCCGTGGGATTTGAAGTTGCTAAATACTTTTAACTGTTTCATCTTGACAGAGAAGTTTTTTTCCACGAAAATACCAGTAAAAACAAATAATAGAGGGAATTCTTCAATCGTTGCAAGAAAGTTGGATGGATTTCAAACTTCGATGTCATTATGAAACTGCAAAGGTGCTAAAGGTGAATTTATTTTCACTTGATTGAGAATGTTCAATTACACAGTTAAAAAGCAATTTTCAAGCACTATTTAATGACTTACAGACTCTGGCATGAAGAGAAAGCAAATATTGCTTCGTTTTTATGCTGTTGTAAAATAAATCACTCAGCTCGTAACTTTATAATTATTTTCTGTATAGCGCTTCAACGTCTACAGATCATTGCAAAGTATAACATCATAATCCTTGTAAATCTCTGATCCAATCGGTTTATGATCCTGTTTTTATTAATTGAAGGCTAATAAAAGAAAAGAGCCTTTATTCAAAGGGCAATAATGTATTACTGTAAAAGCCCAGTAGATGAGTACTCAGGCAATTTTTGACCTGTGTGTTTGCTTGTTTGTATTAATTCATAGATTAAAAAAAAAAAAAAAAAAAAAAAAAAATGTCCAACAAGGAGGATGATCAGTATTAAATATAAAAGCCATATTTTGATTTATCAGGCCTGTAGTTAACGTGATGGGGGTTAAAGCACGTTGGAGAGCTCTGGAGAGAATGTTTGTTGGGAACGTTAGGAACGGTTTTGGCTTTGACTCCCCTCAAACTGATTGTCTGGTGAAGGAGAAACCCATATTGCATTTGTACTAGTGACAGCTAATTTTTGGCTGCTAAATGCAGAGTGGTGGCTAACATTTGGCTCTTTAGCTGTCCCAACCAAATTTGTTTGGCCCATATCAGCAAGCGTTTTCTACATTAAGCCATCAACACATACTCTGCAGGGCAGATTTGAAATTTTTCAAAATCTGCATTCTTATTAAACGTTTTTGCAGATAAATGAAAGCGGTTCTCAGACACCTCATCAATCCAGTAGTTATGCATTTTAGAGTTCTGTTCATTTAGGGTACTAACAAAACATGGACCATTTGTGTGCCTTGAAGGTTTGGTTGGAGATCACGTCTCTGGAGCGATAATCTCATCTGCCATTGGCTGCCCAGTTACCCATATTTAATTGTATAATCTCACACATTCCGTATATTTTTTCCTCTAATTTCTAGACGACTAACTTTAACATGTCTGTTATTACTTAGTGAGTGGAAACGCCTTTTCCCTGTACTGCAAATATTCACTCAAATTACTTCGAGACTTTAGAGAAAGAAACAATGTCCAGTCTAATGGTTGTAGACCTCTAATATGCTTTCTCAATTTTGGGAAGTTGAGATGTTGCTGGGAATTTTGCACATTAGCCACGATTAAGGAGTTTTCTTTGGTATCTTCAGAAATGGAGTACCAAATTGAAAACCCTGGATTGCAGGCAGGAGTTCTGATTCAAGATTTTTGGAGTATTGGCTATGAAGCCTAACATTAACTATTTCCATAAAATAGCAATAGAGACACAGTGCTCCAGTGTCACATTAGTGGACAGAAATACAGGATCTAGGACTAGTACTAGGACGGCCACTTGAGAGAAGATTTCCCATAAATTAAAATTGTTTGCTGGAGTGGTATTGGTTTACTCTCACTATTTGGCAGAGTTGTCCACAGATTTTATATTTTTGAAACATGGTATATGGAGAGCTTGCCAAGATAATAGGGGAGATCCCCTCGTTGACACCTGAATTTATGCAGTTACACCACTCCTCTTTGTCGCTCTACTCCTACAAAAAATCCTGCTATTTTGGAAGCATACAGCTGTACCCACCTCTCCAGCTGTGGCAGGCCAAGAGGCCAAGATCAACCACATCTATTATATCGAGACCATATTAGAGTTGACCTTTACAATAAATCAGAACAGTATTCCACCAGATGGATGCCCTGGCTCACATAAATGTCTAGGGTTCCAACATGAGCAGGAGATGATATTCCTCACCTCCTTCTCCTGCTCACAACCACACACTTTCTCCCCCCTCTCCTTTCCCCTTTTGGGTTTCAGTTGTGACTGCCATGTTTTCTTGGCTAGCAGTAGTTCTTTATATATGATTTTGTTTTTCCATCAGGAAAATCTAAGGAGGCATTTGCTATTGAATATGTATTGGTACAATGGGCAATACCGGCTTTCTTTGTATTGTTGATTCCATTTTGTGAACTTCTGTTGACTGTAATGATTTTCTTTTATAGTTTTTATGAAGTAAAGATTGTCAAAACTATTTAGATAAATCGTGTTCTTTCTAAGCTGAAGGCCGGTTATAAAGCATTCACCGTAATTTGCTTCTACTCTTATGGATCACATTTGCTATCATTTCTGGTTTTATAGACGAGAGCAGGAAGGAAGTCTGCAAACAGTTAAATAAGATTTTTACAGTTTCTACTAACATAAGCTTCGTAATCTCTATCCTGACCATTGTTGCAGGTTGCCCAAGTCTTCAAAGACCATGCAACATTAGAATTCTTCATTTGAGCAGAGTGTAAATGTTTGCTTCCTGTTACTTTCATTCTTCGGTCTGGTTTTGATGTTTTATTTGACCATGAAAGGCTTGCGGTAATACAACATTACGTCCCAATTGTTTACAGATATGTTGGATACCGCAATCACAATCTAATGTGAAGTAAAACGGTCTTTTATTTACTCAGCAGTAAATATTTAAGAGCAGTTTAGGTGAATCCATCAGACTTTGGTGAAAACATAATATCCCTAATTGGAACATATGTCCATTCTACAAACTCAGTTATATTAAAAATATTATAGAAATATATATATATATATATATATAAACAATGAAAAATGTAAGGATCAGATTTTATTTAAAAAATATCCATTTTCATGACTAAAACTTTCTCTGTACAACGTGTGAAAGTGTGTATTATAATATGTGTATTACATAATTTTATTATATACCACTTATGTATTATGTGGGACAAAATTGTATTCAGCAGTTAATAAACGAACAACAATATATGTCTTCCTTAATGCAAATGAGCATTTTAAAGAGTTACAATAAAATATATATTGCAAAGTGATTGATCGTGCCTCTTTCTCGAAATTTATCCTGCAGGAACTCTACATTTTATAGCAAAAAAAAAACCTTCCATCTATTTTATACTTTTTACTATTAGAATTCTAAAATCTAGTATCTTGTTTGGCTTACAAAGAAACCAAGCCAATGAGAATTCAGCTTTGATTTGAAATATTCCAGCTATTTATTTATTTATTCTTTCTGGAACAGAAATTACCTGCTTTACTAAATGTGTATGTTTTGTTTAAAGAGATATTTACATTTAGGTATAGTTGCCTCTTTAATAATCTTCATGTTAAAGGGGGTTGGGGGAGGGATAAGTATTTGAGATAATTGCGTGACTCAAAGTATTGCTGCCTCTGGCCTCATGGGTTCATGCGTCCTGCCATTGGCCTGTCCTTGTTTTTGGATCTGATTCCCACCTGAACAAACAGAACATCTGCAGCGGGCCTGAGAATCATGCAGTTTCCCCCGGGATGCTCTGAGTCAGCAGCTTTTCTTGGAGAAGCAGTCTGCTGATACCAAATATACTGGCTTCCTGTCGAGAGAAAAAAAAAAAAAATTTATAAAATAGAATAACCCCTGAGAGTCACATTGTTCCTCAAACACAACAAACCTCTAATCCTCCATGCTTGCAGATATCTGCCAAGCATATATGGTGTACAAAGCATAAAATAGCAATCGGGCTCATGGGAATTTTGCAACAGGTGAATCAAAGTAATCATGGATAGATTAGTGCTTTCAGAGTCAAATTAAAAGGTTCTCTAAATATTTAAAAAGAAATGAAAGTGTTTCTGGAAAAAAAAAAAATCGAACAAAGTACTTAATGTTTGTTTTAATCTTGGGTTAATGTGGTTTAGTGGTTATAAAGATTGTATACATACTCACATGAACATTTCCACCAGAGCTCCCATAATGCTTTAGGCATGGTGGAGAATAAAACTATTTGTAGAGCGTAACAGCTAGAGGTTGCAGATATAACTGTCCTATCTTGCGATTATTGCTGGTAGGAGTACCGTACTTTTGTTTTTCAGTGTATTGTCTGTTACGGACATTTCAACTCTTTCACCCATTTAGGTTTTGGCTATATTTGTTTTACTCGTAATTCACTCTTATGAGTCAATTCAAGGAACATTATAGTTTTATTCTTCTAGACCAGGCATAGGCAACCATCGGCACTCCAGATGTTTTGGACTGCACCTCCCATGATTCTTTGCCAGCATTATGGGTCTAAAAACATTATGGGAGATGTAGTCCACAACATCTGGAGTGCCGAAGGTTGCCTATCCCTGTTCTAGACACTGCATACTCCCAGAGTTTTACATTGGATTATGTGAAATTTGTAGATTTGACAGCCCATTCCCTAGGAAGATCTCACAACTGCGCATGCTTGACAAGTCTCCATTTTAAATGGACTGTACTTTTATCAGACTCGCGTGGTGATAGTAGCATGCTGCTACACTTTTAACGGCCAATAGGAAGCGGACGCCTGTGACTAGCATGGAATACAGAGAGAAACTATGAGATATGAAGATTAAGAGCTTTTTATAAATGGAATTTCGAAGGGACGCGTTCAATTTAAACCAGTAGCAATGTTTAGTTCATTAATAAATAGAATAAAAACTGGAAACTATTCTTCCTATTCATTGTAACACTAACTCATCATGAACATTTTGCAAAATATATATAAGGAACTTCAAAAATTGAAAGCGTGATATAGAAATAAACACACTTTGAGCACCCGTTTCTTAGAGAACAAAATCGTCTCATCGATATAGCAAATTGGTTACGTTTTTTGAAGTATTAAAATGCGAGTAAATATGGTTAATTTGTCAATTTTGATTATTTTATATCATGGATATTTAAATCTACCGATCAAAAGGAATATTAATTGGCTCTCAGCAACTAAGCCTTCTTCCTTTTTCTCACTGTTCTGAATGTGTGCTGACTCCGTCATCAATGAAATGTCAAACCAAGGCGAATTCAATGAACATTTTATGTTAACAGAAAGAAAAGCATACATATTTATATTTAGAAACAATTTCTTTTGAATACGGCATATATTGAA
Source organism: Pelobates fuscus (assembly GCF_036172605.1). Lineage (NCBI taxonomy): Eukaryota > Metazoa > Chordata > Amphibia > Anura > Pelobatidae > Pelobates > Pelobates fuscus. Next base: position 151,842,128 of record NC_086323.1, read on the forward strand.
GTACAACTTATCTGATTGCTAGTTTTATAATGCTAAATACTTAAAAACAAATATCAATCCATTTTATGTATCTTGCCATTACAATTGATGGCGTTGAATCCTGGTATGTATCGATTGGTTTAAATTAAAAATAAAAGCTGTGGCCATCTGCATTCATTGGATAAATTGTGTGATTTACTTTACATATTCATCTGTGCCTCTTGCAGACATCACAATAAGATCCGCAGTATTGAGGCGAGTCAAATGAAGCAATATGTTGCACTTGAAATATTGGACTTAAGTTTCAACGAGATAACCGAGATCCACAGTGGCACGTTTCCCCCAGGACTTCAAATAAAGGAGCTGTAAGTTTGTTTTTTCTATTGCACCAAACTTTCCCTACAACATCACATCTATCAACCCCTTTATTGCAAGGGGTTCGGCACATTCTTTTACATCCTGACAGGCCTGGATATAAACCCAACCGTTTCAACCCAGTTGGGTTGAAGTGTTGATTTAAAATAAATAAATACATGTTTGTGTGTGTTTCAAATGTAAATTCTATTAAATTCACTTAGACTTCGTACTTCGTACCGTAAGTAGTTATTATTATTATTATTATTATTATTTATTTTCTTTGAGGGTTAAAGCCAAGCTTCTACTGTAGCATAGTTTTGGATTATATGTTGACAACTGGGACACTTTCAATTTTGATCAGTGAGAAATGTTCCCTCTGAGCCCTTTTTTTGTGAGCACTCCATCACTGAAAAGGTTAGGAATATAATTACATACAAACATACCATATTTGTTCTTGTAAATGCTGCAGAGTGTGGTCCTATAAGGACTTCTTTCTTACCTATTGTTTTGCTAAACAGATCATAGCCTGCTTAAAGGGCACACTGGCTGTACTTGTGCATAGTGACACAGTTTACATTAAAAACTTATAATTGGCCTTATAGGCTCACAGCTTCATGGCCACCCAGTCTTTGAATCCGTTCAGGCAGTGCTAATCCCATCTTCATTAAACATTTTGAAATTGCTGTCCCTTTGTACTGTAATAGTAAAGTTGACTTCTAATCCGTATAAATCAAAGTTTGAAATGCTGGGGCAATCTGTAAATGCAAATTTGACTTGTGGTTACATGTAAGTGTAGGTACATGCTGGGTTAATAAGATGCAAATGATATTCCCAGAAGCACAATTTTAGTAAAACTCAGAGTGACTTGTATATGGTCTGCTGCCAAAATGATTATTAATGTTGTCTAAGAAATGAAGATAAAAAAATGGTCAATTTATTTGATTGAATTGTGTCTATAATTCTTTACAGCAATCTAGGGAGCAACAGAGTGAACAGTCTGGAGTCTGAATCCTTCAAAACTTTGTCAAGGTCTCTACTCACCCTTCGCCTAAGCAAAAACAGAATCTCCCATCTTCCGCTTCGAGTCTTTAAGCTGCCCAGACTAACCCAACTGTAAGTAACCAAGTGTAATTTTAAAGGGACTGTAAATATATACAGTATCTCACAAAAGTGAGTACACCCCTCACATTTTTGTAAATATTTTATTATCTTTTCATGTGACAACACTGAAGAAATGACACTCTGCAACAATGTTATGTAGCAAGTGTACAGCTTGTATAACAGTGTACATTTGCTGTCCCCTCAAAATAACTCAACACACAGCCATTAATGTCTAAACCATTGGCAACAAAAGTGAGTACACCCCTAAGTGGAAATGTCCAAATTGGGCCCAATTAGCCATTTTCCCTCCATGGTGTCATGTAACTCGTTAGTGTTACTAGGTCTCAGGTGTGAATGGGGAGCAGGTGTGTTAAATTTGGTGTTATCGCACTCACACTCTCTCATACTGGTCACTGGAAGTTCAACATGGCACCTCATGGAAAAGAACTCTCTGAGGTTCTGAAAAAATGAATTGTTGCTCTACATAAAGATGATCTAGGCTAGAAGAAGATTTCCAAAACCCTGAAACTGAGCTGCAGCATGGTGGGCAAGACCATACAGCGGTTTCAGAGGACAGGTTCCACTCAGAACAGGCCTCTCTATGGTCTACCAAAAAAGATGAGTGCACGTGCTCAGCATCATATCCAGAGGTTGTCTTTGGGAAATAGACATATGAGTGCTGCCCGCATTGCAGCAGAGGTTGAAGGGGTGGGGCGGTCAGCCTGTCAGTGCTCAGACCATACGCCGCACACTGCATCAAATTGGTCTGCATGGCTGTCGTCCCAGAAGGATGCCTCTTCTAAAGATGATGCACAAGAAAGCCCGCAAACAGTTTGCTGAAGACAAGCAGGCTAAGTACATGGATTACTGGAACCATGTCCTGTGGTCCAATGAGACCAAGATAAACTTATTTGGTTCATATGGTGTCAAGCGTCTGTGGCGGCATCCAGGTGAGGAGTACAAAGACAAGTGTGTCTTGCCTACAGTCAAGCATGGTGGTGGGAGTGTCATGGACTGTGCCTGCATGAGTGCTGCCGGCACTGGGGAGCTACAGTTCATTGAGGGAACCACGAATGCCAACATGTACTGTGACGTACTGAAGCAGAGCATGATCCCTTCCCTTTGGAGACTGGGCAGCAGGGCAGTATTCCAATATAACAACCCCAAACACACCTCCAAGCCGACCACTGCCTTGCTAAAGAAAGGTGATGGACTGGCCCAGTATGTCTCCAGACCTAATCCCTGTTGAGCATCTCTGGGGCATCCTCTAACATCCACCAGCTCCGTGATGTCGTCATTGAGGAGTAGAAGAGGACTCCAGTGGCAACATGTGAAGCTCTGGTGAACTACATGAGGGTTAAGGCAGTGCTGGAAAACAATGGTGGCCACACAAAATATTGACACTTTGGGCCCAATTTGGACATTTCCACTTAGGGGTGTACTCACTTTTGTTAACAACGGTTTAGACATTAATAACTGTGTGTTGTTATTTTGAGGAAACAGCAAAAGTACACTGTTATATAGACTGTACACTTACTACTTTACATTGTAGCAGAGTGTAATTTCTTCAGTGTTGTCACATGAAAAGCTATAATAAAATATTTACAAAAATGTGAGAGATGTACTCACTTTTGCAAGATACTTGTAACGGATCGCCTGGCACCCCGACTTGGTACCTCCGTTAATGGATGCTCCTAGTGCTTCCTGAGGACTCCAAGCACTCTGGCAGACACCACAATCACCGAATCCGAGAAACCTTTTAAATTCTCCCAAGCATATGAATGCTGTAGACCATTGAATAGGAACCATACGAATAGGCTTGTACTCCTAGCAGTCAACTGGAACAGCATGCAATAAATCCTTCCCCCCAATAATGAGACGACACATCACTTTGAGGGTAAAACAGGAACTCTGGACTGGCTCATCCAGCCTGGCTTTTATTTCCAACTCACACATACAGGCCACACCCAGGGGGAGGCATAAAAGAACCAATGACATAGATGTTACCTCCCACACATCCCCTCCCCTTAGTGTGACACATAATCCCATTATGCATACAGTGTAAAATATACTTTTACACAACTCTCACAACTTTAAAACCATACATCACATTCACACAAAAATACATATCCACAATCAATCCATTCAGGGGAACAACATATTAAAAAATGGCATGAATCCGACCAGGGGTTCAAAAGTTACTAAAAGTATCTTTTGTTCCTTTCTGGCTGGCAGAAAAACATCCCCACAATGCACCCCGGTTTCCTCCCTTCTGCCCTGTAGTCAACTGGAGAAGCAATCCAACTACCCAGGACTAAAGGCAGACTCCATTAACCACATGGTTGCAAAACGACACAAAACACTTTAAAATACATAAAGTCACATTTACACATAACACACAGACATTTCACCTATCCCCAGATAGCTGGGATCTGCACGCACAAAACTACCGAATAGCGCGCAGATCCTACTCACACAGTACAATTGCCATGGAGCTAAAGTCTTTCCCATAGTCTTTCATTATATGAATAGGCTCCATGGTATGGCTATCTGGGGTATCACATTCCCATAAAGTCTGGTCCATAGTCCAAAGGCAAGAGGCGGGCAATCAGCCCCCTCCAAGGACACGTGGCGAGGTCGGTTTCGCCACACTTCTCCCCTTTATCCCCCAGACTAACAGGGTATCTGACCTCCTGCCGGTCAGTGCCCTGGTTAGTCCAGCAACCCACCCATGAAGCACAAACAGCAGTACCTCCCACCCACAATAACTGGTTACTACACCTGGGTAGAGGAGAACTTTGTCCAGGTCCAGATGCCTCACCACGGCTGTGTGGGGGACTGGTAGTCTGCCTTGGTGGGTTGCTGAGTGGGCAGAGACCAGCGGTACTCTGCCCTGGTGCCAGCGCTACCACTGAAGTAGCCTGATTGGAGCCTGGTTGTGGGAGGGGGAGACCGACCGTCTCCCCTCTGGGTACACAGCTCTGCTGCTGGAGACAGACTGTCTCCCCTTTGGCTAAACAGCCCTGTCGTGGGGGGGCAGGACCGACCGTCCCTACCCCCTGTGCTGGAAGTGCAGAGACCACTGTCCCATCTGCACAGGTGTGGGGCTTACAGTCTCCCCCTGGTACATTAAGCTGCCGCTGGGGAGAGGTGGTAACCAGCTCCTCTCCCATTAGAACACTCTGCCGCTGGGGAATGGAGACTGGGCTCTCTATTCCCTGTACATTAATGATCCGCCGCTGGGGAGAGGTGGTAACAATATCCTCTCCCATACATACTTCCCGTCTCTGTGGAGGGAGACCGACTGTCTCTCCTCCCAGCACAGAGTCCTGCTGAGGGGGAAAGGGGGCTGGGCTCTCCATTCCCTGCTGGATACTCTGCCGCTGGGGAATGGAGACTGGGCTCCCAATTCCCAACAAATCACACTGCCGCTGGGGAGGGAGGACGGCCCCTTCAGCTCCCTGTAACTTGGGCGCAGAGACCACGGTCCCATCTGCGCTGGTGTGGGGCTTACTGTCTCCCCTTGGTGTGCTAAGCTGCCGCTGGGGAGAGGGGGTATCAAACTCCTCTCCCTTACACACTTTCAGCCGCTGGGGAGCAGGGCTGACCCTCTGTACTCCCTGTAGGCAGGGCGCAGAGACCACGGTCCCATCTGCGCTGGTGAGGGGCTTACTTTCTCCCCTTGGTGAGCTGTGCTGCCGCTGGGGAGAGGGAATAACAAACTCCTCTCCCTTACACACCTTCAACCGCTGGGGAGAGGGGATAACAGGCTCCTCTCCCTGCATCGTAGACTGCCGCTGAGGAGCAAGAACGGCACCTTCAGCTCCCTGTAACGCACACTGCCGCTGGGGATCTGGGCCGACTGCCCAGCATCCCTGTAGGGCCGGTAGAGAGAGCGCAGTCCCATCTCCACCTGCCATCTGTGGGTCTTCCCAGGACCAATCCGTGAGGCCCCTCAACATTTGTGAGTAAGGGCCACCTGCTTCCCCACCTGGCAACTCTGGCTGCTGCTGGGGATCTGGGCCGGCTGCCCAGCATCCCGGTGGAGAGACCTTGGTCCCATCTCTACCTGCCTGTTGTGGTTCCTCACAGGACCAGTCTATGAGGACCCCCACTTCGGGTTCCTCCCGCCGCCTCAGGGAAAGACGGCTAACCTCCTCGGATGCAGCCTCTACTCGGCTGCTGTAACGCTCCTGCTGCTGAGCATACTTCCTCTCTTTCGCCAACCGGAATTCTCGGTCCAGCCTTGTGTTTCGCTCGGCCATGACCTGGTTCCAGATCACTCGGCGTGTCTCCATGGGTATATCATCCCCATACTCGGCCACTCGCTGCCTCACCTCGGCCAGCCAATCATCTCCAGAGCCAGAACCTTCCATACTAGTCTGCTCCCAGGGGCGCTGCACGAGTGCTAGCGTTGCCCTCAATTTGTAAATCCAAACAGTGTCTCTGAGCTGCTTTACCTCGCACTAGGACGCCATCCCACCGCTGCCACCAATGTAACGGATCTCCTGGCACCCCGACTTGGTACCTCCGTTAATGGATGCTCCTAGCGCTTCCTGAGGACTCCAAGCACTCTGGCAGACACCACAATCACCGAATCCGAGAAACCTTTTAAATTCTCCCAAGCGTATGAATGCTGTAGACCATTGAATAGGAACCATACGAATAGGCTTGTACCCCTAGCAGTCAACTGGAACAGCATGCAATAAATCCTTCCCCCCAATAATGAGACGACACATCACTTTGAGGGTAAAACAGGAACTCTGGACTGGCTCATCCAGCCTGGCTTTTATTTCCAACTCACACATACAGGCCACACCCAGGGGGAGGCATAAAAGAACCAATGACATAGATGTTACCTCCCACACATCCCCTCCCCTTAGTGTGACACATAATCCCATTATGCATACAGTGTAAAATATACTTTTACACAACTCTCACAACTTTAAAACCATACATCACATTCACACAAAAATACATATCCACAATCAATCCATTCAGGGGAACAACATATTAAAAAATGGCATGAATCCGACCAGGGGTTCAAAAGTTACTAAAAGTATCTTTTGTTCCTTTCTGGCTGGCAGAAAAACATCCCCACAATGCACCCCGGTTTCCTCCCTTCTGCCCTGTAGTCAACTGGAGAAGCAATCCAACTACCCAGGACTAAAGGCAGACTCCATTAACCACATGGTTGCAAAACGACACAAAACACTTTAAAATACATAAAGTCACATTTACACATAACACACAGACATTTCACCTATCCCCAGATAGCTGGGATCTGCACGCACAAAACTACCGAATAGCGCGCAGATCCTACTCACACAGTACAATTGCCATGGAGCTAAAGTCTTTCCCATAGTCTTTCATTATATGAATAGGCTCCATGGTATGGCTATCTGGGGTATCACATTCCCATAAAGTCTGGTCCATAGTCCAAAGGCAAGAGGCGGGCAATCAGCCCCCTCCAAGGACACGTGGCGAGGTCGGTTTCGCCACAATACTGTATATGTTAAAACTATTTTTTGTTCAAAATGCATTTCAATATCCTTATTAAAACTGTATATGCATTAAAATTATTATCTTATCTTGTTCTGTAATAAATTAAAGCAAGGATTCCTACATATGGATTCATAGCAACAAAAAACCAGTGTGAATACTGTTATGACTATTGTGCCTTTTGAATAGCCATGGAAATTCCTGAAAATGCTTTCTTAAAGGGCACTAGTCATGTGCAAAACCTACTGAAACAGGGCAAATTTCAAACCAACCCCATTGCCTATATCATGGGTAGACAACGTTCGTCACTCCAGATGTTGCGGACTGCATTTCCCTTAATGCTTTGCCAGTATTACGGCTGTACGCACATTCTGGGAGATGCAGTCCACAACATCTGGAGTGCCAAAGGTTTCCTACCGCTAGCCTGGATGCTCTGAAGTAAGCTTCTCCAAACATCTACCAATAAGTGGGGAGTGACCCTGCAGAACTGAAATCAGTTATATCAGTTATGAGATACTAACCATTTCCTATATTTCTTGGCTTACCATCCTCCCCTCCAGAAAAAAAATCTTAGTGTTTCTAAACTACTGCAAATAAATATTTTGTCCGCATAAAAGTTGGTGGAGCGCTGCCCAAGGTGCCCCTATGGATGAGCCTCCATTACTGGTTAGACAAGAGGTCCTGTTATTTCCTCCTCATTGAGCTGCATGGGAAAGTCTGTGATTGGACAGCCACAGAAAGTCTGAGCTGGGGATAAAGGGAAGGGCTTTTAAAGGATGCAAACAAGATAACTGCAGCTTTTGCAAGCTGTTTTTAGATATACCACAGGTGAAAACATGAATGCACTTAATTATGCTTTTTTTTAGAATCTGGGTTATTTTTATTTGGGCAGTGGAGTGTCTCATTAAAGGAGCTAAGGGTTAAATAACCCTTTAAACACTTTCCTGAGTCCAGTGCGCTGGACCAAGCTCCCCGTCTGACAATGTCAGCCAATCGGGGGAACCGAATCTGCATGCACGGCGAGTTTAGGCCACTTTAGGCCTTTCCCAGATAAAATAACTGAATCAATGCTTTCCTATGGGGGTTTTAACATGCTTGAAGATGTCCCCTGTCAGAGGCATAACTAGAAGCCACGGGGTCCCGGTGCGAAAATTGCCCTGCCCCTCCTTGTGTCTGGGCCCGGTGGCAGCTGTGACCGTAGTAGTTACGCCACTGTCCATAGTTGTTTCATGGAGTCAGTCAGGGCTTCACATGGTCCAATCACAGGCCCTCATAGAAGGATGGAGTGGACTGTTATGCTAGCTCAGAGTGCATATTTGCAATCTGAGTAGGCAAAGGCTGTGGTGAGGGAGTAGGTTGGTAAATTTTATTTAAAACAAAACAAAAACCCAGAGCAATATTGGGATGTGGGGATAAAAATGCAGGCAGTGAGAAGCTCTATACATCCGTTGCCAGTGAGCCTTTGCTTAATGAAACAGTATTTGTGTATTTCACTGCTCAATTATGTGCCATTTAGATGTTGAATCACTTTTGTTTCTGTGTATGCAGCCCTTGTCAAACCTGCCCTGGCTGTGACTCACACACAGCCTGCATTGAAAAAACAAATGGTTTCATTTTCAATCAAATGTTAACTTACTTTAGAAGTTTCTCCTCCTCTGTAACTGTAGACTCATGCAAGGTATGGCAAGCTATTAACAATGCTGGAAATAAATTAAACAGAATTAAATTTCACTTTATAGGAAGTGTTTAGGAAGCATGTGCAGGCTACTTGCAGGGCGGTGTGACTATGGCTGAATAAACAAAGTGATTCAACTCCTAAATGGCAGATAATTGAGCAGTGAGACTACAGTGGCATGATCTATACACCAAAACAGCTTCAGTTAGCTGAAGTTGTTTTGGTGACTATAGTATGCATTTAAGTTAAACTGAACAACCTATTAGGAATAAATATATTGTATAATAAATTTCAGGTGTGTGCCTGCAATTGCCATGCTTAAAAAGTAGCATTTAAATATTATAATGTTAGGTGTTGTGAGGTTTTTGAATGCTTTGTAAAGGTTAAATAACATAATAAATAAATAGCTTGGCTGTTTCCACATCGGGTGCTCTCATGCTTCTAATTATGTCAATGTACTGGTAGCCAAATTTGCCCAGGAGACCCATTTAATAATCCGAATGTCATGTTTTCAACTGGTGCGGTCAGAGATTGTGTTTAGCCAAGCAAGGATCATTTTTCCACCAATTCAAAAAGGCAAGTCAAAGAGAACAAGACTTGTTTTTAGCTCTGTCTTGTACTTCTTAAAAAGTCTTTGATTCTTCACAAGTACTGATTTCCCTGTGGAGGTGTAGATGGGGAGGTAGATTAGAATGCTGTGTGATACAATACACTATCTTTTATTCTCCCTCTGTGTCAATGTGTACTTGCTATTCACTTGCAAATTGAGTTATAACAAAGTTGGATTATTTTTTTTTTCTTTCTTTCTGCAGTGAATTAAATCGAAACCGTATACGTTCAATAGAAGGGCTGACTTTTCAAGGACTGGACAGTTTGGAGGTTTTAAAATTGCAGCGTAACAATATCAGTAAACTTACTGATGGGGCTTTCTGGGGCCTATCAAGCATGCAGATCTTGTGAGTATGAGTGAGCACGCAATGAACGAGCTTAGAGGTTTTTACATTTTAAGAAAACACTTTATCCATTTTACCAGTTTCTTTCACTGACTGAAAAACCTTGTGCTATATATCTAAAGTGACATTTCAGCCCAACTTTTTATTTTTCATCATGGAAGCTGTAGTTTTGAAGCCTATGATGATCTACCATTTGGGCAACCCTGGTGTAGAAAATGTTCCCTTAACAAGTACGCAAGGCATATTAAAGTTAAGGTGTTAATTTACATGAAGTAAAAAGTATATAAACTCTGATCTGGTGATATGATATAGCTTTAACCAAATCCTGTTTCTGCATGCAGCCTTTTCATTTGTTCCCTTGAACTGGCATGTGCAATTTTATTCATTCTTTTTTTTTTTTTTTTTTTTTTTTTTTTTTAAGAAAGGACATTTTACTTTTAGTTAAAATGCATTTTACTCCACATGAGTCATAGGTTAATGTATATATCCACAATCCTTATGTTGAACTTCCCCAGATGGACAAATGTTAGGTAAACAATGACAATATGGTTTTTAACTCCAGGGGATATTTCTGTGATGGATGAGTAAAGTCCACATTCTGAATTATGGATGAATCTCTTTCTTTCTTTCTTTCTAACTGTTGTTTGTCTCTCTAGACATCTGGAATATAATAATCTGAAAGAAGTGAGCACCGGATCTCTATATGGACTCCAGTCTCTTCAACAGCTACACCTAAGTAACAACTCAATATCCCAAATAAACTCTGGAGGGTGGAGCTTCTGTCGAAATCTACAGGAGCTGTAAGTATTATTTCGGATAGCTCCCCTTATTGAAAAGCAGGGAATAGATTCAACCTCTGAGATCTAGAGGGATGAGACTAATTTTATGCAGAGCTAGATCGGTAGAGAGTGCTTGTTGCTAGATTTCAAGCATTGAAAGCCCTACTGCATGCTGTAGTGGTTATGGTGCCTGGTGTGGCCTGGCACCATACTATAGTGTTAGGAGTGAAAGTGGTTTGCAATAATTTGATATCTTACCTAGGGTACACTGGACACCACTGCTCGCCTCCACTTCTTGCTGTAGTGGTTTTGGTGCTTGGATTAATACATATATCAGGAGAAGCAAACCAAAAGAAATGGTTTTATCAAACTGCCATTTTTTCTCCTCTTTTAATAAAAATGTAAACCAGGACTATAGTTTCTTTCTTAGAACCCGGTTTATTTACTGGCAAGATTCTTTAATCATAAGTGCCGACACAAGTTTGGTTCAATGCCAACTTGAGGTTCTGACATTTTAAAAAGACAGTAGGCCTTCACCTACGATTTGGGAAGATAAAAAAAACACATTTTATAAAGTTTAGATATATGTTAAAATTGCAAAGTGAAAATTGTCGGGAGTTTCAGTTGAGACCAAAATAGCCAAATTGAAAATCTTCTCGCAGTCATCTGTTCTACCAGTTCATCTAATTTGGTCTTTAATTTGAAATTTACTTTTAATTCCTAATAATTCTGACTAATTTTTTTTTTTTTTTTAGTTATTTGTATGTTAGCATTATTTTGATAGGAGTTTGCTCCGATACCAAATGTACTGTGTGTGTGTGTGTGTGTGTGTGTGTGTGTGTGTGTGTGTGTGTGTTTTTTCTTCAGCTATTTTGAGAGTTGACATTTGATTTCTGTTTTTCCCCCTCCCAGAATTCTGTCTTATAATAATCTTACCAGATTGGATGAGGGCAGTTTTGCAGATCTTGGTGCCCTTGAAATTCTATTACTAGGCCATAATTCCATCAGTCATATTGCAGAAGGAGCCTTTAAAGGCCTCAAAAGCCTTCGTATATTGTAAGTATCAAAATTTTTGCCAGTTTTGTATAACGTATGCTATATATTTTATTTAAACAAAACAATAAGGGCATAAACAAGGTATTGCTACTACTATCAATAACATCTTCCTGGAGATCACAAGGCCGATCCTCATGTCAATTTATTATTGGTTAATTAGATATTGTATTCAGAGTAAGTATTGACAGACATACAGAGACACACACACTGATAACATACAGACACACTGACAGACATACACACATACAAACAAACACATACAGTGACATACAGATACAAACACATACACACATACTGACAGACATACAGATACACACTGATTGACACACACAGTCACACACACACATCCTGATCATATATACTTTTATAGCTATCCTCCTGTTTCCTAACGTTTGGGTGCAGGAGGGTGGCTTTCCTGGAATCCAGTGTACAGATCAGGCTGAGGTAGTTGGGAGTTAGGGGCTGGTTCTACTCTCCCAGCCCCTCCTCTGTGCTCTCCCACGCAGCTCCAATCATGCAGATACGGAGGGGGTGGTAGTTCCAGTTCCTGCAAGGCGCCAGCCGCAGTGTGTGCTACACGGGGAGGAGGGATATGACGTGTTGATATCACCGCCCCCTCCACACAGTCCACGGCTTGATGCAGGAAGGCTGGTGTGGGGGAGCTGCTGCTGCTCGGCCACGCTACAAGAAGTAGTGTGGGGGGGAAGCTGTGTGCTTTTCTCCTGCCGGTCATCCGGACATTTGCGCCCCCGGGCTGGTGTGCCCTAAGTCGGCCGCTTGTGTCGCCTTATGGTAGCGACGGCCCTGACTGTCACGCATCATATAATTGAAGGTGTTATTTCACCCTAAGTATTACAGTGGACTCTGGGCTAACAATGAAACGTGCCAAAATTAGATTGGGGCACCTCCCAGCAACACCCATGGATAAAGCCGTGTTTACTTGCGATCCATAGGAATAATCATAATATATGAATGGGGGAAAAGAAGCAAATAATCCCTACTTTTATATGTATGCTGGATACTCTTGGATAACATCTGTAATTTTGCTAAGTTGCTATGAGGGTGTCTCTCTAATCCATGTATCTTCGTAAAAAGAAAAGAGCATAAGTGCAACATTTCGCCCATCTCTTTCTCATTTTCCTGACTCCCTAAGGCTTTTTTTCTCCTTATCTACCTGCAAAAAAAATTTGCATCCAGCTATAAAGTATTTTCCTATAAATATGTTAAATAAATAGGGGACTACTGTTCAACTATATTTTTTTTTTTTTTACTTTCTACTTTAATTCTGTAATGTTGAGCAAGATCACTATTTCTAATAGAATTCCCAGAACAATATATATATATATGATCTGAATTATTCTTTAAAATAATAATAATTAATAATATCACAAACACTCTTGGTTTTTTTGGGGGATTTTTGTTTCCTGCGTGTTAATTCCAAATTCTCTTTCTAAGAGAGTAATGAATGGAAAAATCTATGCAAGAGAGCTCTAATTAATGAGTGAGAAAGCCCACTGGCTCATGCACCTGGTGAAAAGGACCCAAGCACGCTTTAATTACACCCTATTGTTAAAATGCCTTTACTTAGTGCAAAAGTGCTGAAATACTGAACTATTCAAATAGAGGTCAGCTTGGAAGACCCAGCAGAACTATGATTAACAAGGCAGCGTGCATTTGTATGCAGCCAAGCAGAAAGAATAGGAAATTGGCATGGGAGAGAAGATGAGTGAATAGACTGAAGAGTAGGCCAAAGCCCCCGTATTGTCTGCTTAATAATGAAGCTTGTAGTTTCTATTCCTAAGGCAAACAAAAATAAAAAAATAAAAAAAATAAAGCATTGCTTATGGAAATCGCTTCATTGTAACTTCACTACAACAGTGTATCAACAAGTTTCTTAAAGATACAACATCCGATCACGCCCTCTGAAAATTCCCATATTACAATGAGACGGCACGTATTTACCTGCAATGCCGCGTAGCGGAATCTGAGTTGCACATGTATGACAAATAGTCATTCTGAAAGAAAAACTTTTAAAGATTTTTAAAAAAAAATATGAACATTTTCATAATGTATTGACAAAAGCACAGAATTTTTTTTTAAGTGCTGCGCATATGTATGTATATAATATATAAAATGTATGTATATATTGAGACAGCTGGTGTGGAGATCCCACGTCCTTTTAGTTTTTTTTCCTTTAAAATCTTTTGTGTCCTCTAAATTATAGACCAACCTTGGCCACAACAAATGTTTTTTTCCGTTTCAGACTCACACCTCCTATTATAATTATTACAGAAAAGCCTACCAAATTCAATTTATCTCCACTTGCTGTGCGGAGCTCTTCAAATATAAGCAGGGGGTGTAAAGCGCAAGGGGGTAGATCTCCTTTCTGGCTCTCAGTGGGTTAAAGGTTCACTACCTAAGAAAGAAAGAAAGGAGGCAGTGAATGAAGAGGAGACATTGAATAATTCTACTGCTGAGTAATGGGGAACTTTAAGAGATGCATGGCAGACAGAGAAAGAAAGCTCTTTGTAGTCCCTTCCCTAAACTTTTTTTTTTTTTTTTAACCCTCCATCAAAAGAAGGTCCCAGAACTGAGAAACGGATTGTAAGCCTTCTTTTGTCTTCTCCACAGGGAATTGGACCATAACGACATCTCCGGTACAATAGAGGACACCAATGGGGCCTTTATAGGCCTGGAAAGTCTAAGCAAGCTGTGAGTATGCCAAATGTCTTTAAATCTTTCTAAAATACGTCAGCTATCATTTTTAATTTTCTTTCCTTTTTTTTTTTTTGTTGTTGTCCGTGGCTTGGAAGTATTTTTATTTTTATTTTTTTTGCTCTGTAAATAATCTCGCACACATCTTTTTTTGCTCTTGTTGAGAAACGCTGATCAAAACAGATACAATGTTTTTAAGTAATACACATTTTAGAATCTTAGTGGGCAAGGCTTTCATATATTTGTTTGCTAAAGCGTACTTTGACAGAGCTGGAAGTTGCTTGAGAAGTCCAGAAAGCTTGCACCTTAGAAATATTCATATGTATAGCTGATTATACCAGCGGATTTACCAGCAAGAGTGCAGTATAATCAAAATACATTAAATTGGACGTTATGAATTTCTTGTTTGCAAATATTAAATATATATTGCATTTTTTTTTCTCAAGACTTTTTCGAAACAATTTATAATTTTTAAAAGGGATGGTTGTGCTATGTATAGCAAATCACTGTCTCCATAATGGGGAGTGTGGTGAGGAATGGACACAAAGAGTGTTCGGAATCACAAGTTTGGATACAAGGGCTGCTTGTGATTTTTATTTTACCCCATAAAAACATTTTTTTATACATCCTATATATCCTAAATATTTACATGATCTTACGTATTGAATGGTTAAGGAAATGTGTAGGATTATTTTTTATTTTTTTTTTTACTTTTTTTTTTTAAATGCATACAATTCTATTTATTAAGATGAGACGGAGGTCCACATCTTACTAAACTACTTTGATCAGTGACAAACTCTAATAGCTTGTATGCACAGAAGGCACCCAGCAATAGGATATGCTTATTATGTCTCCCCAATGTAGACCATGTGTTGCAAGTAAAATGTGTACCTGCTTTCTTAGGAGATTGGGATACATGCTATTGCAGTTTGTCATCAGTTAAATTGCATGAATGATAACGATCTCTCATTTCAGTAGGTGAAAGTTGGAAAGACCTAATCTTTGTAGTTCACATTTCTAACCGCTCTACATCGGACACGCGATCAGTTTCTGCCAAACTAATTTCTGTTTTTTTTTTTTTTTTTTTTTCTTTCTTTTGTTTATCTGATGTTTGGAAACTGCAGAACTCTGTTTGGAAACAAGATCAAGTCTGTGGCCAAAAAAGCGTTCTCAGGCTTAGGGGCTCTGGAGCACCTGTGAGTATCCCAGAATGCACTGGAACTTGTAGAGGGGCTGCCAAAAGTAGATGGTTGAGAGGTCTGCTAGCAATTTAATAGCTTCTTTGTAAGTTGAGAATATCATCCATTTGCAGAGGCCAGCTGTTTCCTTCTCAATTATAAGTCAGCTTCAACTCTGGCTTTTTTTTTTTGGTGCCAGGAACAAAGTTATTGAACATATGGTAAATTTTGGGCCTATTTTATTTCCTGATTGGGGTGCGAACGAAGACCACTTGACTAATTTGCCCTGATTTTATTCCCTGTAAATGGGAAAAAAAAAAAAAAGGATAAAACATATATATGTATATATATATGTGTGTGTGTGTGTGTATATATCTTCATTTTTACCAGCCGGACACAAAACTGGTTAAATCTCTTCCCGATTTTTTTTTTTTTTTCCCCCAAGGCGAAAGTTTACTGTGTACACCTTTTCCCCCCTGAATACAATAATCTTGGCTTAAGTTTGTCAGTGCAAACTTGTCTGCCACTGAAACTGTTAAGCAAAAGCCTTTTTTTCTGTTCCATCTTCCCTCCAGGGTTTATACTTAAATGCTGAATCAACATGAGTTTTCTTTTTACATTAGAAGTAGCCAGAGCGAAATTTCCTCTTTATGCAGGCCGATGAAGAGGTTCATTTCCTCCAACTAGTATTATTTTGTTTGCTTTTTTTTTTTTTTTTGTCCTGTGGATAACTACAAGTCTCAGCATGTATTTGAGATTCATAGTCCCTTGTCTCTCTGGAGAGCTAAAATTATCCCAAACTACACTATTACCTCTGATAACTGGGTTTTTAAAAAAATATATATATATTTTAATGTAATGTATTTACGTGTAATAATTTTAGCAGACAGAGCAACAATTTTCTCTTAAAAAAAATATTTTTTTTTCCTTCAGAAACCTTGGGGAAAACGCTATTCGGTCTGTACAGCCTGAGGCATTTGGGGAAATGAAGTCCCTCAAAGACCTGTAAGTTCATTTAACCTTTTAAAAATCTTTTTGGGTTTCTGACTATAAATTTGCACTCCACATAGTTTTCTTTTTATTCCTCTGTTTCTGGACAATACAGCCGAGCACCTCATTGTAGGATGTGGTTATTGGACTTCTTGCCTCTTGATGGCTAATGCATTTCAAGGCTAGAGGGAAACATATATATAAAAATCTTCCCTCCCAATCATTCTATGTATTGTGTTGATTTAATTCTCATTTATATCGAGAGAAATAAAGACATCCTCTGTGCTTTGTTCACTTTTCCAGAGTTGTACATCACATAATGAATGAACAAAATTATCTGTGGTGACAGCACTACTCAGATAGTAGGTCCAGTGATACAAGTTTTAAGCTGCGCTAAGCCTCGTTGCGTCACACTCTCATCTTAGCTTTGCACAAACTTAAAAAAAATAAAAAAAACAACAACAAAGAAAAAAAACAAAACTCTCAAATACACAAAATTAGCACTCACAATGTGGCTAAACACACATTCACTAGTACATACATAAAAAAATATAAGTCTATGAAGGGGGAGGGAGCAGGATCCTGTTACACTAGGCCGAGGCTTGAATATGTCCCTAAAAAAGATAGGACTGTAAAAGCCTTCTCACCAACTTTTACTGTACCCGTATTTATGTGTCTCACAAGGTACAAATTTAGTAGCCAGGGAAAAGTGATTTCAATGTTTTGTAGGGCATATTAAGTTCACTTATCATGTAATTATGATCTAAGGTCTGAAAATGTTTTATCTTGGAACTAAGTGCATTGATTTTAAATCTCATTTTGAAAAGTAAAAAAAATAAATATAAAATCTTGTGCACCTGTCAGTCGGAGATCCACAAAGGAACACTCCACTGTAGTGGTTATGGTTATTTAAAATTGTCAAATAGTTTAAAATGGGTGCCCACATCACATCCAGCCTTCTCTGCATGAGAACTCTGTCTCTGCTCAGCATACAGGACTTGGCTCACTGACTGAGCTAGCTGTTGTGGTCATGGTACTTGGAATGTTCATTTTAATATCTTCTTCGAGGTGGAGAAAAGTACTGGCTAGGAGGAAACATAGAAAAAATATATAGATACCCCGTTTGTACTGGATTGTGTCAACTGCTAAATCTGCAATGTACATTTAAAGGAAAATACAGCATCACATAAAATAGGTTAACACAAGTATACAGATCTCGTTTAAGTGATAAACCAATTCTTTCATCTGTTCGTGCTCAAATAGAAGGTTCACATGTATGGGATCACTTTACTTCTTCTTTGCAAGGGAGAGGTATTGCACATCAAAATAGCGTCTACTCTCAATATGGAGAAACCATTTGTTCACCCTTCATATCTGTGAATCTAAAGGCAACAAGTGGCTGTTTGTGAAAACCTGACCTGGGATTGTTTGCATAGACAACAGACAACATCTGTTTTTCTGTTTTTTTTTTCTCCCTACAGAATCCTCAGTAGTGACAGCTTGCTTTGTGACTGTCATCTTAAGTGGCTACCACAGTGGGTAACTGGCAGAAAACTGCAGTCCAAAGTAAAAGCCACTTGTGCCCATCCAGAGTCACTGAAGAGTAAAAGCATATTCAACGTGTCACCCCGCAGCTTTGTGTGTGGTAAGACTCACTTTCTAATCACTTTCAATGCCTATAACAGGTATAGGCAACCTTCGCCACTCCAGATGTTTTGGACTACACCTCCCATAATGCTTTGCCAGCATTATGGATGTAAGAGCATTATGGGGGATGTAGTCCAAAACATCTGGAGTGCCGAAGGTTGCCTATCCCTGACCTATAAGATCTGTAGTATGTATGCAAGCAAATGTATGGATCAAAATAAAACAATGTGCAGCATTAGGGAGAGGTTTTTTAACTTTTTATTTTTTTTTTAATGGTTTTTTCTATTGTTGCCTGTCTTGCTTAGGGCCAAGTTTTTTTCTACATTTTTTTCTTCTTTTTGCATGTGATTGCAAATTTGCTTTCTTGACATCAGTCGTCATTTAGCTCTCACGCTTCGCTTTTAGTAGAATCTCAACTCTGACATACCTGCAAACACACTGCCACCGATTTCTACGACTTGGTAAACCTGTCCTCCCTGGCTTTCCCAACCACTAGTGTTTATTAGTTTATCCTTTCGAAAATACTGTATAATTCAGCTGTTGACTTTCTGCAGCAGAAAGATAATAATTGGACTACAACTCCTAAAAAACGCTGCTGTGTCGTCCACAAAGCACTGCTAACGGAACACACAATACAGATCTGTAAATATAATTAACTATCAATCTCTGCCTGGTTTGGCATGAGTGCATTACAAATGTTGCGCAGCAAACACAACGAACATCAACTGTCAGCATATTTAAGATATAATGCATTATCTATATATTCAACTAAAACAAATGGGTCGAAATGTAAGGGTTCAAACGCGTGTCCCTTTATGGATGCATATGTCTCTCACATTTGCTCTTGCCTCCCCACACCCAAAATACAACTGTTCCTTCCCTTTAATGTGCAGCTGGTTTGGACCAGAGCTGCAAATCACAGCAGCAAACGTAGGACAGCTGAACACACAATTAATCCCTGCAGGATGAGGGCAAAAATAAGTTTTAATTAAAACAAGGTGCTTGGAAGATTAGTCCTAATTATTTATGGTTTGGGTTGGAGAAAGGTACACGATTTGGAATGTATTCCCTTTGCTTATTTTGTTTAGTGATTTGTGTTCCTGCAGTACAACTTGCTGATTTTATAGATTAATCATCAAAAATCTCAAAGCTTCTCCATGTGGCAATGAGGCTAATTAGTCCCATAAATTTAACTGATCGAGTAAAGGTGGACAGTTTCTATTTTTTTTTGTCTGGACTGTAAAACTGTGCAAGACCTTGGATTGCTTTTAAAAAATAATAATAATAATTAAAAAAATATCAAAAAAAAAAACCAAAACGTATTGCTTTAACTGCCAGAAAACATGTTTCGAATTAAAAAAACGTGCTGTTAATCTTTCCTCACTACATAAATGGTTAACTCACTCCGTGCCAAAGAATCCATCGCTGAATTAGCTTGTAAGCAGTTAAGTCCAATCATTTAATAACAATAAAATTACAAGCTGCTTTGTAACTCAGTAATATTACCTTGGGGGAAAGACTATAGCATCCTGCCACCGGGTCACTTAAAAGTCGCATTTGTGACAACTGGAGAATGGTGTGTGTGTGTATGAAAGACATAGTGAATACGCATATTCCGCGCACATGTTATATAAAAGACTATATTCTAACATGTATGCACCTTACAATTAATTCTATATTAAGCACCAACAGGTATTACAGTGCTGTACACTATAATAAGGTTACCACCAGATTGATATATGGGAAACGTTACATAAAACATAGCACACATTAATTTAAAAAAATGTCAAAAAGGTTAAAATGTCCTGCTTTCTAGCAAAATCTGGGGTAATATAACTTTGTGGAAGGAAGCCGAGATCATGGGCGTCAAGTATTATTATTTATATAGCGCCAACGCTTTCCGTAGTGCTTTACAATATTATAAGAGGGGGAGATTTAACAATAAATGAGACAATTACAAAATGTTACAGGAACATAAGGTTGATGAGAATTGACAGATTCACCATATTTTAGTGGACACAAATCACTTCTTCATAGTATTAGGCAAGGTATGAAAAGTATCAATATTTAAAGAGGAAAAGCAGTCAGTCAAGGAGGAATGCCAAATTCTGTATTAACTTCTCAAACCCTCATTTGTGTCATTTAAAATGTACCTAAATAGTATTTTTTTTTATTTTTATTTTTTTTATTTTTTGTTTTTTGTTTTATCATGCCCATTAGCATTAAGTCATTACCAAGAAAACATGGATTAGGTCTGGCAAAGTGCTGGGAGGATTGGGTGGCAAAGCTATGTGAATGATACAGTAAATTTCAAGATTCCAATCCTCCCAAGTCACCCTGTCCCTCTTTTCTAGGAGCTCCATATTGTTCTAACTATAGTCTAATATGCCTAGGGACATAATACCACAGTAGGTCCTTCAGTATAAAAGAACAAGGTATATAAATTAAACTTAATTATGTTTGCTTCATATTGTTGCTGTGTCTCAATTTACAACAAAGTGCTCACAGTAATGTGTCTTTAAGCTACAATACATGTGTTCACCATTCAGTCTGTACAAATAGGATACATTGTTCTTGTTCTAAAGTACACCTCAATTGCATAAACCATTTTGCTTTTAAAGGGGGCTATTTATTATTAAAGGGACACTCTGGGCAGACCAGATGGGCCAAACATTTCTTATTCGCTGTCGCATTCTAGGTTTCTAAGTTACCAGTTTGGGTGTATAGATCATGTCCCTGCAGTCTCACTGCTCACTTATCTGCCATTTAGGAGTTAAATCACTATGTTTATACAGCCCTAGTCACACCTCCCTGCATGTGACTTGCAAAGCTTTCCTAAACACTTCCTGTAAAGAGTCATCTAATGTTTATGCTTCCTTTATTGCAAATTTCATTTAATTTAGAATTCCTTATCTCCTGATCTGTTAATAGCATTATATACACGCAGCAGGAGCCTGCAGTATGTAATTAAAGCTCAATTTACAGAGCAGGAGATAGAAACCCTTAAAGTAAGTTAAATCTGATTGAAAATAAACCTAATGTTTTCATGCAGGCTGTCAGTCACAACCAGGGAAGGTGTGGTTAGGGCTGCATTAACAGAAACAAAAGTGACTTAACTCCTAAATATTAAGAATATTAAGCAGTGAAACCTCAGGGGAATGAGCTATACACAAAAGCTGCTTTATTAAGCTAAAGTTCTTTTGGTGACTACAGTGTCCCTTTAACGAACCTTACATGGTATCCTTGGTATCAAAGTAGCATTGCAGCATAAACTCTCCAGAAAATGTTACACCTATATAACTGCCTTACAGTTAAGAGGACATACACGCATGACATCTTTTCAAGTGTTAGAGTGAATGTGAAGCCATAAATTATGTTCTCAAATGAATGAACAAGAACCTATTATTTATTTGCAATATGTTTGCATATGGTGCAAAATGATGATGCCATAAAGTGGACGGATCACTGGTTTTAAAATTCTTTCCTCTTTTGTTTCATATATTTGTTTGGCATTCTGCTGCTCTATTGGGACAGTTATGAAAATATGTAAATACTGAGCAATCACCATAGAAACAAACAGAACTCAGCAAGTCTGTTGGTTTCCGTGGTTACTCCCATGCATTTACACGGTTTTAAGAAAGAGCAGGACTCCTATTATATAGGACTTCTATTCTGGTACTATATGTGCATTTTTTTCTAGAATTATAAAATGTTCTTACCTCTGCCAAATGCTATAAAAACCCACGCACAGTTACAAAAATAACAGGACATTCTGTTATGTTGGGTAGTTTTGTTCACCGGTCAACTTTTTCTTTACTACTGCAGCTTGTTAATTAAATATCCTCAAAGCATAAATTTATGAAGATGTATAAATACGTCCTAACGGGGGTTGTCTGGAATAGAGCTAAGATCACTGCTGCAGGGAAAAGAAAAAGTTATATTGGATGAGATACAAGAAAATACAGATGTGCTCTTGTGACATCCTGGGCTGCTTCAACTTACTGTGCTTTCCATTTTATATCTTGAGTTAATGGGGCCTTAAAGGAACACTAAGCATCATAACCAAAAAATCTCATTAGTGGCACGACTGCTTGGAGTCACCTGGTGCAATCCCACTCTTCCGTGTTAAACTGTCTTTAAATGGTTTGACACTGAAAGAGGGTCCCTGGAAACCCGTAGTGTTGGCTTATGCTTCTGAGCTGCTCTCTGAGAGCCACCATCGCTGGTTTGACTTGGTTAATGCAGAAAAGCCTCTGTATAAGCCACATCCTTTAGTGGTGGTGGAGCTATAGGGTTCGAGGGACGCTTGGTGTCAAACCGACTGCGATTGCCAGAGGACTCTAAGAAAATTAAGTAGTTATTAAGCCAAGAGTGGCTTATGTTATCTATCCTAAACTATCTTACAGGGACACATTTGTTTAATCAATATACTGAATAAATACAAAATACATCTACTGGGTAACCCTTACATGTCAGACAATTGAGTGTATTTCAAGGGACACTGTAAGCACCAAAAATGTTTTGTTAATTAAGTGGTTTTGGTGTATAGATCATGCCCCTGAAGTCTCACTGCACAATTCTCTGCCATTTAGACGTTAAATCACTTTATTTATCCTAGCCAAAGTTTAAATTTTAGGCTTCTCTTATTGCACAGTTTTTTTCATTTCTTTAGCTTTATTGCCTGCCGGAGTTTGCAGCTTCCTCTTTAAAGCTCAAAGAATAAAGTAGGAGAGGTTTTTTTTCATGGGGGTTGCTTTGGTAACATGATAAAACTGAACAATAATCAAGAACTAAAAATGACACCGTTTATATTTTGTGTTTTTTAGAGGACTTCCCAAAACCTCAAATCATAGTTCAACCTGAAAATACAATGGCAGTCCATGGAAAAGATGTCCGTCTTACTTGTTCAGCTGCTAGCAGTAGCAGTTCACCCATGACCTTTTACTGGATGAAAAACAGTGAAATTCTACACAATTCTGAGACTGAGAACTTTGCCAATGTGAGGGAAAAGGATGGTGAAGTGATGGAATACACCACAATCCTACATTTGAGAAATGTGACCTTTACACACGAAGGGCGTTACCAGTGCATCATCTCCAATCATTTTGGTTCGACATACTCCAACAAAGCAAAGCTTACCGTGAACAGTAAGTGACCAAGTCAAAACACTGAACACCTTAGTTTCTGATACTATTTGCACAACTGAGAATAGCACACCAGATGTTAAAAATATCTCCTTTTTTGTGACCATCAGAGAGATGATTGTGAATCTTCTTTTCTGTTAGGATGCCTCTTTAGAGAAGATAATGTCAGTATGAACTACTGATGGGTACTTTGTCAATGACAACATGCTCATAGGCTCTGGACTAAGATTACCGTGTCATCAGGAATTGCCCTTCCATTAAGATAAATCAGACATTTGCCTGGGATGCTCTGCAGCTCCACAAATCAAGAAGAACATTAGAGATGTCCCTCTTTGGCTACAAAGAAGTGTGTGGAATGCAGAAGTGAATTAGAATGCTGTCACTAGGTTACCCTTCCACCACTCTCAATCATGCAGACGAAATGCTCCACACCAGAATAAATTATACAATGAGGGAATGATACTTCATAGTGTAGCCATATTAGATTATTCACCAGTAACATATACTGTATCTATAATGCATAGCATAGAAAGATGATTTTAACATACCCTGCACTCCTGCAAAAATGCTTAGGCTAAATGATAATTATAGGCAGTCTTGATGTAGAATGAGAAATGTTCATTGTTCTCACAAGTATGTAGGTCAACGATACTAATAAAACCAAAACACCTATTACCAGTTTGTGGGGGAAAAAAAACAAAAACATTTTATCAGAGTTTAAGCAGAATAAAGAGAACATAGTGAGTGCTTGGGTTATATTAAATCAAACCCTCCAAATAGACATTCCCAAAACACATGTAAAAATAAAAAAACAAAACTCAAATTAAACAAAACATCCATTTAATGGTATATTGCTCATAGTTGGTACCATGTGAAAGTATAAAGAGTACCCCCCCTACTCTACAAATAAAAAAAAAATAGTAAAACTGTGAACAATTCAAAGTGTCATCAAGATTGCCCCATTCCTCGTCATTGTCAAAGTCAAACTGGATGCCACCCACGGAGTATTCTTAAAAAATACTACTATTCAGTTGAAATGTTTGGTGAACACGAGCTTTATAATGTGTATCTAAGGATTGTATGTACAGCTTCCCATACTGAAAAAAATTAGAAACCTTGTGCTCCTTGTGCTGGGAGGCTTTCATCCAATCCAGTTTAAAGACATTGGCTAATTTTGTTTGACGTAGCACGAAATCCAGGTATGAAGAATAGTCTTCCTGGCAGCTGCTAATTCTATTTGAATGAATCTATGGTATTGACAATATTTTCTGTGTAAAACAATGCACTTTCTGTTTATTTACAGTTCTGCCATCCTTTATCAAAACACCCAGAGATATAACAATGCGGACAGGTACCACTGCAAGACTGGAGTGTGCAGCAGAGGGATATCCTGTTCCTGAAATAGCATGGCAAAAAGATGGAGGCACGGACTTCCCAGCAGCCCGAGAGCGACGTATGCATGTCATGCCAGATGATGATGTTTTCTTTATTATGGAGGTGAAGAGCGAGGATATGGGAGTTTATAGCTGCACAGCTCAAAATTCTGCTGGCTCAGTCTCTGCAAATGCAACGCTAACAGTACTTGGTAAGACTATCATCCTTAATATAAATCATGTAAAAAGTATAAAACTACTTTAAATGTTCTTTTCATATTATCCCTGAACGTTATTGGAAATGTACAGTCCTTGTTAAGTGAAATCTCACAAGATGCTGCAGAGGCCATAGGGTAAACGAATCACATCCCACCACCTTTTATAGGCAGTAGTTGTGTCTTGCTTCACTTTTAACCATCCAGAAGGGTGTTGCATTGTTAAAGGGAAACTATAGTGCCAGGAAAACAAACTTGTTTTCCTAGCACTATAGCTTCTCCCTCCCTTGTGCTCGTCTCCCAATGGTGCAGAAGGGGTTAAAAACCACATCTATCATATCACTAACCTCAGGTCCCCCTTTGCTCCTCCTTCTCCGACCAAAAGTCGCCTAACAACCCGGAAGTCCCTCTAGTGGCTGTCTGGTAACCCTGCAATAGTAATTATTGCAGTTTTCTAAGGGACTTTGGACACTGCATCCAGACCACTTCAATGAGCTGAAGTGGTTTGAGTACCTATAGTGTTTCTTTAATGTCTTCTGCAAGCATAAAATCCATATCTGATGGACAAGTTTGTTTATATTGTTGCTATCGCATATTTTAATTGTACTAAGTTTGTATTTTAATTAATATAATTCATGATCATTTATTAAACCATGAATTGTTGGAAATTTCAACCATTTGACCAATTTCTCATTTTCAGCCAAAACATCTAAATAGTAAACTTGATAATTGGATAATTATTTAAATAAAACATGTGAAATTCCTTACAAATCATGGTTTAGTGAAGATCCTGTTATTTGTGTTTTCTAAATAAAGAATAAAAATCTTTACATTGTGTTTGAAAAATCACTAGCAATGTATAGGTGATAGGCAACCTTTGGCACTCCAGATGTTTTGGACTTTAAAATCATATACACCTGCAAATTTGACTGAGCCTGTGTTTATTTTTTTGCAGAAATGCCCTTTCTGATTCATCCAATAGAAGACCGTGTTGTGTTTCTAGGGGCTACC
Source organism: Pelobates fuscus (assembly GCF_036172605.1). Lineage (NCBI taxonomy): Eukaryota > Metazoa > Chordata > Amphibia > Anura > Pelobatidae > Pelobates > Pelobates fuscus. The sequence goes on from NC_086323.1 coordinate 151,867,803, forward strand.
TTGGCACTACAATGCAAAGCGAATGGAAGCCCCCCTCCTCGAATTACCTGGCTTAAAGGTGACGAGCCCTTGGTTTTGACAGATCGACATCATTTCACACCTGGTAATCAGTTGCTTGTCATTCGAAACGTGGTAAAGGAAGATGCTGGAAAATACACCTGCGAGATGTCTAACACGCTTGGGACAGAACGTGCCTACAGTCGGGTTAGCGTCTATCCCACCACTGGCTGTGCTGCGGAACAAGGCAAAACAGAGGGAACTATGACATTTGGCATTATCACCATTGCAGTTGTCTGCAGCATTGTCCTAACATCTCTGGTTTGGGTGTGCATAATCTATCAGACCAGGAAGAAGAGAGAAGAGTATAGCGTCACCAATACAGGTATGTTATACAAAAAGGAAAACAAAAAAAACAAGCTACACACCTATTGGTTAGTAGTATGTAAAGTGAATAAAATTGCAGGCCTTTCTGGAAATCTAGTTTCTTTGAACAAATATTACTATAAATACTCACATAAATTTGTGGTTATTAAATGGACTGCTGTTTAAGCACTATTTTGCTCCAGTTGCAGGCACATGCATGAAAATAAATGTTGGCACCTGTTATTTAAAGTGCACCTGCCATTGATAAATGACAAGAAAGTGATTTTTAATACTACCTTATTTACTCTAAGCTAATGCACACCTCAATTTTTGAAACAGGGAAGCTAAAACAAATGCAATGCAAATTTCACCCCCTGGTTCATTCTGCCCCGGTGAATTTAGGATTTGCCCGAGCTCAATTTTGGATTTAGCCCTCTACAGCTTCATAATACCATAGCCTGCTGATTATCCATAAGAAATGAAAGTGTGGGCATTACAGAGATTACTACAAATTCTTAGAAAGGACTCTGCGGAGACCAGCTAGCAACGTTTTCAGACTTGGGCTCATCTTATGGTGAATTGAATTAGAGTATGAAAGGGAAATTTCCCCTCTCACACTCTAATCTTGCACGCCATTGAATCTATGGCACATTCAAATTTTGGAAGCTTTATTTTGCCAATAAAGATGCCCATTAGATTCAAGTAAATCTAGTATTTTATATTTTTATTCAGGATACATTTTCCAGCTTTTATCTCTGTGCCAAGACACAGAATGCATTGTTTTCTGAGAATCACTGATATATACAAGCTGTATCTGATTTTTCTTTTTTTTTCTTTACAGATGAAACCATTGTACCCCCTGATGTTCCAAGTTATTTGTCATCTCAAGGTAAGTTATTTAGTTTCAATATAACATTGGGTTGTTACTGTGTCACAAACCTATTCCACAGCACTGTATACTGGCAAGTAACTGTTCTACTGATGCTATAACAATGTTATGTAATAAAAACTGTAATATGTAGTGAACAAGTCTATTTATTGTTCTTGGTAAAAATAAACATTGACGAGTAGTGTATTTCTTAGTTGTAAAGATTCAAATCATATTCTCCCTACTATTAAGGGTTAAATTTATATCTGCTGTAATTGCATATTTGTATTTGAAATCTCAGTTTATCCAACATATGCTATATGCACAATAAAGCAGAATGTTTTTAAAACATACAGTTGTGTGTTATCAATTTTATTTTCACACAGCCTCCTATACTCTTATTAAATTTCCCTTTATTTCCTGCTCTGATAATTACCTGCTAGAGCCTCCAGTGCGTGAATAAAGGCCAATTAACAGAGCAGGAAGTAAGAACTTCTAAATTCAACACACTGTTAAACCTGTTTGAAGGTTGCATAAAGAAAGTGATTTAACTCTGGCAGAAAACTGAGCAGTGAGACTGCAGGGAGAACAATCTATACACCGAAACTGCTTCCGCAAGCTAAATTTGTTTTGGTGCTTGTAGTATCCCTTTAAATATGCTTTAATCACATGCAAACCAGATGTTTAGACCTCATTGACCATTTGTGACCCTCCAGTTTCTGTAATAATACAATTCAATGATTGTCTTGCCTTTCTTTGGTTAAATAGGCCTAGTTTTCATGGTGTGGCTGCCTTTTTATTTCAGGAATATGCTCAAGTGATGGAGCTGGGAATCTGGATGTTGAGGCTTGTAACGTGCCATACCGGCAGCCAAGGATCTGCATAGGATGCAACTCTGAAGGCTGTAAAACGGCAGATGGTTTATTCAGTACAGATAATACAGGTAACACATGGTTTCCCTCTGAAAAATAGGGGGTTATTGCACACATGGTTAATCAGTAAGAGTGATCAATGAAAAATCCTACTCAGTCCACCAGGACAAAAATGTAAACAAAGACTCTTCAATTGCACTACCTAGATCTGAGAAATTTGAGAAAGGCATGATTTTTAGAATGGTGTTTCCCTCTAATGCAGCCCATACCTAGAACACCAATGAGCTACACTATCGTTTGTCAATAGCTATGGCATAGTAGAGGTGAAATGATGTTGTCTCTGAAAATATATTTTTTTTCTTTTTGCCTCTGTTCCTCACAGGTTATGGATTCCAGATTAAATGCACAGACTGTTTAGATGATCATACCCCATATGACAAGGATTCAGACTACTGCCAGCAGGCATTGGAATCTTTAGACTATTCATATCATAAGTCACTAAGCAACCACGATGTATATGGGAATAGCGACACTTCCTGTCATCAGATTGCTGGGACCTTTGGCAACCATAAACAAAATCACACAAGCCCAACTTATGCAAGCAGTCATGAAGGCTTCATGAAGACTTCTACCTTAACGTCCCCTTCAGTAGACCCTTCCATAGAAGGTAAGTGCACCTATATTTGGTTCATGTATGGCTATAGTTATTAAGTAGAAGACCAAGGGAATGATAACCATGGAATCTCCACGATGCTCAGCCAGCTTTTAGTAGAAGGGTATTGACCTTCCTGACAAGTTTAAAACTACAAACACTGTATGATTTTTCTAAAAAAAAAATTGAAAGGGATTTTTATAGAGACATATTGAGATTTCATCTCCGCAAGTCAGTGTTGCATAGTGCTAGATGATTAAAAATACAAGCTAACATAACAAATATCTCCCATAGGTCCATGCAGAGAGCCATTATTGAGGTCAACGCATACAGAAGGGTTCCATGAAGAACACCCAGTATCTGAAAGTTTTCTACAACAAATACCAGGCACCACATCAGAGCCAGTAACCAAAGAAATGGCCACACAAAGACTTCTATCCAACGGACATGTTACATCTTTAAATGACAATAACCACCGGACCCCTAATCATCATGTGAATGCAAGTGAACTGCTCTCAGCAAATTAAAGACACTCTTTTCTTTTGTGTGGTCACTGAATCTGAAAGAATCCCTCCTACCTCAATCCCAGAACTGTTAAGGGATAAAATGAAAATATATATATATATATATAAAATACTTTCTAATAAAAGAGGTACGCATCAAACGACATGGGGACGAGGCGACTTTGAAACATTGCAACAATGTTTACATCAGGGCCGTTTTTCTAGATCCATGGGTGGCGAATGACGGATTGCACAGCCCTTGAGCTCAAAAAGGGTTTAGCTTCTCAGAGAAGTATGGGTAGCTCATAAATGTAATTTGCTTTTGCGGCACAAAAAAAAAAAATATGCAAGAGTTTGTGTAAGTAAAGAAAAAATGTATTTGATACATTGTACATAAGAGTTTTCATAAAATATATGTATATATAAATATGTAAATATATATATATATAAAAATAGATATATAACTATAACTTTTACAGAGTTTATTTTAATCTTTAGTGCATGAATAACAGTTTGTTTTGTTTTTAATACAGCTGTGAAACGCTTGTTACTGTTTTTTAAAACCACATTTAAAAAAATGCTAAATTAGTGCCTTATTTTATAGAAAAGAAGGAATTCTGATTATTACTTTGGAAGGGATGTTGAATAAGAGGCAACACACCTCTTACTTACATTTTGCACCACAGCCATCTCCCCTGGGGTTTAGAGCTGAGCTTCACAACCCAATCCTTATAGACCACCATTGGCCCAGAATTTAGAGTCTACTCTATTAGTGGAGATATTGATAAAACATAGAATGGTGGAGTCATTGAGGCAGGGTGAGATGGAGATTATTGGAGTTCTGTGATGCAGATATGTAAAAGGGGCATAGTCACCAATGAGATGTGCCTGCTGGTTTCCATGGTGATTAACTCACGTAATTCTTTAATCCACTTTTCATACTAACTCACCAGTTAGGAGGGTACTCAGTCAAGTGGTCAATATTCTACACAACTTGTGGGTTGGGACTGGCATAATTTTATTATTTGACCTTGGAAGTAAAAGATCCAGCCTTCACTTGCACTCAGTTACCAGGTATCTTGAACTGAGCACTTCTTGTCCGAGACATTTGTGAATTGTTGTCTCCCTTCTTGCGTTCTGCTCTGAAATACTTGGTGGCATCCTTTGTCACTTGTAACATGCTTACTTTAATGACTAAGCTCTTTATTTGGTTTGAAATTAGTAACTCAAAGGCACTTTGACTGAGCTCCCTTTTTAGTTTTTATTCACTAAACCTCATAAAAGTATGTTTAAAATCCATAAAACATAATTCAGGGATGCCATGATAGCTTCCTCCCACTACTGACAAAAAAAAAGATACATTTTTAGAACTTGGGGCAGCCTTGAAGCATTATAAACAAACTTGTATAATAAAACTAGATTTAGTCATAGATCTATCCATAACACAAAAACAACATGATGAGCTTAGCACAGTGAAAGTCTAGAAGGACATTGCTCATTATGTATATATATTTTTTTTTTAATAAAGGCCAAATTGGTTACAATGTAGCCAGAGCAAATAGTCTAGTTCTCTTCCAAACTCAATGGGGCGCATTCCCAAACACCTGAGTGGATCTGAGATGCCATCATTTTCTGGGTTCTTAGACAAAATTTCCCCATAGCTACACTGTTCAATTGACAGCACGTCAGTTGGCGAATAGAGTGATGTCTTTAATTCTGTTCCTATATTCCTCTGGAAAAGTGAATGACTTGTAGGAATTATCACATCAACTACAATGCATGCTTTGTAATTATAGCGGAGGATGGTAAAAAAAAAAACATGTGCTTGCCATGCATCCTATGCCATTGGTGAGCACGTTTTTATTGTCATCACCATGGAAACAAAAGTACTCTGCTGTGTTTTTATTGGACATTCCATTCCCCCTGTAACCATCCACGTCCTCATCCTTAGGAAGGCAGGAAATGGGTGGTCCTAAAACCTTTCAAGGAGGGACCTACTAAAGAGCACAGTAAAACAAGGAATAGGTAGATATAACGACTGCCCTTAACCAGAGATTAATTCACTCTGAACCTCATAAAAAACATAATTTAACATATCACTGCTAGTTAATGTTGTAATCAATTAAACTGTAAATGCTAACATAATATAAATGTTTATAAAGATGGATAAGTGCAAGTACAAATGTGAACAAAACCAGATGATTTAAGCTGAAGAATAAAGTAAGCTATATGCTGTTTAGAAAAAACAATGAAAACATTTCGACACTGCATAGATTTCAATATTTTCTGCACATTTTCAGGCCCCTTGTTCTATGCAAAGATCTGGTTAACTGAATAATTCAATTGGTTATGGTTGCGATTGTTAAATTGAGCCAAACACTTTGATTTGCAAAACATATAATTATTACAGTTTTTAGCCCATTCAAGATGACTGCTTAGGAAATTATCCCTGATGACAAGTGATGACAAGTTTTGTGTATTGTCTTGTGAAGGAGTTACATTATGTAATCCATTAATAGTAAAGCACAACAGTTTTATTTTTTTTCTTAGAATAGTAGCTAAAATTGCAACTGAGATTACAGCAGGATTACCCATAAGGTGACATAAGTAAATAGCCACCTAGACCCAATTAGCATCCCTATTTAAAGAATGAAGAGGAAACAAATCCGTAACCTGCCTAGAACCATGTGAGATCTTAAAGGGACACTATAGTCACCTGAACAACTTCCGCTTAATGAGGTTGTTCAGGTGAGAACTATAGCTCCCTGCAGCCTCTCTCATGTAAACACTGTATTTTCTGAGAAAATACAGTGTTTACATTCAAAGCTAGGAACACCTCCAGTTGTAGTCACTCAGAGTGAACCAGAGGGACTTTGGAGTTGATGGAGGCATAATATGCCTCCATCCACTCAAATCTGCTGTCAGCAGAGCACAGGGCAGCACTGTGCACAGCATCCTGCGATTCAGTATCTCCTCCCTCTGCATGCAGGCACTGAACTTTCCTCATAGAGATTCATTGATTTAATTCATCTCTATGAGGAGATGCTGATTGGCCAGGGCTGTGTTTGAATCATGCTGGCTCTGCCCCTGATCTGCCTATTTGTCAGTCTCAGCCAATCCTATGGGGAAGCACTGTGATTGGATCAGGCTATCACATTTCAGCAGACTACTTGTTTTTCGGAGTCTAACAGCATGCAGATTTACAGCTTCAGGCTTGAATAAAATAAGAGTTTTACTATATTTATGGAGGCATGAGGGGCCCAGGGGGGCTAGATGGTGGTGTTAACACTGTAGGGTCAGGAATACATGTTTGTGTTCCTTACTCTATAGTGATCATTTAATACTTCTCTGACTGTGAATTTTAGTAATGTAGATACTCTAAGGTTTCGAAAGTGTTTGGTTTTCTGATCAGTCTATCACTTGAGAATTTTACTAATCACACTTTAAACTGCAGATTTTATTGAGAACGTATTTAAATTGTGGATCCCATTCACACTTTATTTGGCTTACTCAGTTGCTGCAGTTTTGGAGTATTTCATCTGACATTTTTTCCAATTAGCTGGCTTAAGACTGGCACAAATGTAATAATGAGTTTACCAGGAAATGGTTAAGACTGCTGTGACTTCTGCCCTGAGCAAAGCTGGACCATACAAATAACTTACCATGTGGATCTTACTTTTACCAATTTGCACATTATTAAATAACTGATGGGGCTTTGTTTTGTTGCTGTTGAAATCCTAAGTATAGGTAAACTCAATAATTCTGATAGTGGAGAGGATAGAATCAGAGACTGAAAACTTCCTGCACTTTGAAGTGTGATTAAGAGACGTTTAACCCCTTAAGGACCAAACTTCTGGAATAAAAGGGAATCATGACATGTCACACATGTCATGTGTCCTTAAGGGGTTAAAGAGTGTTGCTGTACTTGAATTCATTTTTGGAAATCCAAGTGTTGTGGCTTCTTAAAAAGACAATGCAGGCAGGAGGTGCCCCATGCTTTTATTTTTTTTTTATTAAAAATAACATTTGAGGATCCAGTATTTGTTGCAACTCCTCTCAGTGACCATACTACTTATTACCAACTTTCCTCGGTTTGGGCTACTCAGCAGCCATCCCTGGTTAGCACCATGGTGCCTCACATCTTGTGAAAGTAGGGACATGTCCCCAGTCTGCCTAGTGCAAGTGTACATTTCGAGGCAAATTAGAAATTGGGGTAATGCTCATGGGCTGGTTACACAAGGCCCTTGTTGGGAGTTATGTTTGGGAGTTGGAGTTGAACATCAGATCACTCATTTTGGAGCAAAAAAGGGAAATGCTGCAGGTTATGCAAAAAAGAATCCCCCAGCCCCCCACCACTCCCCCTCCAAAAAAACAAAAAAAACATCCAGCATACAGAAATGTTACCTGACATGTATAGGTACGTTGTGCCTCTAACTTCTTCACTACCAAAAACATATCTACATGTGTTTACTTTAATTTGCTTTGCAAAACAAAATGTAGTCTATAAAGCCTCACTTGCCTTTGTTTATACCCCAGGAATGATTAACAGCTTGTAGAAAAAAACCATTTCACTCAATGTCTGCAAATGGCCTATAAATGACAGTCCCCTTTCAAACAGTTAAAGATAACACAATTCTTAAAGTCAGGGAGGAAGAAGGGGAGAAGGTGGTCTCTCGTGTCCCTATTGGCATTATATAGAGTTTTAGGCAGATTCCTATAACACGTTTTAAGTATTTGTATTTTTACAAACATGATTTAACTGTAAGTGGGGATTATGCTCAAACGCAGACATTCTTTTACCATTTTAGTAAACAATATTGATAATAAATGCATTCAGGGTCCTCTAAGCAGGATATTTAATACATTTTGGGGCACCTACTGTGTGTGATAAATTGTTGTTGTTTTTTTTTCCTGTCTAAAGCTTTTCATTTCCCCAATAGTTCTATAAAGGATGTACAAATTAATACAAATTGTGTACATACACAATTTTCATTTGTATTTGAACAGGAGTCCATACACAATTGCGGACGTATCATATATGTATGTGCTAGCACATCATGTATCAAATGTTCTATTTTTGCAAACGCAAACTGTTTGGTAGTAGAGAGGTTAAAGACCTCTCTTTACCAATGGAAGACAAGTTTGATAATTCTGCACCTAAGCATGCTTTTTTATGGGAAGAACAAGTATATTTTTTAAGCTAAATGCACATTTGTCACATTAAAGATTAAAAGAGAAGTTTATATTTTTAGGTAGTAATTGTTTTATGCTATTACTTCAACTTAGGAAAAAAAATGCTGCTTCTGAGAGGCAATGTGAACAGGAAGTATTACTTTAATGTACAGTTATTTATTTAGAATAAAAATGTGGTACGGTATTGTGCATTTAAAACAAAATTCTTCAAACTTTTGAAGTTTCTAACAAACTTCATCCATCTGTCTTTACTAAAACATTTCTTATAACAGCACCACTGTTTTATCATTGGAAGATGTTAAAACTGTCATTTTAAAAATAAACTAAAACAGAGAAAATGAACCTAGTCTGTCAGTTTGTTTCTATTTTTATCATGCATTGGAAGCAATCACATTGAAATTATATGAAAACAAATTAGACAATGCATTCATTAATGGAGATTGCCAATGGGAATACATTATGATTTAGATTTTATTACAATGTATTAAACTGATATTGATAACTAAAACCACATCATCCCGATATAATGGTTGGGGTCAAGTCATCAATAACCTATACTAGAAGATCTGAATCCTTGAATCTGGGTATTGTGGTTTATCTTATGGAAGCTGCTATTGTGTGTAAAGGGTTTAACCCCTTTAATGACATTGGAACTTTCCATACTGCCCTACACAGAGTGGGCTCAAATGCCTGTAAGAGGGCATGGAACACCCTGCAGATTTGAGGTGAGCAGGGTTAAGAGAGACAGTGTTTGTCACTTGGAATCTGAGATGGGTGTGTTAATCAAGGAGGATCAGGACAAGGCAGTAATACTACATATTTATTTTTCCTTCGATATATATATAGGAAATAATCTAGGGCTGTAAGTTTGCAAATCCCTGTTAGCAAAGTATTACAGCAAATGTGTGATTGGTCAGCACAGGATACAGTGCTACAACAATTAAGGTTAATGCAAGTTAAGCCCCAGGTCCAGATGGTATTCACCCATGAGTACTTCATGTAGAAATATCCATACGACTGTTTTTAATTCTTCTGGAATCATATCAGAGGATTGGAAAAAGCAGTAATGTATTTTTTTATATATATAAAAAATTTCATTACATTTTTATTGAAGAAAAAAGAAAGCAACATACGAGAGCAAATACCAGTACATGATAACTACGTTCAGTAAGACATGAACAAATGAGTGTATAAGGGCACAAATGGAATCAGAAGAAACCCATGTCCCCTATGGTTACAAAATGTGCATGATGGCAAGAGATGGTCATCCACCACATAGAAACAAAATAATTTTATTTTACCCATAAGTGTACTGGTAGAAAAGCTGAGAGAAAGCCAGGGAAAAGCATAGAGGATAAAAGAGGAAGATGAAGGTCGAGTTACGGGATGAGAAGTTGAACCAAAAGGGTGAGAAGAAGTCCATAAAGTGAAGCTCGAGAGTGAGAGTTAATCCAAATGAGGCCCAGACCACAACCCTACTACCAGCAGTAGTAGATTGCAACAATACAACTAGGAAATCAACATCACAGTTTGCCCTCTCCCCCAGAGGCTACCAATCGGTCAGAAAGCCACTGGTATAGCGTTGGGTGGCCATATTTAAAAAGGGTTCAACAGCTCAACTCAGAAACTAGAGATCTATAACCTTTGCATCTATGGTGGGAAGTTATTTGAAGGACTGGTAAAGAATAGCATTCACAAATTAATTTTGAACAACAATATAAGTAGGAATTAACATGGTTTTATAAAAGAGAGGTTATGCCAGACTAACTAAATCGCCTCCTATTAAGACGTTAGTAGAAATATGGTTTAGAATTTTCCAATGGGATGCGACCTATTTGAATTTTGCAAAGGTGTTCGATACAGTTCCACACAAAAGCTTACTAGTAAAACTGAAACCAGTTAGTTCAGATGAAAAATATATCTAGAACATTGGCTCAAAGACAGTGCAGAGAGTAGTTGTAAATGGAACATTTCCAAACTGGACAAAAGTGGTAAGGGGAGAACATCTGGATTCTGCCCTGGGTCCACTCCTCTTTAATCCATTTATAAATTATATTGAAGTGAGCATTGAATACCATGTGTTGGCATTGCCTATGACATAAAACTAGGTAAAATAATACAGTCCGAACACAACAGAATAACTCTAGTGAGAGATTTGAACAAATTGGGAGACTGTGCAGGCCGTGGAGATGAGACTCAATACAGATAAAGTCATGCATTTTGTAATAAGTAACCAACAAACCACTTTTACATTAAATGGGGTTGAATTAGGGATGACATAAAAATATGAGGACTTTTTGGAACAATTATAGATAACAACTAGGCAACAGTGTGCAATGGTGGTCTGCCACTGCAAAGGTTAGTAAAGTGCTATAAAGTATAAAAAGGGGTTTTGATTCACATGATCATAATATAATTTCTCCTCTTTATTAATCAATGGTGAGACCCCACCTTGAATATGCAGCACAATTTTGGGCAACAATTTTGAAGAAGGATATTGCAGAACTAGAAAAAGTGCAGATGCTAGCTTTAAAATGAATAAATGGAATAGTACATAGTACATAGTTACATAGCTGAAAAGAGACTTGCGTCCATCAAGTTCAGCCTTCCTCACATTTGTTTTTTTGCGGTTGATCCAAAAGAAGGCAAAACACCCAGTTTGAAGAACTTCCAATTTTGCAACAAGCTAGGAAAAAAAATCCTTCTTGACCCCAGAATGGCAGTCAGATTTATCCTTGGATCAAGCAGTTATTACCCTACATTGAAAGATTATATCCTTGAATATTCTGTTTTTGCAAGTATGCATCTAGTAGCTGTTTGGACATCTGTATGGACTCTGATAAAACCACTTCTTCAGGCAGAGAATTCCACATCCTTATTGTTCTTACAGTAAAAAAAACCTTTCCTTTGCCTTAGACAAAATCTTCTTTCTTCCAGTCTAAACGCATGACCTCGTGTCCTATGTGAAGTCCAGTTTGTGAATAGATTTCCACACAATGGTTTGTATTGGCCCTGGATATATTTGTATAATGTTATCATATCCCCTCTCATATCCCCGGACACGAAAACTGGATTTGTTTTTGTTTTATAGAAAAAAACGTGTCTCTGAGGGGATATGATGGCACTATATAAATATATAAAACGCCAGTAAAACTGCTATTTGCTAAACTGTTCATTAGTAAGATTATAGTAAAAAACAAGAGGTCATCCATTGAGACCAGAAAAAAGGCGTTTTCGCTGAGAGCAGAGGAAAGTTCTTTACCATAAGTACAATAAAGATGTCGAATTTTCTACCTAAAGAGTTTGTCTTACCGGAATCTATAGATATTTTTTAAAACAGGCCTGTAATATTTTTTTTTTCTAAAAAACAAATATTCAAGGATATAATTAATATGTGCATTTTCCATTGTGTAATAATTATTTTTTTTCCTTTTTGTGGCAATTGTTGCCGCCTTTTTTTTTTTTTTTTTTTTTAATTCTTTATTTTTGTTTGTGCATAGATTATACAAGTCGGTTTACACTGCCACAACTGCTGGTGCAAACTGTTCTTAGACATAAGATAACATTAATTTGGCATTTAAAAATTTTTTTGTTAATGGTCATGAGAAAACTAGGAAACAGAGTAAAACATAGCGTATGGAAAAGACATTTTGGGTACATTGGGTACAGTGTCATGTTATCACATCTGATTATTTACGGTCTATGCGGTGCTGGCTTTTCAGGTTGTTTGTAATTAATGTACTGGACATGTCAGTAGTAAGTGGTGGAGTTAAGAAGGTTAACAGTGCAAGTAATCAAGGATTGTGCGTATAGTATGCGATTAACGTTTAGCCTTTTGCAACCAAGGTACTTTGCTTAATTTGTGTGCTTTAAGGACCGTCCGATGCAGGCTCTACTGACCTGACTACAGTGGTGGTGAACTTGTGGGTGGGGGGGGGGGGAGGGAGACTTGGGCCTGCAGTCCACGTCAAAACAGGCTTTGTTAAAGGTGTTATATTTTGCCTACCAGGACTTTTTTGTCTGCCGGTTGAGGTTGGTAGGCTTTGTTTCTGTGTGTGCCCCTTACCGCAGTGGACTGCGGGGGGAGGGGGGGTGTGGGTCGGGATCATGCCCCTCATTGTCTCGTATGGGGATTGGGTGGATGTAAGCAAAGTGATCGGTGCTCTTATAGTGAAAAACAATAAAAATAAGCATAACAGTAACATAAGTAAAAGCAATAAGAACCCGGGTTCATGAGGAGGCCTGAGGTGCGTTTGAAGTTAGGTGGAGCAACTAGAGTCTCTTTTGCAGCTCGTCTGCCTCCGGTTGTTTTCAGGTGTCTGGGCTAGCTTCCCTGTCAGTTCTTGGGACAAAGGGCTTGACCGTTGCGGGGTCCCATACCCTGCCGTGTGCAGCGTCCGCCGGGCCGGTCTGTGTCTCTGCCAGTCCCAATGTGGAGAAGAACTTGGGTGCTTCTCCTAGAGAGGTGAGCGATTGTATTGTCCCATTGTTAGTCACTTGTAGGGTCCCAGGTGGTCCCCAGCGGTAGGTGATGTCTGCTGCCCGCAGTCGTTGCGTTACTGGTGCAAGTGTTTTTCGCCATTGCAGGGTTGGTTTTGTCAAGTCCTGATAAAAGGTGAGGTGGGTGTCCTCGAATGCTAGAGGCGTTTTGCCCCTCAGGGCAGACATAACTTGTCCCTTGTCATGTAGTGTCATGCACCGGAGAATAACATCTCTGGCGGGGTGCGGTGCTGGCCTGGTTGGCCCGGGAAGTCTGTATACCCCGTCAATAGCAATTCTTCTCACTGTAGTCTGGGGCATAATCGAGGCTAGCATTCTGCGGACAAAGTGTGGCAGTTCTTCCGTGGAGATAGCTGCTGGTACCCCGCGGATTTTGATATTGTGCCGTCTATGCCGGTCCTCCATAGCTGTCATTTGTAGTGACAGTTTTTGATGTGCTTGTGTAAGCTTGTGTATTGTGGATTGCCCATTAGCCCCACTTGTAGGTCGGATATGTCCTCTTCGTTAGCTCTCACCCTGTCGGTGGTGTTCTGTATGTCTGATTGGAGGACAGCTAACTCAGCCGCAAGTATTTTGTGGAAGTCATGCAGCAGAAGTTTAAGGTCATGTTTGGTTGCTGGGGTCGCGGTTTCTGGGGTCTCTGTGGGAGTGGGTGCCCCTGAGTGGAAGTCGCCCAGCTCACCTTGTTGGCGGTGCTCGCCTGTGGTCTCGGGAGACTCGGTTCGAGGATTCTCTGTGGGCGCCATCTTGGGCCGTGCTTGTTTTTGGAGCAGTGCTCCGATGTCGCGGTGCTCCGTCTGGGTGTTGGTTTTCTGGGAGCACCACCCCCTTACTGGCACTTGTGCGGGGATTTTTGTTTGCGTTAGTGGGTAGAAGTCTGAGTCGTCCGCCCTGTAGGCCCCGTATAGCAGCGATTCCCAGTCTGGCTGCGTGTGGTGTAGGCCCCAGGCCTGCCCCTCCGCTTTGGTGTTTTAGGCGGCGTGAAGAAGGGCATCGGTTGATGCAGCAGGAGCCCCTTGTTCTTTTGAGGGGTTCGTGATCCGTGGATTGTGCGGGATTGTTGTGATTGGAGGAGATTAGATTTTCAGGAGCACTTTAGAAGTTCTTCTTGGAACTGATCTAGAGAGAGATACTGATATATAGCCACAGGTACAAGTGAACAATATAAATATGTAAAAATTTTAAGTTAGAATGTGATGCCAAGTATTACATTCTATAAAAATGAGAACAACTTTCAAATAGTGATATAATAATGTAATTCATTGGAGACCTTATTAGGTACATCTTATGAGTTTTAACAGAACAAACCACTGTAAGGGATTCTTAGAGCTCATGAACTAACAACATTTATCTTAAACAGTGATATACTGTGTTACAGCCAAAATGTGCAAGAAGAAGAATCAGCATTCCAATAGTATTTAAAGGACATACAAAGAAATCCATGATCACCTAACAGCATGCTTACTCCTGTAGGATAAGTAATACCAGCAAGATCCTGGAACGTACATTGGGGGTATACCTGGTAAAATTGTAACCCACTGAGAACAAAAATGCATGCCAGTCATGTTGTGAAATAAAGGGAATGCATAATGTATGGTCCCAAGGGGCCCAAGGAAAATCTAATCAAAAGAAAGATATATAAATTTAATATGTTCTACAATGTCACAACACTAACCGGTAAGCCTAACGCCTAAGAAAGCTCGAAAAAGTTCTGATAAGTTTATTTTAGATACATTTATATCAATCATGTCTTATTTTAATATTTTCTAAGAACCAAATGGATGTATATCGTCATAGATTCCAAAAGAAATCTGCTATATGCACACGTCATTCATGTAGCTTCTAGCTTCAAACTTCTTGTTGCTTCCCAATATTGTTAAGACTGGAAAAAGCTTGCCCTGATACGATGGAGGAGAGCCTGCCTGAAAACGGGGCACGTCAGCAAAATGTGTACATGCACAATGATGAGTCACCTTCAACAACCATTCTAAACTGCTCTGTTAAAGCACTCGCTCATGGGCTGAATGTAGATGTAAACACATGCTTGAGCATGTCTAATAATGTACTGTGCTGACTGAGGACTTTTCTCTGGTGTTCTTAGAAGTGGGACCCAGTGAACGATACCTGAAAGCTTAAGAGGAGCCCTAAGTATGAACTGTCTGATGGAGCCATAACTGTTAGGAGGTGTAGGAGAAGTAAGAAAAACTAGAATATATTCTCCATTAACAAAGAATGAAAATGCAAAACACTCAGGGGCCGAGCCTGATACTGCATCGGAGCGGAAGCCATTTCCCTGAGCTCTGAGTAAAACAAATTAAAACTACCAAATATTGCGTTCATCCAGCGAAATACAAGGTCTCACACAACACAGCTGCATGCGGAACACCCTTCTGACAAAGCCAAAACCGTTTTTCATGACTCCCGGCATGAAAACTCGACGCCTCGGCAGCAAGGCCTACCTCATGAGCGTACAGCAAAGGGAGCTTACGGAGGAGCTCTGGCCGTGGTATACACCCAGGCTGGAACCAACAGAACGATCAACACCTCGCAGATGAGATGGGTCGGAAAACCCCAAAACAGACCCCAAACACCTTGAAGCCATAGTGACATATGTCAAATGCTGCAAACGCCCAGTGTGCCGCAGACCCCCACTCCCTAAGAGGCCTCACCTTACCCTCAGATGAGAGAGAAACACATTATAGCCTCCCACCAAGTTCCCACTGCCATCGCTGGGTACCAGATGACGGCGTCCCAGCCACTAAAAGGGACATTCAAATCATGCTGGCAGGCCTCCAACATAATCTTAAAACATATGTGTGAAGGAGACTTGGCGGCGCTCACTACAGAAGTGCAGGAAGTGACCGCACGCACTCAAGCAACAGAGAAAGAAGTTGTAAACCTAAAGCAAAACCTCCACACACTGGGCGACACAGTACGACAACTGCAAAGGGCTCAGGAGAATCTGTCCAGCCCTGCTGGACAACAGGGGCCGACGTAAGAATATCAAAATCAGTGGGGGTGCAAGAGACAGTGCCACTAGAGGAACTGCCCCACTTAATTCGGCGCCTAGTGATCGCGGTACTGCCGACAAGACAGGCCAAAACATTCCTGTTTGACGGAGTTTACAGAATCTCCAAATCTCCACAGGCCCCCAATGCAGCTCCAAAGGACATTATCCTAAGGTGCCGAACAATGTCGGATAAACTGGGGCTGTTGGCAGCACTTCGAGGAAAGACCCCCCCCTATGAGGGACCTACTCACAAAGAGCCACCTGTACCTAACCTGCACCGATTTATAACTAGCATCACCACACACCTATTGGCAACACACCGACTCAACATGGTTACGTGCACCCACTGAGACTCTTACCTATATAGGCTTACAATAGAAGTGTTTCACAAAGCAACGACAAACACTGCCCTGACATAGCCTACCAAAAATATGTGCTCGCCAATAAAAGTCTGTGTGACATACCCACACAACATCCCCGCAGACACAACTAACATACACCCACAACAAATACCCAGACTGGGATAAGCGATCCTATAAGGGGATAATATAATGCATCTCTACACCAAATTTACGAAACCGCCTTCCGCCACAAAAGGACCATTTAACCCCAAATCCTCCAAGGAAGTATGGGTCAATAAACAGACCATAACACCCACAAGCACCTCCCAGTCCAGAAATATGAGCACTGATCCGCACTTATCCGACGGGTGATCATCTCACCCCCCAACCCATACGCCACCTCTCGTTACAACATATCAGACTGTTATGTATATGGCATGCATATCTGTTATTATTTACTTGCACCAAAAATAAAGAATTTAAAAAAAATGTATGCAAAACACTCTTAAAGTGTCTGTCACGTCTGAGTCTTTCATATAATCTTCATGAAATAATAATACTGACTGCATTAGAATTTCACTGAAATTCCAACACAATCCGAAAACATTGTAAGACATTATAGCGACTACTTTGTCTTAGCTGCAGAGACAAACATGTCTTAGTAGAATCAGGCAACATCTCACTTATTGCGAGATATTATCTATTGAGGCTCCTGCACCTCGAGGTATTCTATAAAGACCTTAGTGTACTGACACATGCAGTACTAATGGAAAATTAGGTGCTAGGAACTGAAGATGGTCCCTATGTGACTGTGAGGGTCAACAGGTAAGTATACCTACCTTCCACTGGACCCTAAGCAGAAGAGTTACCTTTGTGGTTCTTTACAAAATATGCAAAGACTCATATTGTCACGACCTTACCTGTACTTAGGCGCCCCTCAGGCCATGCAAGCAGAAAGCATTATTCCAGTCCTCCATCTGCGCGGCATTTCAGGTTTGTACTCGCCTTAGGTTACGCGAGCGGCTCCCTCTGCTGGTTCGCGGGCTGAACGGCAACCCCTATAAAAAAAAGTTATCGTCATGACGTCACGCCTTTAAACCCTTAAGGACACATGACATGTGTGACATGTCATGATTCCCTTTTATTCCAGAGGTTTGGTCCTTAAGGGGTTAAAGGGGCCACGTCATCTAGGTGACCCTATGCTTTTTGGGGTCGCAGAGATGACACGGACCAATGGGAACTGATATTAATCTATTTAAGGCCTGTTCTGGCCCTGTCTTTAGTGCTAATAGTAAGCCTCTCTTGTTATATCCTGATATTGACCTCGTATTCGACTTTGTTTATTTCTGGTATCCTGACCCAGCTTGTTTCTGACTTTGAGTATTTCTGGTATTCTGATCTGGCTTGTTATTCTGTTTATCCGTTCTTCAGTATTCCTTACTTAACTATTCCTGACTCTGTCTTTATCTGTTTTAACGTTAAGTTCGGCCATTCGTTAAACAGTACTAGATAGACATACCTCTGTTTAATGAGTGGCCTTGTGGGATTTGCCATTCCTGTAAGTTGGGGTACGACCCCATGACACATATAAAGAATAATCCAAAATAATTGGCAAAGAACAGTATGCAAAAACATATGAAAGTTTGGGTTAATAAACACAAACTAATGACAATGTAAGCTTGTTATAGAACCATAATCTGTTCACAAATATATTTAACCACTTAATACTTAATATGTCTTTCAAATACAAGTGAACATTTTCTTTTTTTTTACCGTAATATTCAAAGAGATTGTTAACACAGGATAAATCTGAAGAATAAAAGAAGCAATGTAATATCTTTAGGATTAGATTTTTATTTTATAAATACATGTTCTTGATGTAGATGCAGACTATGCACACAACCTTCTAAATAGACCATCTGACAGCTGTAGAAGTAAAACAAAGGCTACTGACCTTCATTTTACATCAGGTCTCCCTCCCCAACGGGACTGAAACTTATCAGGCTCAGCACCATCTGTAGGCCATCTGAAATGGCTAATTATTTATGCAAGGTTTAAGCCTGCTGTGATCCAGGTGCGGGTGGATAACTTCAATGTAAAGACATTTGCCAGGTCTTGAGACTTTTTCTGTGCAGGAAAATCCTCATAAATCAAAGTTAGAATAGAGACTCTCTAACACATGATGAGCATTTACCATTAGAAGTGGCATAGTGTCTACACCAGCTAGGTTTGCCAGGTAGCGACGCTTTTCGAGTACACTTATGACTTCTGCATCCTTCGGGGAAGGGTTTGAACGGGATGCCCGGAGTATATAAAAGCCATGAGCTAATTATTTATGGAGGTTCCTTTGAGATTTCAGGTGTGATTAATTAATTGATTTCCACACACTGTTCAACATAATAGTGACGCACAGAGTGTATATTGCTTACATATGGATATACAATAAGAAGAAACCGTGCACAGGTGTCTGTAATCGATGTCATGTATCTGGTTAGGAATAAGAGTTGACTTAGAATCAGACTTCTGGACATGTGTTAAACACAGGCGTGGAATGTAATAACACATGATAAAGATGTTCTCTTACCATAAGGTATTCATAGGTCACCTCTCAGTAAAGCAGTAACAGGCAAGACTTCAGACAGCGAACAGAGCACGCATTCTTTTTATAATGCCAATACAGAGCTTAATACTATGTTGCTTCCTAACTGATACCCTAATGTCATCCATTTATGACGAGGAAACCTCTGTGAAAAGTAATAGGGTCTGCTTACATAATAAAAACCATTATACTTATAATAGCTAATAATATCTACTACTGTAGCAGATGCAGATACCTGAGCCAGCAAAAACAAACAACAACAAACTAAGCAGCTGTAATAGAAGTAAGCAGATTGCTGTAGGACAATGTTCTACCAAGAATAACTGGCAGACTAACCTGCTAGATGTAGAGGCATCCTGGTACCCTCCATATACCATTGTCATATGTTCAAAGAGAGTTATGTTGGACCTCTGATTACTAAAAGGGGTGCACTCAGAAAGGCACCTTTATTAGGTTCTGTGTGTACTTTTTAGGGTGATGGAGAATGAACTTGCACTGGGCAAGCTTTTAAAAAAAGTTGATATGTGAGCATAAAAATAAAATCATACTACATCCTACTGTTGTGGAGGACAGTAAAAATGAAATCAAAGTTTTGTTTCTTGCTCTTACTGCTACAAATGTGAGGTACTAACCCATTAAAGGGACACTATAGGCACACAGACTACTTCCTCTCATTAAAGTGGTCTTGGTGCAGTATCCCAGGCCCCTTAATCCTGCAATAATTACCTTACTGTGTTAACTCCACCTCTAGTGACTGTCTAATGCTGCTAGATATGATCGGGAAAGGTATTTTTCCCCGATATACACTAAATGTACAAATCAATGAGTACTTGATAAGTTCCCAATGCTTCTCTGAGACATTTTTCAAGTAAATTAAGGACACCATGTCACAGAAGCAGCAGCAGCACAAAACAGGAACACAGAACATGAGAACGAACAGAAACTTAGAGAAATTCCATAGCTTGCCTTTTGGTAAACCCTGTTCAGGTTTCAAAATCGTTTTGCTCACTTATGCCATATCAGAGTGAACCTATACCATCTGCATATCAGGCTAATCACGACCACAACGTCCTGGAGAGCCCTCATGGGCGGGATCTGTCTGATATGCAAATGGTACTTTTTAAGAACATGGCAATTTATCACTTAACGTTTAGATAATGTTTTATGAAATTTATTAAGCTTTAGCTTTGTATACAAACAAATAAAAAAAAAGAAAGACAAGAATCACAAACACTATAACTGATTTAAAAAACCCAAACCATTTTTTTTTTTGTAAAACCAAAACCAAATACAGATCTATTAAAGGCATTATAGAGTGTACATTTTAATATAAAAACCAATTTGTAGGAATACAGACTGAAAACACAAAACCACCCATTGTTCAAATACTTGTAAACTAATATAAAAAACAGTTCATCTGTAGAGTATATTGATTCATGTAAACACGGTCAGCCTTTTTAATGGCTACAGATATGTGCAATATCTGCAAAATGAACATGAACCGCTTCCATGAAGCAGAAGTAAGGTACTTGTTTGTTCCTGGACAAAACAACATACATATCAATTGGGTTTAATGGGCAGAACACATTTAAAGAACTACTTCAAGCACCATAACCACTACAACCAACTGTAGTTGTTATCGTGTCAGGAGTACCCTGGCGCCCTCCTACAAAAGGTCATCACACCATTTTAAGTGCGACAAATGAGCAATAATTATTTGTTCCGCAGCTCCAAATTATGGAAACTAAAGGATAGAAAATAAATAATTTTAGTTCCACATAAAATTATTACATACGGTAGGATAATGAGACTGCACTCTACAAAATCCAGAGGAAACCCACGAAGCATAACCATATAAGTACAAGTTCAATAAAAATGTACAAAACCATGACTACAGACCACATATGTGTAAATGGGCCATCAACAATAGAAAAGAAAAACAGGAAAACAAGCCTGGACGTGATTCGCATCTAACAGACACTTTATCAAACATGGATCGAATTATACATTTAAGTGTCTGAGTTCTCTACTTTTTCTTACCTATCACACCCTGAACTTTACAAACTATACCATTAGTTGCCTCTACCTCTCTTGTATTTGCATATACGGAACGGTCAACACTAGACGCATCCACCTCCACAGAGGAACTCTATCAAGTATCCCAGACCATCTACTGGCACCCTAGCAATATTTTACTGGACTATCTACCCTCATTTGGCGCAGCCCTTTCATATCTTTTTCCCTTTAGATGTGTTTTTTCTATTTTTTCACCCATTGTCTTACAGGTATATGGAATTATTTTCAGCGATGCGAGTGGCGGGCTAAACCACAGACAAACATTGGCAGTAACTGAATGCTATTAGTCTGTCTGCCAAGGAGGAAAGAGGTGGAAATATTATAGATTCAATATTGAAAAATCTACACATTTGCTAGCGAAATCTGTAGCACAATATATAGATAAAAGTGCCAATAGAATCTATAGCTGCAATTAGTACATTACAGTATCCTGACATGTGACAGAGATTGCTCTTCCCAACTGATATTCACATTGGCGGGTCACTGACCACCACTTGGCACAGACTAATGTGTCCAAAACTGCTATTCCCATTAGCAGGTCACCAACATACTGTATGAACAAGGGTGCATTTTATAATAGATATAAAAACAATCAGTAATTCAAGGGCTAGCATGTTGCCCTTCTGTGGTTCTGACTCTGACTCTGCATTTCTATGATCAATTTAAACAGAATGCAATACGTTCTAACCCCCTCCCCCCCCCCAAAAAAAAAAAAAATTGTATTTGCAATCTATAAGGCACTGTTAAATAAACTATTATTCATTTCATGTATATAAAAAATGTCCCAAATTTAAATAAGAATAGATGATTTTTTTTAAAGCTTAATTTTAATTCGTAAACTTTCCGATCTGTACCAAAAAAAAAATTGGGCCCAACTGTGGCTCAAAATATTTTGTTAAAAAAAATCTATTTTAAACAGTTTCAAATACTGCTTTATTGTCCATTTTTTGCAGTATGTAGCAGCAAACTCCGCACTTTGTCATATGCCCCGAGGAAAATGAAACCTCCCAGGCTGATGGCAGTTATCCTTGGGACAATCCCGACAAATAACCTAAACAAGAGAAAGAAAATCGGATTAGATACACTATAAATATGGTTTTGAATTTTGCGGTATTGAACTACATTCAATAAGTGCAAGAAAGCAGCTGGAATTGTTTTAAGGAGTCGTTAGAGAGTACATGAGCTTATTAACATCACCGAGAGATTGAAGCAGTTTCAATGAAATGAAAATTCAAAAGGATGGCAAAACATACTTGACAAATCTACTAACCTATAACCAAAAGTGCACATTGTCATAATGTTCAAAGTTAGCCAATTCACTAAACAGGGAGATTTGATGTGTAAAATTGCAAGTTCTCCAGCTCACCCAAAATCTTTTTCACCTATTATAACCTACATTTTTAAAACTTTGTTGTAAGTTCACCATAACTAACAGTTAAGTGTAAAAGGTCCAAGGCCTTTAAACAATGTGCATTTTTATTTTTTATTAAGAATGTTTGCAAGAACATCTGTATCTAGATCCATAAACACGTGAAACTTTAAATTGGCACGCTGATAAACTAGTAAAAAGGAACATTTATATTGTAAGATTAAAAACCAAAAGAAAAGCAATCTGTAGCTTCTATTCGACTAAGAGTACTAGCTACGTTTGCCAGAACTGACAATTTTGGGAGATTCAGTCCTAGAACAACTGAAATGATGATCATCTTCCAAAACTTAAGACCATACGGTTTCCTTGGTAGTCATCTCCTCTCAAACTGTGACCAAGGGTTCCTGATTTCCAATCATCTTTACAAAGCTTTAAGTGATCCATTACTGATGAGTGAAACTTAACATATGACCTGCTGCATTGTGCACAATCATGAAAAGTGGGGCGAAATAAAACCCTCATTTAACCATTAAAATGTTTCAAATAGTATTATTGTGAGGATCAAAGGCAAAGGAAGTGAAATGAAATCAGATCTATTTCTGAAGTTTTACCAGATGGAATTTGTAAGGAAAATTACATAATGGACATGACTGCATTCCTCTGGCTAGCTAGACAGTAAAACAAAAAAAATATACACATATATTATGCAATGTATGATCATATACTGTAACTAAATATCCATTGATTTTGCCTAGATTAGGTGTTTAAAAAAGATTGCTGTTTAGTGAATCAGTGAGTGTGCTGGATCTTGTATGTTACATATATATGGTAAATGTACTAGAGGTTATGCAGTCAAGGGAAGAACTGGAGTAAGTGTTGATTCACTTTTCATATTGAGTGATTAAAAGGGATGTGAAGATACTGCCGAGGTGAGACCTTACATCAAGTTTCCTGCAGGCAGTTAATTTGTTTATTACAGTTGTAATCAAAATGATTGAACCCCAATTGAAAATCAGGTTCATTGTCAAAATTCACAGACTTTCAGCTGTCTGCAATGAACAATCAAACAAAAACAATTGAAATATCTCAACACAATTACTGCTTCAAGTGGTTTGCCCAAATTCAACTGGAAATGCAACTTATAACGACTTGGATGAATGACCTCTACTGCAGTTATCCATTTTTTTCCCACATCCCAGCAACAAATGCGGACAGTGTCATGTTCTAAAAAGTGGGACAAAAGAGTAAAAGGGAAGTGTCACCATTGAATGTTTATGCTAGTTCTCCTTGTTTATATGATGACCCCACTTTTAGGAATACAGACCACTTTTGAGAACACCTACTCCACCCCAGGAGCGTCGCTATGGGGGGGAGGGCAGAGGGGGCCATGGCCCCCCTCCTTCATGCCGTGCCGTCCCTTATGAATCCTCCACCCTGGATTATAAAAAAAAAACAACAACACATTGTGTTGGGGTGGGGCTTACTGTGTGGTGGGGGCGGGGCTAAACAACATCAGGGGCGAGGTCAGTGGTGTATTTAGCCCAAGGCAAACTAGGCATTTGCCTTGGGCGGCACTAACAAGGGGGCGGCACTTGGGCGTCCCCGGTGGTCTCCCTGTCATGGGGGTCCCCCCCGGCGTACGGCTGTATTGACATCCGAGGCGGCGAAGGAGGTCATCTCACCGCTCTGCTCCCTCGCACCCAGTATGCTGATGCCGCAAGAACCGGAATATGACATCATATTCCGGCTCCTGGCTTCAGTAGACGGACCGCGAGGGAGCAGAGCAGGGAGATGACAGCTCCCTCGCCGCCTCGGATGTCAATACAGCCACCCGCCTCACCGCAGCCCCACTGGACCCCCAAAGACAGGTAGGAAGGCTGGGTAAATTTTTTTTATTATTATAATAACAATAATAATAATTAGTGAGAGTGTGTTTCTGTGAGTGTATCTGTGTGACCAAGTGTGTGTGTGTGTATGATGTATCTGTTTGTGAGTGTGTCTATAAGTTTCTGTCTGTGAGTATATGTGTGTGCATATGAGTTTCTGAGTGTGTCTGTGAGTGTGTGTATTAGTGTATCTGTCAGTGTGTCTGTGAGTGTGCATATGAGTGTCTGTCTGTGAGTATATGTGTATGCATATGAGTGTCTGAGTGTGTCTGTGAGTGTGTATGTTTGAGTGTCTATCAAATCAGCGAGAGTCTGTTTGTCATTGAGTCTGTGTTTGACTATCAGTGTGTCTGTCAGTGTGCATGTGTGTGTCTGTCAATGAATGAGTGTGTGTCAGATCAGTGAGTCGGTGTCTGTCAGTGACGTCTGTGTGTTTGTCACTGAGTGTATGTGTGACTGTCAGTGCGTCTCTGCCAGTCTGTGTCTGTTGGGAAATGTGTGTGTGTCAAATCAGCGAGTCTGTGTCTGTCAGTGACGTTTGTGTGTTTGTGTGTATTTGCCAGTGTGTGTCTGTTAGTAAATGTGTGTGCTTAAAGGGACACTATAGACACCCAGACCACTTCAGCTCATTGAAGTGGTCTGGGTGCAGTGTCCCACTCCCCTTTAACCCTGCAAGTTTAATTATTGCAGTTTCTCAGAAAGGTTAATTACCTTGTGGGGTTAACTCCTTCCGGGTGGTTAGGTGACCAAAAGTCACCTAACTGATGCTGGACATTTACACTCTGTGTATGAGGACATCCAGCGTCTGCTAAATCCACATAGGAAAGAATTGTTACAATGCTTTCCTATGGGGAAGCGTAATGCAAGCGCAGAGTAGGAGCCTGACCCAGTGCTGAGGGACATCGGCGCTGGATTCAGGTAAGTGACTGAAGGAGTTTTAACCTTTAGTGCCGAGTAAGGGGGCAGAGCAAGAGGGAGGGGGGCACTATAGGGAACTATAGTGCCAGGAAAACTTTCCTGGCACTATAGAATCACTTTAAAAGGGTGGAGTCTAAAGAGGAAGGGGTGGGTTCTTAATCAGGAAGAGGTGTGGCCTTAACCGGTAGGGGTGGGGATTAGGGGGGTGCAGCACCAAACCAAAATACACAAAAGTGCCCAGAAGACATTGGTTGGAGGTAACTGCTGCACAGGAAGTGGGAAGCAGGAAGGAGTCCCTGCTCCCCCAACATCCAGACTCCAGGAGCTGCACTGCCTCCACTCCAGCCCACAATGGATAGAGGTAACTGTGTGTGTGACTATAACTGTGTACGTAACTGTCTGCCTCTGTGTGCGACTGTGTCTGCCTCCGTGTGTGTGACTATAACTGTGTGTGTGACTGTCTGCCTCTTTGTGTGTGGCTGTCTGCCTCTGTGTCACTGTAACTGTGTGTGCGTCACACTCTGCCTGTGTATGACTGCAAGCCTGTGTGTGTGTGTGTGTGTCTACCCAAAAGTGCCCGCATGTCATGAAGTAAGCAGTTTATGGACCCCCGAGGGGGGCGGCTGTGAGCACATCAGAGATGGCCAGCGAGCTGTAATCCTCCTGCTCTGCTCTCTCGCGAGCAGTCTACTGATGCCGGAATACGATGTCATATTCTGACTCCCTGCATCAGTAGATGGACTGCGAGGGAGCAGAGCAGGAGGATTACAGCTCCCTCGCCACCTCTGATGTGCTCACAGCCGCCCGCCTCCCAGCAGCCCCACTGGACCCCAGGTACAGATCCATTCCAGCTCTCCCAAAAGTAGGGAGGTTGGGTGGACAAATTAAAATAATAATATTAGTAATTTGTGAGTGTGTGAAAGAATGTGTATGTGTCTGTCAGTTAATGCGTGTGTGTGTCAGTGAATGTGTTCGTGTCAGTGTGTCTGTCAGTGAACGTGTGTGTTAGACAGTCATTGTCTCACACATTGTTTAACTGTCAGTGAGTGTGCATCAGTGAGGGCATGTTGTCTGTCAGTCTGCCCATCCACACTGTCATCCCCACACACGCGCCCAACACTGTCACCTTCCTGCACCCTGCCCCTCCCACCCCCATACTGTCACCTTCCAACACACTGCCCCCAACACGGTCACCTTCCTGAGATCGTCAAAGAGGTGGGCCGGGAGCAGGGCCAAGTGCCACCCTGGCCAATCAGCATCACCTCCTAGAGTTGCATTGAATCAATGCATCTCTACAGGGAAAGTTTAGTGTCTCTATGCAGAGCACACAGGCAGAGATGGGCCATACTCACCAGAACTACTATATTTAGCTTATTTGGCTTAAGGCCAAAGCAGAAAACCTAGAAACATAGCTGACTTAGATATGTTTTCCACTTGGGGTATTTTGGCTTTAAAAATTGAAATTCACTTTGACTTCCAGGCAAGTCTGACTTTAGTGAATAAACTGGTAGATATGCACCCCAGATCCAATTCTGAGCACAATGGGCTCAAACGAACGTGCGCTGAATAAACACTGTTTTGTTGTCAGCAATCCCGTCTATCACAAAGAGATATATAAGCATCTCTATTCAACATGTCTGAGCTCACCACAGCAAGTCAGCACATTTTATTATGTAACTGCTGCAATTTCTAATAATGGCACTTTTCATGGTAGCCACGCGGTTACGTACACTGTATACCCTGCATGGTGTTTTTAGTTCATTTACCCCTCCTAGACACTGCTATTACTGTCATATATATCCTTTTCAAAATAGTTACATGGTAAACGGATATTTACCGATCTTCCATTCCTGGCTTAGTACACCCTACTCTTCCATGAAAACATAGAAATCTGGGAATAATATAAATATTAAAAAAATGTTGAGTTTACAAAGAAATTACACAATTTAGGTGAAAATAGCAGAGCTGAAATGTATCTCCAACGCAGCTGAGGAATTTATTGCCAAACTGTCGACTACAGATGGAGCAAAGCAACCTCTACGGATACTGTGCAATGGTGCCTCTCACATGCACTACTACATATGCAAATGTTTTGTTTGAGGACTGTAAAGACACATGTATGGGACCAGTATAAATTCAGACCTACTCTTAAGTAATGAAGATCCCCTTAATTAAATATAATCTATTTTTCGGAATACGCATTTCTTATTGATCATCCCAAATCCATCTTGTAATTAAGGATTTTAATTTATCAACATTGCATACATGAAGCACTGTGGTGAGTTTTTTTAAAAGTTAAAAGTACGCTTTTAGTTGGTTGTTCTTCTGAGCACCATTCACTTTTAATAATACTTTTACATAAAAACAGGCTTAAAAAAAGAACTGCAGATTTGCAGTATATCTGACCAGGAGATGGCTGGAATATCTCAGCCAGTCATATTCCTTCCTTAGCTACAATACTTACTGATTTCCCCCTATAAGTTAGACATGCAGTCACTGCTTATTGCTTCTCTGGGATACACTGCCTACATGTAAGTAGCTCCTATTTATCTGTATCTAGTAAACTGAAGCTACTAATGGCTGCACTACACATGCAAAAACCCCTCATTTCTTTTTATGAGGAATTGTGACATCTGTTATGCTCATATAATTGTATGCTTTCTGCCTCAAAACCAGAGGGTGGAGAAATGATGCAAGTTTCTTTTTTCCACCTCCTGCAAAAAAAAAAAAAAAAAAAAAAAGGACATCTTTAACCGTAACAAAAATAATCTGGGTAATGAACTGCATGATGCTTCATTATATGCATGTTGACGTTTTCCACTCTGCAGTGTTCTTTCAAATCTCTTCAAGGACCAATTAAAATAAACCTCCCTAACTAAGCACATTCATCTTACTGGATTTTTGTTATTTTTGTTATTTGGATTACTGCCATATAGGGTAACATTTTTAGATGGATCCTCTGTGATATATATATATATATATCATATTACCTTGTGACATCCTCATATGAACATTCAAAATATATCTGTTATCACTGACTGTAAACACCATTTCAGAGAGACCACTCCGAATATTATGTTTCAGCCTGTAAAAACCAAAACAATTTCAAAATGTTGGGTGTCATTCTGGACA
The DNA here is from genome assembly GCF_036172605.1 of Pelobates fuscus. NCBI lineage: Eukaryota > Metazoa > Chordata > Amphibia > Anura > Pelobatidae > Pelobates > Pelobates fuscus. The sequence continues at coordinate 151,896,085 of NC_086323.1, forward strand.
AGTTAGTCCTGTTTTGGCTGAAGAGTAAATTGAATTACCAGGACACAGTGAATTGATAGGTAATGTTCAAATCAAAGCCGTGCTGAGGGCAAACGGCAAATGTGTACAGTGTACGCACGCCATCCATACATGAGTTGAAAGGAGTATCACCTGAGTGGTGGCCAGTTCAAATGGTGATTCCAACAAAAACATTTAAGAACTTTACTGCCCACCTATTGAGACTTCCTGCTGGCAGGTTTTTACTGCCCACCTATTGAGACTTCCTGCTGGCAGGTTTTTACTGCCCACCTATTGAGACTTCCTGCTGGCAGGTTTTTACTGCCCACCTATTGAGATTCCACAAAACCAAGCGTGAAAGGTAGTTGAAGAAAAATAATGGATACATTTCTACATTGTGAAGGCAAATGATTAAAATATTTGGCAAATTATGCTTCCTTGCACAAATCCCACAGAGGGTGCAAGAAAGTTTTTTTCTACATCCTTAGGTCAACCAGTTGCAAGTCCATATACTGAAGTGTGGCTGGATTTAATATCAGCAAATGTTTTAACATTTGCAGGCATGAAATGCAAAAATTCATTACCTTCTCGAAGGGCAATTCTAATTGAATTGTCACCACTAGACCTCACATGCAAATGAACAGTTTCTCTGGACACCAATATATTTGTACAGGAGATCGGACTAAGGACGGGAGTGTTTCTACTGAGCAATGCTTTCATACAATTAAAGTAGTCCAGTGTTTGACAATCTCCTAAACTCGTGTTCATCTGGACTACCTTAGGATCACTAGACTCCCAAGTTCACAGGACCTGAAGTTGTAGAAAGCACAGCACAGGATTTTTTTTTTGCTTTATACTCCTTTTCCAAACACTGTTTGGGTGGCAGCCTTCACTCTTTATCCAGATCACTAATGTAAATGGTCAGTGATTAGCTTTATAAATTGGTGATCCCAAATAAAATAAAAAAGGTTCAACTAGGTATCAAACGAGAAAATGTTAATAATACATTATGGAATGATAATTAACCCCCTTACAGCACTATCTTTGGCTTATAACAAGCTTGTTTGTCCTCAACTACCTATTGTTCCTGTTACATTTTGTTTTTCTCTCATTTGGTAAATTCACGTTTTATTGTAAGGCACTGCGTAATAAGCTGGTGCTTTATAAATATCAATATTAATAATTTAAAGTTATCCAGGATTTTCTAAAGCATTCATTTTAATGAAGTTGTTATGGTGCCTGAAGTGTTCCTTTAAGAACTGTCCAATGATGGTGTATACTGTCACAGCAATATGTTCTTTAAAGACCCTACTCCAAAATGGAAATCCCACTCAATAACTGCTGATCTGCATGGATAAATATTCAGTACACTGCAAGCTGGCAAGAGTTGTAACTGGGATTACAACTAGGTTTAACATTTGGTCCATGAGAGGTTCATATAATATAATATTATAAACAATATGGTTCATACCCTGAGACTCCTTGAGTTCTCCAAATATCATTAAGGGCCAGTAAGACATTACCGCTTGCCGTGCTTGATCCGGTCTAAAAATAGACAGCAGAGGATGACATATCAGTTTATTATTTCAAAGCAAAAAATAAAAAATAAAACACCCCTGAACATTTGATAATGAGTCACTGTGACAACTACTACAATTACAGAGAAAAAACAAACAAACAACAACAAAAAAACTACTTTAACATGAAATCAAGGGGTTTCTTTAAAACAAAAAAATCTCACCGGGATAGGTGGTGGGGATTTGTAATGCTTTATGCTAGGACACAATAATGAATGAAAACACATTTGGAGTAACCAAGTGCCTTGACCAGAAAATGACAATGTTGAATGTGTGTTAACAATATATTCATTCCCTTACCTTTGCAAGCATTATGCGTGTTTTTGCTACATCGAGAGGTGTTGTAACGGCTGCCGCAAATCCACCTGAGAAAGAGAGAGACATTGTTACATCACCTTCCCACAGGCTTTATCATCATAACGTGCAAGAAGACATGATATTTAATATACCACTATAAAATATAATAGAGTTCTCATACTAAGGATGCCCTCAGCCCCATAGCAACCACTGCTTCTCGCGTAAGTTATAGTAGGTTGAAGTTACAGACCTTCCCAATTACTGTCTGCACAGAGTTGCTCAACAATGCAGCAATTTCTAAAAATCACTGCAGCTATGAATCCGCCCCCAACTCATAGACGTCACAGGAAAAAGCTTAGATTTCTCCCTGGTCATACTTGCAGGAGTGCAGATGCTATCAGCTTAAGCAGCAGTTTTGTTTTTCATTTATCCAACCATAGCGTATGCCATGTTTATTGTGCAGTCATTAAATGGGAAAAAAGAAAGCAATGTCAGAGTCCAGTTTTCAAAAGTCACACTTGGCTACCCTCAAGTGGTTCTGTTTAAAACCGGACAAAATGTGCAGTCCTTGATATCATTATCAATCAACAGAAGGACAGATAATATAGGATGATGGACAATGGAGCCCAAACGCAATTCTAGCTCACTGGACCTTAGGCTGATGTAGTCTACAAATCCCATCTTTGCTGTTTGAGAATGATGAGAATAATAGTGTGTAGAGGCTGGGGTGGCAGAGTATAGATGCAATAAAAGACAGCATAGGATTATAGGAAAGTAGGCAGCCTCTGAATAAATAACTGTGCTAATCCTATCAGTCAACAAATAAAGAGCTGTTTTAGCATGAAACGCATCCAGCCAAACATACCCCTACTCCCGGTCCATACACACAAGGATTTTTTTTTATTACTATTTTCAAAACAAACTAGTTGTTTTTTTTTTTGATAATAACCCATATAGAAATGCAGATAAAGTGTCTCCATTTGTGATGACAATGTGGTCTGTAGAATTTTGCGATTTAGAGTGAGTCTGTACGGTAAGGTACGCTTTGGGTACGCTAAGGTTCGCTTTGGGTACTGACCGTCACACAAGGAGAACTTTGCTACAAATATTAAGGTACACATCTATACATGCCGACATTTAATTATTTTTTTAAAAATAAATTTCCTGTTTTGTTTCAGCTATTTATCTTATGATGCATCTTAACACACATGTGAAAAGCACATTGTTGCAGAATTTTTTTTCTGTTTATGTGAAACAAACATAGAGATAAGCAGATGCACAAAAAGTAAATTTTTTAAAATAAAAATGTGTGGTGTCACTAAACACCAAACTGTACTGAGCTGAAAATGGAGCTGCAAAATTAGGACAGAAAGTTGTAACTTGGATAAATTCCCCAACTCTGTTATTGTCACAGATGGGATATTGTAGCTTAGATTATAAAAATCAGTTTTTCATGTATCTGTACTCTCTTGTGAACAGACAGATCAACCTACACTTGCACCCAACACAGACTGAAGGGAAAATGGCTATCTGAGCAAAATCGAGGTGGTGGTCCATAGCAACTGTTACATCACAGGGTGCTTATCCTAAGCAAAGTGGCAACACAGATATGATAGAAAAAATGAACATGATTTAAGTTGCAGTCTATAGTAACTCAAGTGTCAAATGCTCAGACAGCATTATGCATGTGATGAAAACAATATCTCCCGGGATTGTTTTGTAACATTAGATATCTTTAGTAGGTTGACTTCATGAGAATCCGTCACACGGTTCCAAGAACAGCGCCGGAGGACAGGCAGCCGCTAACGAGACAGGATAACAGCAGTGTTACTGCAGCTGTCCACCTGGCTGCTAACTGGCACACAGAGAGATTATAGACTTGAGGTTGCTATACACTTATATTCACAAACAATCCCAGCATAAGTGATTGAACAGCACAAGGATAAGCTTTTCCATTGTCAGCGGCTGTCCAGAGAACAAACATAATTCAGGTTTTAATTAGCACCTTCTCATGGTAGAATTAAGGTGGCTTTTGCACCGATGCCCTTGATTTGCTCATGAAACCCACATGCAGATACACAGCTCCTCCCTGCAATGTGAGAGCTACCCTGTCCCCACGCTGGGCTTTGCACCTAGAACTGGAGGTCACACAGTAGCTCTTAAAGGACGACAGACTTCTAACATGTACATTTCTCATTGATGCTTGTTTGTTAAACAGTGAAGGTCAATTAGTGAAGGATGATAATTCAGCAATCAATTAATACTTGCAGGATTTGACTATGAACCAGGGAAGAGAAAGATGGCAAGCTTTATTATCAGTGATAAATGGCGAAGTTTCTGCGATGCCTTGTTGTGAGACAAAAGAGCAAGTCCCATGGGTGATATACTTTAGCAGAGTACTGGGTCCCCATTATCCAAGTGGTTTCATCTAGAGACCTGCTTGACCCGCCAATAAATATTCTGTGCAGAACTGAATTGCTAAGTTTCCTGAAGGCATTTTGGTGCCAGAGGGGCTCCTTGCAAGTTTCCTATAGGCTAGTTGTAGTTATTGCCCAAGTGTGACCAGATTTGGTGTATAACTCATACGCTTTCTCCCTAAGCCCATGAACAATGATGCCTTGTAGTTTTTAGATCGGTCGTTAGGAATATGAGCTCTAACAGCTCTTCTATTTTATATGTGTCATCCCCCCCCCCCCACCCCTTAAAAAGAGAAAGAAAAGTATTATTAGATCCACTTTAACATTAAAGGCCATGGCAGATATTGTTGTCATTGTTCTCCCTTATCCCTTACATCAGGAGTCTTGCCTGTCTGTTTCTTTGTGCCAGGATAAACCCCAATGAATGGTCGGTGGATGCACAGGAAAGTAGCTGCCTATCCAGTATGGCATCTACAGCTAGATGACTAGAGCATGGATCTCAGTATCCGTACCAGAGTGTTTTAGGTACCATCAGTGCTATGTGAACATCCCACACAGCTGAGCAAGTGCGAAATCCTGGCTGTCTTCCAACTCCCAGACTGGTAGTACTATGCACAAAGAGATGTGTGTTGTGTTAGAACTACCTGCACACTGTGTGTTGACACTCTTAGTAGGGGCAAAAATGGAAATGGTCTCATGGGCATGTAGTGAAAGTTAAGATTGAAAATCTTAAAGATAGAGTTGATAATATGGCTTTTAGAACCACTCTACTGGAAATTACAGCGATCCCACTAAAATTCCCAAAATTGCAGTAATAACAAATGGTATTAGATAAAATCTAATAAGTATCCAGGAGTAGGTTATGGTGTACACCTTTAAGAGTTAAAACAGAGTTTGATATATGAAAGAAATATCTGTAAATAGTTGAACTGGATTGCTGAACATAAAACTGGATATATTGCTTCTAACAGTATCAATGCTTATTAGTCCAATTCTTTGTAGTCTCTATTTGATACTGTTGGCAAAGAAAGAAAGAAACTGATACAGTCTGTGCAATGTTAGCTATTCAGTTAGCTCCAGCTATAATACCAGCTGGGGTTAAACTACTGAACAAGCTATGATAATATAGTACAATATCAATGATTTTTCTTCAGAAGTTGGTGATATCAATATATGTACACTGTATGCAATATACAAATACTTTAAGATCCTCCGTTCTACAAATAAACAGAGTAGAAATCCATAGTGTATACTGTGTACAAGATTTTAATGAAATAATAAGTTTAAAATTTGCACTCACAATTTGCAAGTCTAAACCAAGCGTAAATGGGTGAAAGTTTGTTGCTGGGGGCAGTTTGCACGGTCCTGCAGTCCGGCCGGTAGATGAAAGACTGAATGGTGCCGCGTGAGTGTCACTATTCTCCCCTTCTGCGTTCCAAATTCAGCTCAGTAATATTTTTGCGGTAGATGCCGAAAAGTATTGCTGTCCTTACGCATTTTGTCTTAACTCACTTCATCACAGGCTATCTTTTTATCATGTACTTTTTAAGCTCTCTAAGGGGTAATGGCAAGGGATGAGAAGAGCATGACTTGCTGCTTACTGTATCTTCCCAAAAATGGAGGCTGATACACTTCCTGTAGAAGTCCTACCCACAAACCTACAAGGCCCTGTCCCAGTTTAATTTTGCCATGAATATATTTAAATTAACTTTTGTTTATTAACATTTGTTTGTTTTAATAGTAACTTTTGTCACAGCTTGGTAACCACCTCAACTTGCTCAGATGTTGCAACAACTTTAGAAAATATGATTGTGAATTTGAAACATTATCATTGAAAAGTAACTACTGCAAATACATGATACAGTACTCCAGAGCTATTGTTCACTGGTAAAATAAAATGGCTCTCCCCACAACCTTATTCTGCAGATCAAACACACAATGAGACTGCGGCTGCTTAGAAAGCCGTTGGGCGCCAGGAAACAACACGCATCTTATTAAGGTAATTATCTTATTTGTTTTTGTATAATGTGCCTTTAATGGTCTTTTCCTTTTCTTTCTTTTTATTTTTCACAGTTTGTAAAACATCTTGAATTTGCTCAGATGTTGCTTCTAGAAGGTTTTGGGCCTTTGGGCAGTTGCAACCATTTCTCTATGTCTCCTGACACCACTTAATCTACGCTGCTGTCAAATCTGTCACAAGTTGTGAATCATAGTCTTTTGCAGGAGTCTTAGAAAGCCCTCAAGAGAAGCTCAGGGCAGACAGCTGTGCTCTGCTGCACTCCAGTGAAATGGTTGTTCACATAATATTCTTTCTTTTTAAATTTACACTTTTCTTTGAGATTACAAGGGAATCTGATTGACACCTTTTAGATTTTAACCAACGCAAATTTGTCAAAAAACAAATTGGTTGTCTTTCAACTACACACCTTTTTTTTCCCTTTTAGTGACCTCTGTAACGCAAAACAACAACTGGAGTGATTACGTTCTAAACAAACTGGCTTTGCAAAGGAATGCTACGCTGCTGAGCTTAATACATTTCCACAATTTCCCTCCCTTTTTTGGGCTTTGTCCGTTCAACAAATAATCCTTTGCACCTGCAAAAGCTCCACAGACTGCTGACTGCCAAGATTCAACCGCTTGGCCCTGCTTCCATGACCAGAGATCCTGTAGTTAAACACAAAGGGAAATAAATGTTATTCAATATTTTAGGTTTGTCCAAAAAAACAAAGGGAAAAAAAAAAACAACAAAAAACACATACTTGGCCTGTTAATTGCAAGACAGACAATTAGTCTTATGGATTATTTTATATTGCCTTAGCAAGGGACCCAGGAAACATAATTTTTCCAGATTTATTTGGTGTTGGGAGAATTCTGAAGTAAAAAAAAAAAAAATGCAGGCAAAATGCCATGTTTTTAGAATATACATATTTAGACACTTTAGGACTTTTTCTTTTATCTTTCTTTCATAAAGGTATAAATATTTGTGCAGCATGTCCTTGTGGAATGCAGACAATAAATGTTTAGAATGGCAAATAAGACTAAGGTATGGATATGAGGCCCTTTCCAAACAGGAGAACAGGAGAACCCCAAGTGTATTATAGCTATCACAGCTTGGTAGAGGACAATATGAAGCAGCAGCTATCTACTGAAGCCTTGCCATGTCAAAAACAAAAAATTGTAATACATGTCAAACACATACAATTATCCTCCAAAAAACAAAACTCTGTTTTTCCAGGTATGTTTGGGGACCGACCACGTAAGTTAATCAATTATTTATCATTGATAGGGTTCAATCAGTAACAGCGAAGATTTTTTAATACACATTAATCAGATCGCACATCAGTCCTACCAACTGTCAGCTAGTCCTTTCAGAGCAGCCAGGAGCACATGGATTTAATAAGACAAGAAGCAGCCAAACCTAGCCCCACCAAAACACTTGAAAGTAAATATGTTCATATAAGGTTTTATAGATGTTTGACATGATTGCTCACACTGATTCCTTATCACGCACAACAGTATTGTTCTTATTTCATCGTCCTCTCCAACTACGTTCTCTTCAAACCTTTCCCTTTAGTGTTGAATTTAGTGCTGAATTAGATATATTGTAGAAGGAAAGAGGTGGTGGAATGAGGTGGGGAAAATGCAGAAGAAAGTGGCACAATAAAATGAGAAGGGGAGGTGGGATACCAAATGATAGAGAGCAGGTGAGATGAGGGAAGTTAGACATGTTGTCGAGAAAGGGATGCAATATTGTTGGAAGGTATGAGAAGAGACAAGAGGTTCTGAAAGAGAAGAGGTGGTATGATGCTGCAGGAAAAAAAGATGAGTAGAAGGAGAAAAGTAAATGCATAGTTTTTGTGGGACAAATGAAAGTGGGAGGAAAGAATAAGCTGGTAACGGTGTTGAGAGGAAGATGAGACTTGGGAAGAGATCAAGCATATGTATATCTTTGTCAATGAAAGGAATCGGTATATTTCTGCCACTGCATCCCAAGGTATGACATATAAAGCAAAGTATTACCTTCCTGAACAGAATTGTTGAGCTTTACCCTTTCATCAGCTTACAAGTCAACCAACCTTTAGTACGAGCAAGATATGTAATGATTAGAGTTTGTGAAGATCAGTGTAACTGAAAAGCTTGGTGCATGTGAAAAGTTTTTTTAACAAAAGTTTTGCCAACAAATGTATACATATGAAGAAAAACCTATTTAAAAATAGGTTTTTCTCCTGACTCAATTCCTCGGCAGACACTCAATGCTGAGGAATTGAGGGCCAGGGAGAGCAGAAGAGACCTCCCACCAGACGTCCCTCTGTTCTCCACCCATAGCCACCACAGATCATGCATAGTGGTTGCTATGGTAACTTAGTATCTGGTGCTGATAATGCTGGCTAGGGAGTATAGGAACAGAGTGACATGATATCGCTTTGTTCGGACTCTGGCAATGAAGCCAGCATGTTGGGATTTGGTAGGAGTGTCTCCAAGCAGGGCAAATCAATACAGATCAGAGGAGCAGCACATGACTGGTAGTGGGTTTACAGGAATGTAACATCCACCTCTTTCATGAGGTTGCGGCAAGGGAGCAGAGGGCTAAGTAAGGTATGACGGTTTCCCTTTAAATCTACAAAATGTAGGTCAGTCAGTGTGCACAGCAAATACAAGGATAGAGAGAGAACTACTGTGTACATATCATATCCACTGCACCATTTAACATCAAATTCTTCATCTCCGATGGAGCCAGAAGCTCCTTGCGGGGGCAAGTTAATTGGTTGACAGCATCAGGCGCGGTGCAATTTGACTACTTACTTTGGCAGGCAGGAAGGGCAGTGCTGGAACTAAAAATAAGACTACAGCAGGCTGTTGTGGTTATTGTACTTAAAGTGATCACTTAAATTACATTGATAATGGAGAGAATAAAAGGGACTGACTAGTCACCTGTGATGGTTGTTGATGCACTTAGTAAAGCCTAAAGGTAAGGTGAAATGTTATCTCCCTTATCTTTATCAGACTTGATTACTTCACCTTTCTATATTGTTTAACCAAATTCAAAATATGCTGTTGCCCCTAAGCTCTTCAACATACCCCTGTCTGATCATGCCTTTCTCTCTTTACTGATCACCTGCCAGCAATCTGTTCTCATAGTTCAAGGTCTCACATACAAGTCACTTTACAATATGCTCTTTACTACCTCGTATCATTATGCTACCCATTATCTTCACTTCTCACTTACATAACCCTTACCCAACTCCCTTGTTCATGTGCTTCTTCCCAATTCTGGTCATTCTTATTTCTCCACATCTACTTCAGGAGGAAACCCCATTCCTGAATGTCAGGAGTAATGTCCACCTTTGTCCGGCTAATGTGACTGTACATGGAGAGTGAAGCTGTGATGCACATGACATGTAAGTGTATTTTTGTAAAGAGTTAGGCCAAAGTAGAAAAAAAACCTGATGTACTCTCAGAACTATGGCCCCAAAGTCGAGACACCCACACTAATAACTGTGGCAACCCTGGTCAACATACACAGCTTTCAAAATGCTAAAAAGTCATGTAAACTACCCAATAACAATTTAAGATACAATAAAACTATTTTGTTAACCACATAAGATTGTGAATGATATTCCTATCAGCTATTAGTTAATTCATTTCCCATAATACCCGGCATAAACATGTTATGAGAAATGCAGTTTCTACCTATCTGGGTTGCCAAATTTTGAAGAACTGTAAGTGTCTAAAAATTGCGTTCAGTGCAGAACTTTTATTTTTAAAGTTCTAGAGAATTGAAGAAACCAAATAGTTTTGGCATAGAAAAAGAAATTTTAATTGGGAGAACATAATGTCCATCATTGCACATAAATTTTCAATTTCTGGAATTCCTTCATAATATTAATGAGGCATTAACAACATTGTAGTCTTTTGGAACGCTTGGCAATATTGCTATATAAACACTTTTTTATGTTGCTTTCGTGGTATTTGTTAAACCATATTTTGCTGTCTGGGACAGTGGCTTCAGGCCTTGTGTACTGTGAAAACATGTAAATAATTCAATTTAATTAAAAATTACAGTACCCATTCTTACCATTAAACTCCCAGAGAGCAAAAAGCCAAGAGATTATTCTGATATAGCTGCAAATGCCCTGGGTATATGTTTTATTACAGAACTCCCCTCGGCAGACTTTATATTAAATTTCCAAAGAACTTGTGATCTCGAGGTTTCCTTACAAATTAACTCCAACTGGATGTATCCCCTAAATAGTGAAATATACTGAGCTGATACTGAGATGCCAAACTAAAGCCTTAATAGCATAATACATGGTTATGTTTTTTTAAACACTGGTATGTTGAAATAAATTGTGAGAACCAATTGGCAACTCATTTTCTTTAAAAGAAAACAGAGCATCACATAATAAAATGGTTAACACAAGTTAGAGTTGCTTTGCAATGGTTTATTTAGTTATTGTAATTTCCAGAAAAATGTGTCAGCTCCCATTTAATGACAACTGTGACAACTGTCCCTTATTACTGATTAGTGCCAATATAGTACCCTGCTAGGAATTTTTAAAAAAAAAAGCAATACATAGTAACAATTTCACCATTAAAAGGAAGGTTTAAGCAATATCAAATTAATATAACAAATGAAGGACTTAGATCCATATAGTGTTAACCAAATAACCCATTCCCAACACAAAAACCCAGTGAATCTTATCAATGTATGCAAATATATGCTAACAATACGCCATTCATTCATAACCATATCTTCCTTGTGAATCTGTCTTTGAGCCCACCAATCTCCCTATAGGCACATTGTAGGAACCCAGAACACTTCAACTCAGTAAAGTGGTCTGGGTGCAGTATCCCAGTCCCCTTAACCCTGCAAGTGAAAACATATTGCAGTTTTAGAGAAACTGCAACATTTTCACTGCAGGGTTCAGACTCTCTCTAGTGGCTGTCTATGAGACAGATGCGCATGAGTACATTTATCATCTTGCAAAACTCCATAGGAAAGCATTTATTATATGCTTTCTGATGGGAAAGGCCTAATGTGCGTCTGTCGCCCACCACGCATGCGCCGTAGGTTCCCCCTTGCACTAACGTTGGAGGAGTTGGAGATGGAGCTAGTGTCGAGGGACCTCGGTGCTGGAAACAGGTAAATGGTTAAATGGTATTTAACCCTTTTTTTTCAGGTGGGGGTGAGTGCAGGGCGAAAGAGTTACTGTAGTGTTAGGAATATAGCTTTGTGTTCCTATACGAATTCACACATTTAACCTAGGTAGAGGTCCATTCATATTGAGAATTTTTACCCATTCACACTGAAATCCCAACTAGTTACCTTAATAATCTGCCCAATCTTCCTTCTACCCATTCACTATGAGAGCCTAACCTTTACATCTGCACACTTATTCAAAGAGTCTACCCTCTGACCTTTAACCTTGAGACTGACATTCCACCCACTGATGCTGCCACCCTACAGTTTCCTTCTGAACCTATGCCCACAGGTCTAGAGACTCTGATAACCTGCCCATTCACATAGACACTTACCTTCTCAATGTTATTCTCTGTGTGAGAATTGTCAGCAAATCACAGTGAATTTGAAGTAAATTACAAATTTATGATCAAAGTAGCCAAACTGAAAAAATTCTCCGAATTACCTACGCACCCAGTTCAGCTAACTGGAACTGGTATGTAACCAGGGGTTCTCATATACAAAGACAAGAAATAAAGAAATATATAGTGTAATATCTTAATTTATACCAGTTTAATATATACACACTCACAAGTAAAAAACAAAGTAAAAGTGTCCAAAACTCACAGATGTCCCAAAGGCTGCAAACCTACTGATATTTCCCCATGGAAGCTCCACTCCTGGTGTATTTAACCCTTACGCTCCAGCGGTAGTTAAAACTCCAGTGCCAGCTTCAAGGCAATCTCAATGTGCCATGACTATAGTGTTCTTTTCAATCTCTCCAACATTCATTGATGCCATTCATATATTGTGGATTTGGGTAAAAATGATTGCTTTCATGTTACCTTATTAAAAAGGTCAGTTTTAGCATTGATCACATCCAAGCAGTGGTTGGCATAAAACTGGCAATCTTAAAGATGGTGCCCCCGCCGCAACTGGGTATGTATGGCACCGAGCCCAGTGACATCACCGAGCCAGTAGAGAGAGATCGGTGTAGACCAGAGGACCTTTTACTTAGAAATTAAGTGGAGAACAGTTTACAGCTCTTGAAAAAAAGTCACAAAGAAGAAATGTGCAGCTTCTTCCCTTATTGTATTCATCACTACTACAACTCGCATAATATAATTTTTTACTGGCTTCAAAGGATTAAATACACCAGGAGTGGAGCTTCTTTGGGGAGATATCGGTAGGATTGTAGTCCTTGCGGCACCTGCATATTTTGACCAATTTTAGTGTGCTTTTTACATGTAACTGTGTATATTCATGTTTTTTAAATTGGTATAAATTCAAATACTACACTATATATTTCTTTATTTCTTGTCTCTATATATGAGAACCCTGGTTGTCTACCAGTTCATGTAAGGCAAATATACCTTCTTTTTTTCACAGTTGGAAGTGATAACAGATAATTATTTAATACACATTGCGCCAGAGATATTTTTTTTTGTTGGTATTCGCACTTTGATGGAATCTGGAGGAATTCCAGTCTAGTTAACAGCACTTTTTGGCATATATATGCACAGTTTTTATTTATTTTTTGCACATTCATGCACTTTGTATACAAAAACAAAACACTTTTTTTGATTAAAAAAAAATATTACGGCCTTACATTTTTGAATTTGCTTCAAATTTTCTTTCAATACCGAACAATTATCACTGACCCGGCCTGACTCTTACCCAGGTACCGTGGTACCATGACAATCTACCCATTCCCTGAGTGATTGGAATAATAACCTGCAAACTCAGTGTCACACTAAGATGTCCGAGAAATCTATCCATATGATCTCTTGTGAATTCATTTATTTGTATTTTTATTTGTATTTATAATGCAACATTCCCTTCAGACGTGAGAATACTTTTTAAAGTTACTTTTAATATCATCTTCAGGGGACACCTAATGATATTACATTTAAAGAATCCACTTGACACATGAGTTGTTATTAAACAAACATAAAACCAGATGTCCTGAATGTAGATGAGCATGCAATGGGTCTCGGAGTATAATCTTTTTATAATTTGCAGGATGTGCAAGAGACATGTCCTTAGCTTACATTTAGAGGAATGACCAGATGAATCCTTCTACAAGTTTTTGGCTTCAGAAATGGTTTTCCCAAAAGGCTACAATTACTTAAACATTTTTTTTTCAATAGAGGAATTCTCGTTAAAAATGACCAATGGATTCATTTCATGTCATCAACAGCAGAATAATGTATTACATTTAATGTGCACCTGAAAGACAACCAAATAGTGGATTCTCTGGAGTTTAATTTTAAATATTCTTTACATTTTTTTGATCTCCTCTCCTAATCAAAAGGATTTCTCATACATAAAAAAACCAAACAGGTTTATTAAAGGAACACTTCGTGCACCACAACCACTACAGCCCCATGCAGTGGTTATGATGCCAGACACCTCCCCCAAATGTAAGAAGTCAAAATAAAACTTTTATTAATGGTTTGACTTCAAACCTGTGATCCGTGAAGCGCTGCTCCCTACCTCTTCTCTAAAAGGAAGGCAAGTGCGGGCAGGCCTCTCCCAGCACAATAGCCACTAAAGTACTCTGTAGTTGTAATGGTGTTTGGAGTATTCCTTTATCTATAATACTTAATATGTATTTTTAAATAAATTTATTTTCTTTCTTCTTAAACAGACAAATGCTATTTAATGTGCATTTAACTCTGATTGTTGTAACTGCTATATACTAACACATAAATATAAAAAATACAATATTGGAATACAACTCTGTGGCTGGAGAAGTTAACATTTCAACTAGAAAACCCATAGAAGAAGAACCATAAAGCCAGATTATACATTAGTAAGTTTAAAAGAGCATCTCAATGTTTTCTCTTTTTAACCTTAAGCAGAAGTTAGTCACATATTTCTAGGCAATCCGTACAGAAGTCATCCTTAAGGGGATGTCCTACACATGTGCTTGATTAAAAACATTTTTAAAAATGCTATAATAAATTTAAAGTCAGTCTTGATTAGATGCAGTTTCGAATTAAAAACAAAAAATAAACCCCAAAATGAAATAAAGTATACAGGTCCTTGGAAATTGGCCATTGGCCATCCCATACCCCTTATGGTCTGGCTGGGGAAGGAAGTGTGATTCACTGTGAGGGTTGTGTAGAAATTGGACATGCACACTCCCAAGGAACAAGTAGTGTTAAGGATCTAGCCTGAACAGAGGGTTGTCAGCCAGCAAGAGAAATGTTTGCTTTGGGCTTGTATAGTCAGTGATTTGGGCAGATATTATCCAGACTCCTAGAAGTGATGTCATAAGAAAAGGATGTCAAAAAAAATAAACACAATATGTCCAAAATGTAAATGAAAAGGATCTGGATCCTTTGACTATTCAAACGTATGGTGTTCTTGTTATTTATGTGCAATGTCATGTCTCTAAGTAGACAGAACACTTGACAATGGTCTAAACAGTGATACCACATCCAGTTACGTTGTTTGTGTATTGTCACCAACAGATTATACCGGGGCAAGTCACAAGCACCTTTTCCACCAATAATTCAACAGTCGGAATAATTTACTGTAATGACAACTGGCTAGGAAATAATCTACAGGTGGCAGAGTCTACTTAAATGGGGTTTTAGAAAAGTATTTTTAAAAGCACATTCAGTCCATTTTTGACAAATTATACCAGCCTACTTTTCTACCCTACCCTTACCTTTTGTGTCACATTAGCCCACTCCCTCTAGCATGTAAGATCATTGAGCAGGGCCATCAACCCCTCTATTCCTGTGCGTCCAACTTGTCTGATTACAATTACATGTTTGTTAGTCCACAGCGCTGTGGAACTTGTTGGCGGTTTACAAATAATAATAATAATGTAAGCTATGCTTATTCATTTAGCTAAATAATTCCAATAACTGCCATGTCGAGCCGGGAAGAAACCATCTGCTTGACTCAAAATTATTCACTTAAGGGAATTGTCAGGATTGTAAAGTGAATTTAGAATGTAAGGCCACATTAGCCAAAGTGGAAACATAGCTAACTTGGAGAATTTGCCAGTTTGGATAGGTTGGCCTTAAACTTGAAATTCACATTGAATTCCTGACAATTCTCATTTAAGTGAATAACTCTAGAATAAGAAAAGGAGTAGTAATTTGTATTTCAGCAAAATTGGTACAATTATTTTAAACTTGTGTAACTCACACACTAAAACAACCACCACCACTTTTCCCTACAAAAATACAAACATAAAAATACAAAATTAAAACAGCTTACCTTTAAAAATTCCCATAGGGGAAACTGTACAAAAGCAAATGGAATCTGAAAAAAAGGAAAATGAACGGATTATTTTTAAATGAGTTTATTATTTGAAAAAGACTCATGTGTTTAAGTTTTTTTCCACTGAAACTTGTGTGTCCTACCTTTCAAAGAAAACGTTACAATAATCAACAGACAAAATATATAAACACAGGTGTGTGTTACATGCCATGTTTTTAGATATTTTAATAACAGATTATACAAATTTTGTAACTATGTAATAACGTAATTAGCGATTTGGGCATGTATCGAAACCTTTTGAGACAAAAAAATATATTTTCAATCAGGAGGATGGGTTATATGGAGATATTTTATTCTACAAATAGAATTGAATAGAAAATTCACACTACAGTTTAGCAGAACAATCAAGGCTATACAGATGGCAGAACAATCAAGCCTTTACTGATGCATACACTAACATACACTCACTGACATATACATAGTCATTGTCACACACACTGTTTGACCAACACACACTTTCACTGAAACATACACACTAACTGACAGACAGACACACACACTCACATTCATATACATCCAGCGACAGACACACTAGCTGACACACGCATTCACTGACAGATACACATGCACACTCACTGACAGACGTACACTCACTCAGTGTCAGACACACACACACACAGATAAACACACATAAACACTCACTGACAGACACATATACACTCAGTGTCAGATACATACATTCACTAACAGACATACACATTGACTGACAGATACACACTCTCAGTGACAGACACGCATACACACACACTAAGACATACACACTCTCACTGACACACACTCTTTGACAGACATACACACTATCACTGACACACACTCTTTGACAGACACACACACACACACTAACACACTCACTAACACACACACTCTCACTAACAGACAGACACTAACACACTCACTAACACCCTCACCAGACACACACTAACACACACTAACACACTCACTAACAGACATACACACTATCACTGACACACACTCTTTGAAAGACACACACACTAACACACTCACTAACACACACACTCACTAACTGACACACTCTCACTAACAGACACACACACTCTCGCTATCAGACACACACTAACACTCACTAACAGACTCACACACACTCTCACTAACAGATACAGACACACTCACCAACAGACACAGACACACTCACCAACAGACACAGACACACTCACCAACAGACACAGACACATTCACCAACAGACACAGACACACTCACCAACAGACACAGACACACTCACCAACAGACACAGACACACTCACCAACAGACACAGACACACTCACCAACAGACACAGACACACTCACCAACAGACACAGACACACTCACCAACAGACACAGACACACTCACCAACAGACACAGACACACTCACCAACAGACACAGACACACTCACCAACAGACACAGACACACTCACCAACAGACACAGACACACTCACCAACAGACACAGACACACTCACTTACAGAGACACACTCACTTACAGAGACACACTCACTTACAGAGACACACACTCTCACTTACAGAGACACACACTCTCACTTATAGAGACACACACTCTCACTTACAGAGACACACACTCTCACTTACAGAGACACACACTCTCACTTACAGAGACACACACTCTCACTTACAGAGACACACACTCTCACTTACAGAGACACAGACACTCACTAACAAACACACACACTTTAGGCTCTCAAGTTAGTGGAGTAGGGAGCGGAGCCCGTCAGACACCAAGTATAAAGTCAAAATTTTCTAAAACAGTTTGACTATTTACAAAGGGGGTGGAAGCACAAGGGCACCTTAATCACTACAGCATGCTGTAGTGGTTATGGTGCTTGGAGTGTTCCTTTAACATCTTCCAAGGTGCAACATAGAAAGTTTCCCCACAACTAGTGACATTCTGCATAAGACCAACGTGTACTAGGGCTGAGTTTCTACGGTTTAAAACAGACTTTCAAACGTATTGATTATCTACAATTCCAGAACTATGAAAATACATCCTTGTCTTTTGTATTTTTCAATTATTATTATTTTTTGTTGTAAGTTACATTTTCCAAGATTCATGAATTCACTAATAACATAGCTGAAAAGTAAATGTTTTACTCTGTAAGTAACTGAAATAGCTGTACCATCATGCCACCCCCATGTGCGTGGTCCCCGTCACTGACCATAAAAAGAGCACATATTTTTTGAAGTGCTTTTCTACCTGCATTCCCTCTGTCCTCCCAGGTACAACACAGATTATTTCCCCACAGAGAACAACATTCTACATACATTTTCCCATTCTCTCTCTGCTTTCACCCACCCACACACCATACTTCGATTTATAGCCCATACTACTTAATCTGTTTTAAGTTGTATTTTATCAACTAAGCATTTCACCAGCTCTTCAATTACCCACATCTGAAACAGCTTTTTTTTCTGAAGCCTCTCATTTTGCATATTTTTGTTTTAGATTTTTTTTTTTTTTTTCCTTATCGATCTTTTAGTTCAAAAGCAGGTCTTGCAAACAACTTGGGTCCGGTTTTAAAAATACCTATGACCGATAGTTAAAAATCTTGTAAAGCTCACTGGGTAAGGCAGCTATATAAAAACGGTTAAATAAATATGAGTTTTGTTTTTGCACTTTTACATTAGAAGAAGAATGAGTGACTCTGTGGTCAACTGAGGACAAGCAAAGTTGGCCAACTTTTGGCACTGTAGCTTTGGTGGACTAAGTGGCTCATACGTATTGGCTGACTGAGTCTGATGGGAAACAACCTGGCAAAATGCTAGCTGAGATTTATAGTAAAGATAGCCCTATAGAAGGCTAGCTAATCATGAATGTAGTCTTCCAAAAGCTTGCCTGATCACCATGGGAAAATTAGTGACCAAAGTTGGAATGTTAGCAAACACTGTCTTTGTTTCTCAATTACAAATACAATGAATCACCGTCTAACGTTGGCAGTAGGCTTGTACTGTTAAACAGCTTTAGAAACAGGTTTGCCTTTTTTTTTTTTATCTTCACTTTTCCCCCTGACAATTTAAGGGTTAAATAGCATTTTTTTTTTTGTTCAGAAAAGCTGAAAGGTATCTGCTAATTTAGTGTGTCATAAGTAATGATTAATAAATGAGTCTTCTTTGGTTAGACTAAGCTCCACTGATGCCCCAGCACATAAAAAAAAATGTTATCTGTTCAGACAGGAACTGACAGTGAGGAGAAAATCAATGTCACTGCTCTGTGAGGAGCTGACACACCGAAATCTCACAGGAAGTTTGTCATCTTGCGGAATGATGAATGCTTCATGAGGCTTCTCTCAAATCAGCAGCAGAGGTCAAACTTTCTTACACCGAAAAGCCATAAATTCTGAATGAAGAGCTCTGGTTTCTGTAACCGACAAGAAATACCAGAGGTATTAAATTATGTCAGATTTTAATTTTTGTGGCATGGGTTCCAAAGCCGAGAAAAAAAAATATATGTATGCGTTTTGTAAAAAGCAGAATGTAATCTTCAGAAAAGGGTTAAATAAAAAAAGCACACGTTTCTCGGTATATTTGTACTGTTTTCTGAAGTGAGAAGCAAAATCAATAAAAGTAAAAAAATAAAAATAAAAAATAAATAAAATGCAAAATATATGATGAAATCTCAGTTGTTAAAATGATACAAACTTTGAGGTTTATTCGCTAAAAAAAAACAGAGTTTGACATTTTTTTTTCAATTTGGAAACTTTGGCCTAAAATTTGTAATTTCTCGTTTTTTTTTTTATTAGTCTAAACTTAATTTAGTGGACAACCCTGTTAGTCAAAACACAGCTGTATCAGCAGTACATGCATCACCACTCAACAGCAGTGGGGTTTGTTTGACCTGTGCACTGTGCTGAGTACATGAATAATGTCCTGGGCTTCTTTGCTGGGAATTAACACAGATCTGGTTGTACTAACGAGAGGATAAATTAAGAAAGTTATGGTTGAAGATGCTATAACCTTTACAAATGCTTCAAATCTATGATTAAAACTACAATGGGCCTGTAACTGGGGTAAATGGGGTACTTCTCATCTTCAGCCATTAAAGGCAGACGGGGGATTGATCTTCTAGCAGTCATAGAATGATAAGCTTTAACCAATTAGGTCAATAGAACAGGGAGACGAACAGGAGGACATGTGTATTGGAGTGTTTAATCACAAGGGACTTCAGACAATGTGGAGTTATAAAATCTTGTGGGCCTCTATCTTATATGGCAAGCTTCACATGATTTTGGAGGTAAGCATGCAAAGGTATTATCTCTGGGCAGTAAAATTGGGGTCTAGAGACACAGAAGATCAAATAAAAAGTAGTGGTCCCTAATGAGGTGATATCTGTGAGCCGCCCTCAGAACATCCCAAGTTCCTGAAATGCAACACAATTCAATTAAGAGTTTTTTCAAGCTCTTCAGTGGATTTTTGTTTCTTCCAGAGGAACTTTATCTTGATAGTAAAGCCCGCGGAATTTATGCACTTTCCAAGTGATTAGAGAAGAGACCTTTGGTGTGGCATGTTCGAAAGGACAAGAATGGGATCTGTGAAGAATCATCAGAGATGACTTGAGACAGAAATACGGTGGTGCTTTGACCATGTCAATGAGGCTATCCTGGTGTTTTCTATATGGAAGGTAAGATGTGAAATAAAAAAAACATGTGCATCTCTGAATAGCTCTGATGTTGTAAGGAATAAAACATTAAGTATGTCTCAATCAGGCACAGCACTTTGAGTGAGTCAACATTCAACCAGAATCGTCATAACAGCATCAACATTTAATTGAAGCAATATCACCATGTATTAACATTCAATTATAGCAGTATCACCATGAATTAAACACTCAATTCTTACAGTAACACCATACATCAACACCTCATTTTACCAGTAACCATTCAATAGCATATGATTGTACAGATAAACTTCAACATTACTTCCATTAGTAGCACTATGTACAAATACTACACTGTATTGTGCATCCAAATTTAAAGTTACTAAGGACAACATGCATCAAATTGAGCGTGACCAGAAACATTACACAACATTTACTTTTACGTGCATCACCTACACAGTCATATCATTATAAATATACATATCTTACAATGATACCATGTACCAACACTCAAATAAGATAGATAGTCCAAATGTAGGCACTGGTTCCCCCAAGAAGGAATATCTATTTTTACTTTATACATGATTGGTAATGTAAGGGAATCAATATGGTACCATATAATAGGACTTAACTAACCTCATGGCCTCCAATAGTTCATAAATATTAATAAAAATAAAAGGAGCAAAGAAACAAGATCACTAACAGCATGGTGTAGTGGGATAGGCAAAGCTCATCGGGGTATGATTCTCTGGAGTTTGGGTGAAAACACAAATTCCACACACTATCCCTTGCCCGTAGACTATTCCATGTTAATCTTAACATGTCACAAATATGTGCACTTACTAACTGCACAGTGCAGTGCAATCCATATGTGCTTATTTAAACCAAATATAAAATTACTCGATATAAAACCCATAATCAAGTAGAGCACAGAGTTAATCAAATTACTAGAAAACTCAGAGGTGGTCTGAGTATGCAAAATCCTTTCTCAAATCTCAGGGTGACTTAAAGGAACACTATAGCGTTAGGAATACAAATATGTATTCCTAACGTTTCAGAGCCCTAGTCACCTAAACGGTGACTAGGGCCCTGATCCACGGTGAATAAATGGTTAATTAACAACTTATTTGCTTACCTTAATCAAGCGCCGGGCTCCCTCGGCACTGGTGACCTCTCCTCCATCAACGTAAGCTTCAGAGTGAAGTCGAATGCGCATGCGTGGCCAGAGGCGCGGGCGCATTCAAACCCGCCCATAGGAAAGTATTACTCGGTGCTTTCTCATGGGGATCTTTTTTGACACCGGACTCCGTGAGAACGTCCAGCGTCAAATAAGTGCGATTTACTCCATGTAAATCGCGGAAGCGGCCTCTAGCGGCTGTCAGGGAGTTTCTCTCCTATGTTTTCAGCGGCAGGGTTAAAACTAGGGGGACCTGGCACCCAAACCACTTCATTGAGCTGAAGTGGTCTGGGTGCTTATAGTGGTCCTTTAACAAGCATTGCACAAAGTGAAATTAGATAGGTACTTTCACATCTACATATACTGGAGAAATATCCACCCCTATACCAGTTGGCATAAATGATGCTCTGTACTTGTGATGCTATGAGAGGGAAATATCTTTAAAAGCAACTTAGGCAAAGCGGTAAATAAATCTTTGAATAACAGTCTAAACTTTAAAAAGCTTATATCATTTAAATTCTGGAAATAGCATTACATTTTAGATTCTGTGCAAAAGTAATTAAAAGTTTTCAGTGCATAAATTCAGTTTCTGAATCAGCAGAAGAGAAAGAAAACCATTTCAAATTTAGAAATAGTATATTTCAAAAGAGAATAATTTACCAAAATACGCTGAGTAATTTTTTATTTTCATTTTTTTTTATTACAATCAGAACAATTAACACAAAACATACTGCTCTACTATCATCCTGGGGTATATGCTTTATATTTCATAGATTAAAAAGCTAGCTTGTATGATAACAGATGAGTTTCACAGCTCTGCATGAATGACGATATTGTTTAAGGAGAAACAGATGTGTGTCAGATGGCAAACTCATTAGACTGTCCCATCGTTAAAAGGAAACTGGATAACAATGGGCCATCTGAAAAAAAGTGCACTGATCAGGAAATATACAAGCCGCAGCTAATCTCACATTTATTGGTGGGTAATGCTTTTCAGACATGCACATGCATTCTGTGGAGTTCCATGAAGTTCCTAACTTTGTTCACATAAAAAGGTCAAAACGGCACGGCACATAAAGCACGGGATATAATTTGTCTGGGAAAAGTGTTTGAAAAGAGAAATATAGATACCATTATGAAACAGCATCTCCCTATTCTAAAGAATTCTGTAAAAAAAAAAATTATGAATAGGAAACACAACTATTCACATACATTCCTCACACCAACAAGTGCAGATTTCAGGGTACCAAACAAAAGGCTCTAAAGAAGACTTAAGAAGAATATTTGCTTCTTGAGATTGTGATGAAATTCCATTTACTGTGAAAAACAAAGTTGTCTGGAATCCTCAGGGTCAATCAATGGTCTGACCAGTAAAAATAAATTATATATATATATATATATATATATATATATATATATATATATATATATATATATATATATATACACACACACACACACACGTGTATATTTCAATTCACACTGAACAAAATTGTAAACGCAACACTTGATTTTGCCCCCGTTTTCCATGAGCTGTGTGATAAAATTGCACATTTGAGAGTGGCCTTTTATTGTGGCCAAATACAAAAAGAAAAGTCCTGCGCTCACTCCCATCACTCCTAGGCAGCAGCAACGACTACAGTACAAATCAGCTAATACATATAGTAAAAAAACAAAGAAAAAAAGTTACCTGCGCTTTCTCCTTAATCTTATGTATATTTAAACAAATGGAGGTCATTAAGTTACACCAATGGCCACTGGAGGGAATACCCGCCTGCCAACGTCAAGGCATACCCCCGTTGATGGGTCCTATTCTGGCCCTTTACCTTGCTTCCTTGAGCTTCTAGCAAAAATATCTCTAATGAGGCAGAAAGGGGTATTTTTTATATACACCCCTATATACTTGTTAACCCTTCATAGGGAACACATGGGAAGGGCGTCAGTAAGGGTCAGAGTAGGACCCGTATATTGAAGTATTTTTTTCATAATAAATAAAAATATGAAAAATATATATTTTTTTTTGGGGGGGGGGGGATATAAATTGGATTTCTTTTAATATAAAGATTTCGGATAAAAAAGAAAATCAATCATAATATAGTTTTCTATTTAGGATACACTACAGTCCAAAGGTTATTCAGCGTGAAATATGGATTAGTTATGGAACAGGAGCCTGTATATTTATGCAATATACAGGTACTTTTTTATTCTTAGTTTCCCTATATGGTAAGCATGTGCCACATCTAAAGCCTGTAAGGTTTTGTAAAAAATGTGTTTTTTGGGGGAGGCTTATACAACTCTTGACTAAAATGTTTTTAACATTTTTTGCTCCCCTATACGTAATGGTTGGTATAGGTGGTAGAATTTTGTTTAAAATTGGGTCATCTATGAATAAGTGCCAGTGTTTCCTAATTGCCTGTTGTATTTTCTTAGTCCGTCCGTTGTAATTACAAATAAAGCGTATTTCGCTTATTTTTGAGGATTCTTTCTTTTGTTTTTATCTTAGAAGATTTTTTCGGGGTTGTTTACTCACTTCTTCTAAATCTCTCTCGAATTCTGTTTCCTCGTAACCTTTCTCTGTAAATTGCTTTTTAGAATATTGTGCCTGTTCTATATAGTCAGTGTCCTCCATACAGTTTTGTCGACTTCTGATGAAATTACCCTGAGGGGCATTGGTTAGCCAAGGTTTGTGATGGCAGCTGATTGAACTGTGCACTGATTGAACAAACAGCCGGCGTGTGCCACAACAGCGACATCCGGTAGAGTAGGTAAACATTGGCATAATATGTTATGGCATTAGATATACAGGCACATTTTTTTTTATATTGTTTGAAAACAGTAGTTCAGGATCACGTTTGTTTTTAACTATGGTAATATACTACGCTTGACATGAAGAAAGCTAGATGAGTAGATTGCTAAAAAAACGATAGGTACTAATTGTAGACATGTTTTGATGAGGAATACAGTATAATATACGAGAAGAGTATACCACCCCAGACCGCCCCCTATGCACATGAGCAACACATTATAGGTATGGCAGTATGATAAGACAGGTTTGCCATGCCACCACAGTGAATGCAGACATTTCAAGAAGCAGGAGACTGTGGCATGTACTGCACATTTTTAAAAAGGATAAACTGGTTAATGCATATTATGTCACTTAACAAGAGAACAGTAAGCCTGGTTATGACATACTATATGGAGTGACATTAGCTCAGTCGAGTATAGCTTGATCATATTTAAGTCACACATTCTGCACAAAACAGGCATAGTTTTTTGTTTTTTTTTTGCCTTGTTTCATTAATAAGAACCTGTGCCTGAAATATTCACATTTCAGCAAGAGGCAGTGACTAAACCATGCGACTACATACAAATTCTGGTTGGTAGGTGCTAAGAAACATTGTGGCTATGGTGGCTATTGAGTCTGTACATTTTTACTTGGGTGAAGTTAAAGCTCCTATGGTTCGGTATTGACTGTAGATACGGTTTTCAGGTTTTCCTTCTGCTCTTACAGAATGTCCCTTAGCTCATGTCGATGGTGTTAAAAACCCATTCGGTTAATTTCTTTAGCTTGGCTGATGCATTCTGGGATTCCTCCTGCAGGCGCATGTTGTCTTCTCGCAAAAGTCGTATTTCTGCTTGGAGACTGGCTTTGTCCTCTCTTTCCTTTTTAAGGTCATATTGGAGCATTTTCAGCATACTTTCTAGCTGTTCAACCTTCGATGCAAGACAGGTGGGAGAATCTTTCCGTTGTGCATCTTAGGTCTGGGGCTGCCAGCGGGTTACGTGTAGCTGCTGTCTCTTACAGAGTCCACGTGTTGTGGAACTGCGGGTGTCACTGTGCTTGCAGGCCAGGATCGGTCTTCCCAGAGCCGGGTCTGGTACCACAGCTGCTCGGCACATAACGAGAGAATTGTGTGTTTTAAATTTGCTTTTGTTAGGCCTTGTCGACTGCTTAGCTCCGTTTAGTAGATACACACTGCGGCATGGGTCTGCTGCTCGCCACGTGTGTTTGTGCCCCCCCCCCCCAGAGAGGGTCTGTTGCGGGCGGCGATTCCAGTGACTTGCATGGTCTCCCTCTCTCCCAGCGCTGTAGCCCTCGAGTGTCTGGCTTTGGGGACCTCTGCCGAGGTGATTGGCTTGGTTGCAGCTTAGAGATACTCCATGTTGTAGGGATAGATGGCGGAGAGTCAGAAGCCGCCGCCATCTTGCAAGGTAAGGCTCAGACGTGTCTTGTGCACCAGTCTCCCCACTTCTCAAGCTCTTCTCAGAGGGGGCCGGGATGACCCCCCC
Organism: Pelobates fuscus; assembly: GCF_036172605.1. Lineage (NCBI taxonomy): Eukaryota > Metazoa > Chordata > Amphibia > Anura > Pelobatidae > Pelobates > Pelobates fuscus. Next base: position 151,921,930 of record NC_086323.1, read on the forward strand.
GGCCCAAAGGGGGGGGGAAACGGGACCGGCAAGCTGCTCTGGCAATCGGCGTGTGGCAGTTGGGAAGGGAGGCCTGGCAGCGGCCGTCCACCTCGCTCCCCTCCCGATTAGGCCTCAGCCCTCGAAGCTTCGTTCTTCCACCATGGGGTCCAAAGCTCCCGATCTCGGGGTCCGCTACCTCTCCCACAGCCGTGGGTATTTTGTAGGCTTGTCGGTCAGCAATATAATCTGCCATTTGTAGCTTAAGAGGCCCGATTGCTCCGGAGCCTCTCCTGCATGCGACCGGTTAGCATGGCGGTCCGGCCCCGCCCCCCTCAGCTGGTTCTTTTGATGTAACTGTTGGCATCTACGGGTTTGAAATAGTTTTTAGTTACTATAGTGGAGTTACGGATGCTAATATTGAGGTCTAAAAAATTTATTTTCCTGTCTATATAAAAAAAACATCATCTATGAAACGGCAATAGGACACCAAGTTTGCTTCCCAGCCATGGGCCTTTGTAACAAATATTTCCTCCCAATAGGCCATGAAAAGGTTGGCGTAGCTTGGGGCAAACTTGGTTCCCATTGCCATCCCACAAACCTGCAGATAAAAATTGTCCTGACACCCAAAAAAAGAAATCTGTTCTTCCCTAAAATTAGATTGAGTTAAACAATGTCTGACCACCTCTATACCTTTTTCGTGTGAAAGGATAATGTAAAGAGAGGTAATGTTACATGTTACTAATACGTATCCCTCTTTCCACTGCACTTTTTTTTAAATTTGTAGGACTTGAATTGTATCTTTAAGATAGGAAGGCTTTTTCACTACTATAGGCTGAAGTAAAATGTCAATGTACTCTGATATCCTTGCGGATATAGAATTGATTCCTGATACTATAGGCCTAGCTGGAGGATTTTCTGCATTCTTGTGAACTTTCGGTAGATGATAGAATACCGGTTATTTTGGGGTTAGATACACTCAGGTATTGTGCTTCGCTAGCATTCAGAATTCCTAGCTGTTTTCCTTTATCTATGTATTCTTTGGAAGGACCAAATACAAAACAGAAGAAAGAGAAGGAAAAGAAGAAGGAAGACAAAATGGGGAGTACAGAGGGAAGACGTCCGTATAGAAGGAAACTTCAATTAAACAGATCAACCCCTCACCAAGGAACAAGTAATACTCTTCAATAAAGGTTTGAAATTCGCCCTGCTGCGGATTTTAACAAATTTGATTTTTTTGTGTGGACATAAATGTATTTTATTTGGAAGCTTTGTTTAAAAAATGTTTTTTTCAATTAGGAAGAACGGATACCAACAGAACTAGACGATGAATTTCAACACACATCATTAAAATAAAAGTCTAACTTCTTTCCTAGACATTTAATTTTGAGCGAAATTAAATAGTTTGAAATGATAGTTATGAAAGAGGTTGAAAAAAATAAAGGAAATTAATAAATATCAACACTACCTCGAGCACGGTCCTCATCAACCTATTGTTCCTGGAAAACTTTGCAATTGTGTAATTTTAATTTTATTTAGAGATTTACCAGTAGCTGCTGCATTTCCCACCCTAGTCTTATACTCGAGTCAATACGTTTTCCCAGTTTTTTGGGGTAAAATTAGGGGCCTCGGCTTATATTCGGGTCGGCTTATACTCGAGTATATACGGTAAATGCAAATAATAATAATAAAAATAATTATAATTACATGTTTTCCTACCCTGCCTAATGCAGATCATTTTCAATAAATTAAGTGCCACCATCCAACTCAACATAATGGTGGAACTACTATTCTAAATTAGAAAAAAAAAAAGACCTCTAACGCTCTATCCCTGTGGCAGAACCCCTGCCGGTTTGTGGATTCCTTTTTATATTATGTGTATTTTATATTATGTTTTTGTGTATTGTGCCCACTCCCTGATCTGGAGTGCTTCCATGAAGGGAATCCATTCCCCTCCCGAACAGGGACCACCCTGATATCTCATTTAGAATGTTAGCTTAGAATGTTCTCACCTCGCAACATAAGTGTCCAACTGCAAACGAAACAATTAATGAACGCTCTCCTGGGTGGTCGCCATTTCGTTAGATGTACACCAGCCAGGGAAAGCGTTTGTGGGTTGTTTCCCAGCACATTCGTTCCCCAAACGAGGACCTCCTCAGCACCCCATTAGAATGTTTGCACCAATTAATCAGAACGTTCGCACTTGCATTCGTACCAACAAACGGCGGCCAGATGGAGCATTCATACCCCGAAAGGAGACGCTTCCCTTGTCTGGGTTCCACACCGGGACCTCGCGAATGGAGGTTAGTCGAAAGAGGAGCCATTGTGCAGGTCCTTGAGTTTGGTGTGGACGCTTTTGGAGCACGGGCTGGTTTGGTGGGCTTTCCTGTGCCCGAGGGACAAAGAGACTTTGTCCCACGCCTGGACTCCCAGGCACAGAGGCTCCTGGGAAGAAGATCCCCTGGCATCTGGGGTGGGAAACCCTGTGTTTTGGTGGCAGGCTTAGAGGACAAAGGGAACGGGGTCCCCTTCTAATGCAAGGGCCCCAGGGAGGGGAGGATCCTGGGATGTGACCCTCTACGGTTGTGTGGAAGACCCCTTGCATGGGGATATGCATAAAAAACATGTGTGGCCAATAAAATTGTGTTGTACCTCCAGAACTCTGTCTCGTCCAGTTACTGTAGGGAAATAGGTCTCTGTATTATTATTATTATTATGATATTTATATAGCGCCATCAAATTCCGCAGCGCTTTACAATGGGTGGACGAACAGACATGTAGTTGTAACCAAACACGTTGGATACACAGGTACAGAGGGGTTGAGGGCCCTGCTCAATGAGCTTACATGCTAGACGGAGTGTGGTAAAATGACAGAAAAATTGTATATTCTAGAGTGGTTCCTGAGCGGATGAAGGAAGGGAATTAGCGGGGGTAACGGGTCGGGATACCGGGGGGTCCGCTACAATCCCTATAAGGAATTTTGCCAGTTTACAATTGTTTGCTTGGTAATAAGAAATAAATGACTCATCCACCTTTTTAATTTCATATCAAGATTTTAAATAATATTTATTATTAATAGAAATAATTCAATCTGTTTTAGTCAAATGCCCCTGATAAAAATAAAAATAAATCAGGAGGACAGCCAAGATGGTCAGACATGCTTTCTGAGAGCTCCAGCACAGATAAGTCTAAAATTGCCATTTTAGCACTGCTGTTACTTGCAAATATAACAAAGCTGATATGACTAATATAAATAAATAAGTTACAATTAAAAAAGTTATCAAAGTGTATTTTTGTTAAGTAATAAACGGACACCTGAAGCACCATAACCACTTATGCTCAATGCATATATTATAGCGAGAATAAAAAAATCTTATAGCTGCCAACTCTTGGTAATAACGGTGGCTTGATGCTGAGACGAGCAGGAGCAAAAAGACACGTGAAACATTAATTTCTGACGATTTCTCAAAGGTCTGGCTATGAGGCTTAGCATAGAAGGCGGCATGGCAGTTGGGGGAGGCGGCCAATCCCCTGACACACGGTCCGCTTTGTACGACTACAACTCTGAAGCCCCACAACACCCGCCCCCCTTTTGGACCTGCGGGGGACATCCCGGTCCCCGCTGGGGAAACATACTCACCTGCAGCAGCAGAATCAGGAGCTAAACTGGCTGTCACTGGAACCCGACACACTCTTCATCTTTCCAGCCTTGTGCATAAGAGCATTTCTGAGAAGCTCCCAGCCTACCGGTTGTTCCCACCTCCTATAACATCCAATCCAGTACTAGCACGATATTTATCATACCGCAATACAAAAATAAAGTGGCTCGATCCTCCTTTTCCTACAGAGCACCGCAATTATGGAATAACCAGAGGGACACAGTCAAATCTTCATTCAATCTAAAATCTTTTAAGAGATCTATGGCAATATACCTCAACACAGAATGCATCTGTCATGGTTGAATATATTTATTACATGTTATGTATTAAATGTATGTATGTGTGTATATATATATATATATATATATATTATATATTGCATTTTTGTAATATTGTATCCTGTTGTAACAATGCAATGTTTTGTGGACAAAGACCCAGGACATACTCGAAAACTAGAGAAATCTCAATGTATCCATCCTGGTAAAATATTTTATAAATAAATAAATAAATCTGCTGAGCCCCACATGGCACATGGAGCCCAAGATGGCCCTCACGATGCAACCTCCCCAGCCTCCACAGTACCCTGAGGTCCTGCAAATGGAGACAGCGCTTTGAAGACAAATGAAAAAAAAATATGCCAAGAATTTTTGAGGCGCATACAAGCCAGATCCCAACACCCGGTACCTGTCACACTAGAGAACAAGGAAAAGACAACGAGTCCCGTTCTAGCCTTGAGCAGAGGGCTCACCCAGAGGTACATCAATCTTGCTGCCCAGATGATCGGAAAGCCTCTCGGCGGTCGTACCACCTGGGAAACCGCACACGGAACAGGTGGAGAAGGAAGACTCATCAACATGTGACACGGGCCCCCTTGAAAGCCTGGAATCAGGAGAGAGAATGGCCTGACCCTCTACAAGGTGACTGGCTGCGGTTGCAGGACTGTGCTAAAGTTGGCGGCGCCATCATGACTGGCCTGGAGAGGGAGTATCGGCTGCGGCCTACAAGCAGCATCGGCTGATCACAAGCAAATTGAGAGTCCTGAGTAAAGCCACCACACTGTTTTATAGTGCAGGGCCATCTGTCATATTACGAGTTTAATTCCGATAAGTACCCAGTGGCATTAACACAAATTTGTTTTACATGTTAGCCTAGCCTGTTTATTTCACATATATCAGCAATGTATCTCACCTGTTTACAATCTTCACCAGGGCATAGTTTAAGCCTAACTGCAGTATAACCCATGTAGTTAACACCATATGCACTGTATGTTTTCTCCTTTTTTTTTACCTTATAACAGTAAAGTATGTTTAAGTTACTGTTCTCTCTTACCCTGTCCTAGGCAGTTTCTCATAGGAGTCACTAAACTGGACTCACACTACTTTCTAGATAGGGAGACATAGCTTGAAATATGTTTTATTACATAAAATGTGCTGAACTCACTAATGCCATATTCTGTCTAACCATGTTTTTAACATGCATGCTTACTTACGCTATTGTGGCAATGTAAGCTTACTTGTTACTCTCACACTTCAAAAAAAAAAAAAAAGAATCAGATTTAAGTCTATACTTTCGTCATTTAGGACGTTTAGGACTTGCAGACTAAGCTTGCATGTGCTGTATATATATGCATGTACATATATTTGAGTATTTACCCGAATCAAATGCGCACTTTTTTTTTTTTTTAAAGGACCACTCTAGGCACCCAGACCACTTCAGCTTAATGAAGTGGTCTGGGTGCCAGGTCCCTCTAGGGTTAACCCATTTTTTTATAAACATAGCAGTTTGAGAGAAACTGCTATGTTTATTAATGAGTTAAGCCTTCCCCCAAATCCTCTAGTGGCTGTCTCACTGACAGCCGCTAGATGCGCTTGCATGATTCTCACTGTGAAAATCACAGTGAGAGCACGCAAGCGTCCATAGGAAAGCATTGATAATGCTTTCCTATGAGACTGGCTGAATGCGCGCGCAGCTCTTGCCGCACGTGCGCATTCAGCCGACGGGGCAGAACGGAGGAGGATCGGAGGCAGAGATCTCCCCGCCCAGCGCTGGAAAAAGTTTTAACCCTTTTCCCCTTTCCAGAGCCGGGAGGGGGACCCTGAGGGTGGGGGCACCCTCAGGGCACTCTAGTGCCAGGAAAACGAGTATGTTTTCCTGGCACTAGAGTGGTCCTTTAAAATAAAGTTTCCAAAATGTGAATGCACATTAGATTCCGGGAAAAATTCAAAATTCACACAGGCCAAATTCACACAGGCAAATTTCATTCCTGAAAGAGTGCTTAAAGGACCACTATAGTGCCAGGAGGGTGCCCCCACCCTCAGGGCTGAAGTTGGAGGAAGCACTTACCTTTCTCCAGCGCCAGGCTCCCTCGGCGGTGGGGACTCTCCTCCTCCTTTGGACGTCATTGGCTGAATGCATATGCGCGGCAAGAGCCGCGCGCAGTCAGTCCATAGGAAAGCATTCTCAATGCTTTCCTATGGACGCTGGCGTCTTCGCACTGTACGCTGGCGTCTTCATTAAGCTGAAGTTGTCTGGGTGCCTATAGTGGTCCTTTATGAAGGAATAGACTTGTAACATGTAATACTAAAATTTAAATACCATCAATGTTACTATGGTATATCGCAATAAACATTTTCATTGTAGCACAATGTTGTATAGTAGTATCTTCTTGTATAAATGCACATTACACTAGCCAGCAAAAACATTTTTCAGCTTCCCGGCTGAGGTCGGCATTATATTCGATGGCACATTAAATTCGAGTAAATACAGAATATATATATACACACACCCTTTTTGGCACTATATTGCATGAGGACAGCCAGACAGCTATAAGATTTTTTTTTCTCGCTATAATCTATACATTGAGCATAAGTGGTTATGGTGCTTCAGGTGTCAGTTTATTACTTAACAAAAATACACTTAGATAACTTTTTAATTGTAATTTATTTATTTATTTATATTAGACATTTCAGCTCAGTTATTTTAATTCAGATTATGTATCCATATGTTGTGTATATGCAACCGAAAGTTACCGTATATAACTTGCAAGTAACAGCCGTGCTAAAACATTTAACTGTGTGATTATACTTTTGGGATTGCATCGTACACAGTAAAAACTGGATTATATAAAGTACGAAAAGCAAAAAATATTTCTGGTCAGCTTTTACTTTTCGAAGCGCAATATTTGGAGCTGCCAATGTTGATTGAGATGAATGAGCATTAGATCAACATTAAGACTACCAACTGCCTCTACATTTCTGAGCCTTCTAACATTACAACCCTCTAGGCAGTGATCATCTTTGTTTGGAAGGTGTTCTAAAGGTCTGTGTTTTGTAACTTACACATACCAGCTCAATGTAATATATGTGTGTTACACTTGGCCGATGTTCCCAGAAAATAAAATTACATTCAAATATATATATTTTATAAATCTTAAGAGGACCTACTTCATTTATTGATCTATTTCTAGGAATTAATTTTTAACATTGAATAGATTATTCTGTAGACCATTCTTACGCTATCTATTAACCGCTCAAAAACGAGCTTGTGATATATACAATATAATGACAATTACCCAGTCTGTGCCAATCGGGCAGTTTTTATTTTTTGTTGTTTTTTTTTTTGCAAAATGAATTGAAAAAAAAAAAAAAAAGCTATATGAGAAATTTAGTTCATGTGAACATTGAAGAAAAAAAGAAAAGAAAAAGAAAACTGTGTATATAACTCACCATGGCAAACAGGAAGGAGAGATTCATTGATCACTGCCTTTTTTTTTATCTTTAGTGCTCAGAGGAAAAAGAATGTTATCTGACCAAAAAATTTCTGTGAAAAGCAGATACTGTGAAAGAAAAAGTTAAACTGAACTTTGCAGTGCAGAGAAATGAATAAATAAATTGAAGTTTGAATTCCACCTGTCATCACCCGAAGCACCCCACATGTAGAATTTACACAGGCTGAGCTTGCAATGCTGCAAGGCATGTCATAACACTTTGTCATTGGTACACCATGTGAGTTAAATTGGCCTGGAGATAAAACAAGTGTCTGAAAAGGCTAAAAGGTATTTGAAGCATATTAAGACATGCTTAAAATACTACAATCCACCCGATGGCTAGAGTCCACGATTTATCATTCTCCAATTATTTCCAAGGGGACAATGTCAAAACTCTAATATCTTCATTAAAGAAATATACATACAGTTTTTATTAAACTCTAAACAAATATATGTGAAACATTAGCACTTCCAATGACAGTAGAGCAATTATGAATGTTGTCAGCACAAGTTTGGACGATGTGAAAAAATGAAGGGGCAGATTAACTAATCTGTGAAATATGCGAGGACGTCACAGGGAGGGGGGGGGGGGGCTGCTGAGCCACGCTGAATCCCCAAGTAATACTAAGGGAGAAATACACCTCCAATTACAGAATTTCTGCTGATAGTGCTGCTTTAATGCAACACATTCCTGTTGGCCCCTGTATTGCATAGCGGAAAACACACCTTCTCTTCTACAGATTTGTGTTTTATGAAGGATATATTTTTAGGACTGTAACATTCATCCTATAAGTGGTTTAAGGGCTGCAAAATGAGCAGAAACATCTAAGATTACGTGATGAATCATTAAATCATTAACACCTGCAAAGCTTTAAATACCATCAGAAAGAAAATACCTCTGGGGCAAGGCTTGGAACAAACATATCTTATGCAAAATCTCATCATCAATCACCTTCTATTGACTGTAAGACCTGATAACCACCAGTACGAAAACAGCTTCTTCCATCCTGGTATAAACTGTGCCAAAGTACTGAGCTACATTGTTATTTACCTTGTTGATTGGATTCTCCATAACTTTTAACTCGCAGGGTTATTCAATAAATTGGAACTAAGGGCTCTACAACTTCTACACTGCTAGAAAAACTTTTCAAATGATTAAACTACAGAAGTCACCATAAACGTTTATGGGAAATGTTGTAGATTAAAGGAACACTATAGTCACCTGAACAACTACAGTTTATTGTATTTGTTCTGGTGAGTAGAATCATTACCTTCAGGCTTTTTGCTGTAAACACTGACTTTTCTGAGCCCAGTAATAACTCCACTGGACACTCATCAGACGGCTGCTAGAGGTGGTTCCCGGGGCAGTGTTGCACAGTAAGCAGCACTGCCATTCAGTGTCTCCACCCTCTGCATGCAGACACTGAACTTTCCTCATAGAGATGCATTGATTCAACGTATCTTTATGAGGAGATGCTGATTGGCCAGGGCTGTGTTTGACTTGTGCTGGCTCTGCCCCTGATCCGCCTCATTGACAGTCTAAGCCAATCCTATGGGGAAGCATTGTGATTGGCTTAGACCACCACTTCTGATGATGTCAGCAGACAGCAGGCAGGTCAGAGGCAGAGCCAGCAGCTGAGCTGCAGACTTGAACACAAGTAAGATTTTCCTATATTTAGGGAGGCAAGAGGAGGCCAGGGGGGCTAGATGGTGGTTTTAAAATAATAGGGTCAGGAATACATGTTTGTGTTCCTGACCCTACAGTGTTCCTTTAAATGTATATGGAATCACTTTGTCAATCTTCCAGATACAGAAATAAAAGTCTGTTATTATTTTAAAACCCATATCCTGCAAATTGTGTGTTGAAGACTTGAAGCTTCTCTCATCTGATGAGGACACTCTATTACAAAATGACTATTTATCACCATCTTCCTTGAGACTAACTTCTTGCCAAATTCTTGCCACCTGGAACTATAAACATTTTTGAGAAATGTGGCAATACAATAAATCCTAGTAGAAAAAGGTTTCTTATGTAGATAATACAGACATAATAGAGATGTAGTAGCATGCACTAACTTGAGTTAGTGACTGATGCACGCCGACAGTTGTTAAAGGAAATGATTAAATAAGTTGATCATACCAAAAATACCATGACAACATTTGCACAATGCCATCCAAACATATTTGTAAAGCATATAAAACTTAAATAGGTGTTGCAAATTCAGATAAGGCAATGGCTCAGAATTTAAATGTATGATGGAGATACTACATTCTTCTGCAAGCCCCTCATTTGTTACCAATTCCCATGACCTGCAATGAGTTTAGTGATGTTTCCAGTGACCAATATATGGTTAGAAGTTTTCAGCCAATAGTAGTTCTCTCATTGTTTTCATTGTGCATAGTTATATCCCATAAAAACCCCAACAGCAGAGTCTTATGAGAGATGCAGATCAGTCATCAGTTTTTATTGAAAGATGTACAGCAAGCATCAATCCCATCTGCAAGTAGTTTAAAAAAATAAAAATAAACAAATTCCACAAATTAATAAATATCAGCTTCCAGAAGATGTATTTAAATTTGCAAAGTAGGAGGTACATTTGTGTGTTTTTCGTGAATTAAAAATGTGATAAAGCTATTTCCTAGAAAGTTGAGAGTATATTCAGGATACATGGGAGCTGTACAGTATCCACATGGAATACAAGAACTTGTATGGAAATTCAACTATAACTTCATAAAGCAGAATCTTGTAGAAGCGAAGACTCAAAGGAAAGTATACAAGGGACACAAAGTTATTTACACTATTAAATCTGAAAAGATCCAACGTTGTATGATACTTGAAGTGCCCTGTTTAATCAACTACAAATTTAAGATGCGGAGCCAGCCAAATCATTTTCAGCATTGTGAGATTTGTAGTTACATCCCTATCAATTATTTCAGATATGGAGGCTATACAATTAATCAAAGGTTGCATTGGGTACCTATAGGTTAGGTGGCATAAATTGCACACCTTTTAAACACATAATCCAAGAAGGCTTCTGTTTAGAGAAGACGTATGTATAGAAACAGACTGCGATATCCGATATGAAGTGGCACAGGTGGCACACTCACAAACTCTTAGACTGGTATTGCTTTGTTCTCCAGGAGAGGTTATGCATATAGCAAGTGTTTCCTTTACTTTGGTAATCTTACTATCACTACTGGAAAGCTATTCCCAGTATACAGTACTGTCCGTAATGGAGTATTATTAGCATTTATATATTTAACAGAGACAAGAGGTAAGGAAGGCCCTGCTCAAACAAGCTTATAGAGTCTACTAAGGAAGCCAGGCTGTCCTATCTCAGACACAACAAATATGACACATCCTACTGACTGAAGATCACAAAGCCCTGGAGGTGACAGGGAATTTTTTTTTTTAAAGGAACACTACAGAGTTAGGAACACATACATCCTAACGCTATAGTGTACTACTCGTTGTTTATGGCCACAAAATACCATCACTGACACTGAACGTTCCTCATAGAGATGCATTGAGTCAATGCATCTCTATGGGGAGATGCTGATAGGCCAGGGCTGTGTTTGATTTGTGCTGGCTCTGCCCCTGATCTGCCTCCTTGTCAGTCTCAGCCAATCCTATGGGGAAGCATTGAGATCGGCTCAGACAACCACTTCTGATGATGTCAGCAGACAGCAGGCAAGTCAGAGGCAGCAGCTGCAGACTTGCTGATTTTAACGCTATAGGATCAGGAATACATGCTTGTGTTCCTGAGCTTATAGTGTTGCTTTAAGAGTTAAAGGGACATTATAGTCACCAGAGACCACATCAGCTCATTGGAGTGGTCTGAGTGCAGTGCCCTAGTCCCACATAGTCCTGCAAAGAAAATAATTGCAGCTTTTGAGAAACTGCAATAAATTCTTTGCAGGACTAAGACTGCCTCTAGTGGCTGTCTACCAGACAGCCACTACAGGAACTTCCTGGTGGCTAATCAACATTTGGTCGCCTGACGCTGGGGAAATCCAGTTTGAGTTAAATCCCAATAGGAAAGGATTAAAGCAATGCTTCACTATGGGAAAGGTCTAATGCCTTCGCCATAGCCCCCAGGCTATTGTCTTCTCTTTAGTACATTGTGTCCACAAGTTAACTATATCGTGCCCACAAAGTGTGCACAAGATAATGGAGGGTATGAATTACTAAAAAATAAATAAAACAAACAATTACCTTGTCACCTCCACAGGAGATATATAGTTGGAGGTCAACATCTTTTTACCCATGCTGGCATTCCACAGAATGACCTATCTGGCACTGCAGGATGCACCTGGCACTCTAAAATACTCTTGCATGTTAGAAGGCATGTTGACTTGTAAAATATTTTTTTTTCTTTAATGTTTTCTGCTAGTTTTTAGAAAAGATTCACTCATTGCATGCTGCAGGGATATAATGATTTGTTACCCATTAGACTATGCAGCTAAGAAAGCTTTAAACGTTTGTATTATTTTTTTCTATAGGCACCCAGACCACTTCATCTCACTGAAGTGGCCAGGGTGCAGTGTCCCTGTTCCGTTAACCCTGCAATGTAAACCATCGAGAGAAACTGCAATGTTTACATTCAAGTGTTAAGACTGCCTCTAGTGGCAGTACCAGACATCCACTATAGACCCTTTCTTGCAGTTTCACAGGAGTTTGACTCCTTAAAACGATGCTGGACATCCTCACTCTTTGCATGACATCCAGCATCTTTAAAATCCCCGTTAGAAAGCACTGATGTGCATTAGGTTACCAATACACTATAGTGTTCCTTTAACACATTATTTATATTATGCATATAATGTTTTAAAAATATAGGGTAATTTTTATCTTATAGTTTATGTTTAAGAAGGTATTCCATAAAGACAAACTAACAAAACAAAACAAAAAAATTGATGATTTATCAATTTGCTTTATTCTAAAAAAAAGAGGGAGCAGTAACCAATGAAGAATGCCTTATGGTGCCACTGATTTACGACCACTTTTTAAAACACAACACTTAGTTAATTAAACCCCCTGTGAAAGGATATGGAAGATATGACGCTTGCAAATTGCCTTCCCAGATCAGTGCTAATTTCTACAGGGGCATTTATGATAGATTAGATCTAAAGATAGATAGACCATAGACACTGGCTTGATTAATTTTCAATGTTATTTGTCAACAGAGTGAATATGTAGCTATTCATTTCCACTTTTATTTTTTATTTAGCCCTAAGAATTTAGGGGAGGCTTTTAATTGTTACTCTACATTGTGCTACTGAGTTGTTTGTTTGTTTTTTTCCCAATTCTCATTGTGCATATTGCCTGAACCATTACAGAAAATCGGTGTAATCTGGGTTTCCACAACATCCGCATTTCAAGACATTTTCTATTTTTGTTTCAGTTATTTCTAGGGAGGGTATTCCTATATTTTGTGGATAAAGTATTATTTCAGACAGTAATTATAAGAATTTGCTCTTTTCTGATCATTGTTGATGGCATTTATTGTTCAATACTTTTTTATACTGGTTTGGAAGTTACAGACTGGTCTTAAAGTTTGTGACATCAAAAAAGGGATATTTAGAGAACAATCATCGTGTATGGATGCAGAAAACCACAAACTACAGTACTCAACATTCCTACCCCTCCAAGCCCACCACTTTTACATCTTATTAAAACCACATGTCGGCACCAAACCAGTTCACGGTCCATTTCAGGCAAGTATGCATTAAATTGTGGGAATGAAACTGAGGCCAAAAAGATTGTATGACACTCAATTAACAATATCCCATTCCTAATGTTTTACAATACACAAACTAAAGCATTATTGTTTGTGGTTAAAAAATAAAACTAAAAGACGAAAAAGGTCAAGGAAGAACATTAAAACATCCCAAGATGGAGTCAAGATGGATAACTTGGGGAGAATCAGATAATATCATTAAAATACATTGATGTGGAACACCCTGCTTAAAGTATGAGACATTACATTTTGGAACATGAGAACTATAATAAAAAACTTGTCAATAATGTGACATTATTGCACTTTAATCACACAATACATCTTCACATCGATGTTGTATAACATAACCACAAGCAAATATGACACATACATACTATAATAATAATAATGGATGCACTGGTATATTAAAGCACAAAAGCTAGGTCCCCAGATGTTGTAGAACCACAACTCCCATGATGCTTTGCATGCCTTTAGTATAGGCTGCATGCGCATTCAAACTACCCATAGGCAAGCATTGCTCAATGCTTTCTTATAGATGTTCTGAGTGCTCAAGGCGATTTTCGATATTTAGAAAATTGGGCAGACTAGATGGGCTGAATGGTTCTTATCTGCCGTCACATTCTATGTTTCTATGTTTATGTTTCTATAGGTCTGTTTAAGTCCCCGCTGCGTCACCTGCCTCCAGTTAAAAGGGTGATTTACTCATCTTTTTCCTGTTTCAAGCCTGTCCATTCGGGGCTGGCCATGCCAACACTCTGCCCCATTGGCTGAGATTATCAAACTTGATGATCTCAGCCAATACAATGTTTTTAAGGAGTAAAGCATTGGGAGGCTATTGCACATACGCAGCAAAACGCAGCTCTGCACCAATCAGTATATCCTCATAGAAATGCATTGACTCAATGTATCTCACTGGGGAGTGTTCAGCGCCTCCATGCAGAGCGTGTATATTTGCAAAACAGGTAGATATTTGTCCAATGTAAATAAGCCAGTTTTGAATTGTAAATAGAATATTCTAAGCACCATAACTGTGGCAGCTCTCTACAGTTTTCTATAGATGGCCCCTTCGGGTGTGGCATACCTTATGATAAAGGGAACCTCAGTATACAGCTAATCGAGAGCACTGGGCCAGCCCATGTTCATGCCTTTAAGGTTGCCATTGTCACAGAGACTTGCACAAGTTTATGTGCACATTTACTACCCCAAGTAGGATGCAAGGGGCTTCTTTGTAGGTACTTACAGAGTCTCCATTTTATGAAAAGAGGGATGCTCACTAACACAGAACTCTGGATGTATGGTGCCATTCCAATATGGGCAGAAATGCCCTGAGTCAGCAGAAGATGACTCTTAAATAAGGACTGTCCAGCCATACTGGGCCTTTAAGACCTCTTATAATGTGAAAGTGTAACAGTCTAATAGTGTATTTTGGTGATTGCAATATCAATTTAAATATGAAAGTTCAACATAGTGCTTTCTTTTTCCCCCTTAATATTATCCAGAAGGTGTACACATTTAGAAACATAATCTAAACACAGGAGAGAGTAACATATTAAAAAAACTGTTACTAAAAACATATTTTAAACCTGTTGTATTGTTTATACTTATATGCAATTTCTTTATAGACTTTTCAATACTTTTACTTGTATTTAAGTGTTTCGGTCTATTCTAGAAATTTAGTAGTGCCTTTAGACGTACTCAGAGCCAAGCATTTTGGGAACTAGAATGTATGTAAGAAATGTACATGTTCCAAAGCTCCTAGCCTTCATACACATCAAGACTAGGTGCTGATTTAATGGTTGTATACATCCTTCGTGAACATTATGAATGACAATTATTTTATTTAAGGGGAGACTTCTGGGCCTCATGGCATTCAGATGCTTAGTCTGAGCTTTAAGCAGCAGTTGCCTGTGATGTAATTAAGTAGAGTTTGCCACGTCCTAGCGGAGAACAATTAATCAGGAGATATATCTCCAAAGAACAGACTGTGGACAGACATTCATTCTAATAATTCACTTAACGTGCTTCTTTCATTTTCCTATACACAGTGCTAAGTTGCCGCTAAATATATACACATACCAGTGACTACGTGGTATTTCATAAAAGTATTACAATTTGGGGGGAAAAGGCACTAACATTAGTATGGTCTAAATAGGTTCAGGTAACTGCAGAGTACAAACGCCAGTTTCAAATTATTGTCATATCTGAAACAAACTGACAATGAGATGGCTTGGTGGGTTATTACGCTCTTTTAACTTTCCAATGTAAAGCACCGCTATGCTTAGCAAATAAGCAGTGCCAGGGCTCCAATGAGTTGTTAATAAATTGGCAGCTTTATTAACAATTACAACATCCAGTCAGGACATAACATACAGGGTCCATTTGAGGTGGTTGCACTAAAGCCCTTTAACTGATAAAGCATAGCTTTTGCCTCCACCATATCGTAATTGCAGGTTACTGGAAACAAAACATCTCTTCTAAATGGTGAGTAAACAGTTTAGCAGAGATGAGGCACCTGAAGCCCACCGACTTGAAGCACCATAACCACTTTATTCAGTTGAAGTGATTTTGGTGCCTAAAGTGTTTCTTTAACATGCCGTGCCATACCCATTTATCATATATGGTCAACAACCAAATAGGAGGGACAATTGCTTCATGAGCAAAAGTGTAAGTTGTCAAGTTATTTTCTCTTAAATTCATATTTGCCTGTCTTCCCTGCCCACTTTGTCCAACTCCCAAGAGAGCGGACAGGCAGAATTATGGTCTGTGCCCTCAAGTAGACCACACACGGAGTTCTGCTGAAGTGCTCTGTACATGGTCCTAGGGCAAGTCCCCAGGACTTATTTTTGTTGGGAGAGTATGCAGTAGCCTGTTTTTGAATGCAACTTTTACATGGACTTTAAAAAAACACGTATTTGGTAGTTTCCAACATGGTTTCCCTCTATAATCTCTTATAATTTTCTAAAAAATCTGCACAGACAATTGGAGTTAAAGGACCACTCCACATCCATAAACCATTCAGCAAAATGCACTTTATAAAAGTGCTGATTTCTATGAGAAATCAGCATTTTTTATTATTAAATAATGGAACATCCCCTGTCAGGGAGGTTATCTTCCTACGTCTATTAGTTCACCCGAGCTACAGGAAGTGGCAGCCTCGCTCTAACTGAGCGCGCATGTCTTTCCTCGCATACCTGTTCTCAGACCTTAGATCAGACCAGCGTTCTTTCTGAATGTTGTGCACGTGGAGATAGTTTCATCATTGAGTTTATCATTAAGAAGCCTCTGATTGGTTATTTCTCTTTGAAGAAACTGGAAGTCTCATCCATGAAAAAAGGGAAGGGCTTGCAAAGGCTGCAGTTCATAAGTAGAACGAAGGTCAAAGAGTACCCACCGAAACAAGATGGCCACGCCCGCGAGGGACAGGTTCATGTAAATAAATCTCACCTTTACCTGGCCCCCAGCCACCGGGCTCCAAAAAGTGATATCCCCATTGGGAATCTTTGCGAATTCTGCAAAGTCGACAGACTGTGACAGTGTCGCTTTAAGCATTTACTGGGGTAGATATTGCAGTGGTAAGTATAAAACATTTTTACCATATTTAAATGTATATAAAACATCTCCCTCTATAGCAAATACATGTCCAGCATGACATAATTGGTAATGAAGCTCACAGCATGCTCATGCATTCAAAGACATTTACCAATGTATATCTTCCTAATTGCTATCAGTGTGCATGCACCTTTACGACAGTTAGGAAAGCACACGACTACGTGGATTAAGTCTGTTTAACACAGCTGGGCTTTGGCATGTAATTTACATAATCTGTAATACAATGTAAATTTTAAAATAAAATGAATTGAATACAATATAAATTAAAAACATAGCATAGCCAAAAGCTAACTGTTCTGCTAAATTCCCACAACAAACAGTTCTTTATTAATAAACTAAGGGCTCTTCGCGTTAAATTAGGGTAGTGACAGCCAGCCTTTGCACTCCAAGTGTTTGTGAACATTTCACATGAAGCTCAGCCAACCTAAAGGCTACAAACGGTTGCCTGCAGTTTAACAGGAGGATAATGGAAAGGTAAAGAGCTCTATTTTAAAAGAAATTCACTGTGTGCTTTCAGGTAAGCAATATATATATCACGTTCCTTTAAACAATGTCAGCAGGACTTTGTCGAGAATCATTTATAAATATGCAGAGCTCAGTGGCTGAAAAGATATTTTTAAATCCCAATGAAATAATGGAGACGGAGTCACAAGGCACGATAGCATCTAATAGACGGAGTCATGGATGCTCAAATGTATACAACCTGCAGCTACTCGGGCCGTCTGACTGACGCTGCTTGCTCGGTACTGTCTGCCTAAGATCAAATCCCACTGTAAACTTTTGCAGCCTAAAATGCAGGAGCCACACGCATCTTAAAAACTTTCACACAAATAAAAGCAATGTGATTACCATCAGATTCTACAGATAGGGGAATATCGTGACGTAAGACACATAGAAGCTAAGGCAGTTTGCTCTAATGCATTTTTTAATCCTCTGATTATATGAAAACAAAAAATAGAAATAAAATTACCCTCCATCACCAATAGGTATTGTGAAACTGGTCAACTTGCTCCAGGTTATTTACATGCAAAACGACAGCACAGATTTCAAATGAATGAAATTTCACTCACGCACAAAGTGGGGGACCTACAGCCAGTCCCCCAGTTATCCAAGTTTAACAAAACATCTAACTGCACAACAGTATATTCACATTGGATGTATAGGATTCATTAGTATACGGTCAAGTACACAAAATATTTGGGCAACGTTTCGGTTTCAAGCCTCCAGTTGTGCAACTACAACTCTCCTCTCCTGTAGAGTAAATGCTTTAGCACCAGGCCAAATTATGATGTCCTTGCAAACTGTGCATTTGTAGTTTAAGATAATCACGGCCGTCTTTAACGCGGGGCAAGCGGGGCAGCTGCCCCGGGTCCAGTTGCTCCGGGGCGGCCCCAGAGCAGCTGCCCTGTGGGCCCCGTGATTTGCGCAGCCCCAATGGACCTGGCAGTGCGGCTGCACAGAGCCACACCGGCCCGCACACTAAGGAGGCCCCCCGGGTGGCCCATGCACTAAGGGCCACCCGGTGGGCTTGTGTCAGCAGGTGCCAGGTCAGGCGCTGTGACGCTTATACAGCGCGACCGGGCCCCTTCCTGTTCGGCAGTGGGCTGGGAGGAAGTGAGTGACGTGCGTCACTTCCTCCCACCGGAGATCAGAGCCACGCGGGAGGAGGGGAGTTCCAGAGAATAACTCCCAACTGCCTCAGCCTGCCACTAGACTCCAGGGAAACCACCCTCCAGAAAAAGGTAAGAACCTGGAGGGTGGCTAAATGTATGTCAGTATGTCTGTGAGTGTGTGTGTCAGTATGTCTATGTGTATGTATGTCAGTATATCTGTGTGTGTGTGTGTATGTATGTCAGTATGTCTGTGTGTGTGTGTGTGTGTGTGTGTCAATATGTCTGTCAGTGTATGTGTCTGTGTGTTTCAGTATGTGTCAGTGTATGTGTCTGTGTGCGTGTCAATATATCTGTCAGTGTATGTGTCTGTGTGTGCATCAGTAAATCTGCCAGTGTGTGTCTGTGTGTGTGTATGTATGTATGTATGTATGTATGTGTGTCTGAATGTGTGTCAATATGTCTGCCAGTATGTATTTGTGTGTCAGTGCATGTGTGTGTCAGTATGTATATGTGAATGTTTTAATATGTCTGTCTGTGTGTGTATGTGTCAGTATGTCTGTCAGTGTGATTGGGGGTTGTGCGTAATTGTGGGGGGGGGGCGGGCGGGGGGGAGGCCAAGGGTCCTATTCATATTATAGACGGCCCTGAAGAGAACAGTCAAGAACAAAACAAAACATAAAACACAAAATATCAGCAGGCAAGATCAAGTCAATATGGATTGATCGTTACCCTACCTCTGTATACACATGTAATTTAAGGGTTAGTCTAAGCTCCAAAACCACTTAAAATGAATACTTTGAACACCACCTCCTATTCTAAGTAGTCAAACCAGTTTTGAACTATAGACTTATTGCCTGGGGTCCACCAGGAGCTATTCGCTGCCCCACTACAAGCAAAAAGTTCTTAAGCAGGAATTTACGTTATCTAACAGACGTTCCTGCTTGGTCAAAAATAGTTTGATTATTTACAATGGAGAGTACCAGGGCCCTTCTCATACCTTAACCACCAGAGCTTGGAGTGCTTTTTTTAAAATTATGATTTCAGGGTGTGAAAATCCAGCAATCTTATACATTTTAAACAATACAGTTTCCAGACACAGCACAGTTTTTATTTTGCACTCATCATGTCTCCAGTGGCTGTAAGCGAGCAAAACTAAGGGACTTGTGTGACAGTAGTCACCATCACTTGGAGCAGGACACTTTACATAGGTTCCTGCTTTGATCTTATGTTTTAGTCACCCTGTACCCATTATAGGTGTCTATAATATAATTGGTTGTGGTTTTATTAATGTTTTGTGTGGTCTCCTGTCCTGCTGATGCTTGCTGCCAACAAGAAGGATATGGCACCTTTTTGGAACCTTTTACAGCACCCTCTGTTGGTAGCAACATCTATATCCACTACCTGAATACCAAGGCTAGTTAATTTGCATATTTTGGTAGATTTGCATATTGCTAGTTCTGCAGGCAGAGCAGATATTTTTTGTTAATTATTGTCTTCCCCACCCTTTTATAAATATGTCAATGTGGTATTATAAGTTGCTGTATGTTGTCTGATATGATTTGGTTATTTGTATTTTATTTAAGTTGTTACAGCAATCTAAGTGTAATGAGCATATGAGCTAGCCCCAAGTAAAAATAAAGCTGAGTATCTCCGTTCCTTTTGAAACCATGCGTCGTGTCCTGTTTTAGGAATCCCAGTTACACAGTTGTATCTCTTGGCTCACTGCACTATCCCTCTAGCCCTGGGGAAAATCAAAGAGAGCTGGGTCTGAGAGCCGCAAGTGTCCTTATAAAGACGAGAGTTATCACAGTGCAGGCAGAGGTGCGTAGCTTTCTGGAAGGAAAGCTGCAAAGGAACAGGCAGAGGGGACGATACCTGTCTGGAAAAAAAGCTGCAGAGGAATAGGCAGAGGGGATAATACCTGCCTGGAAGTAGGGCTGCAGATAAGTAGGTAGAAGGGACGATACCTGCCTGGAAGAAGGGCTGCAGATGAATAGGCAGAGATGACAATACCTACCTGGAAGAAGGGCTGCAGAGGAATAGGCAGAGATGACAATACCTACCTGGAAGAAGGGCTGCAGAGGAATAGGCAATTTTCATGCGTCTCATTCCCTCCCCCCAAAATCCCTCCATGTGCCCCAGTCTCTCCCCTTTAGCCCCTCCATGTGTCTCATGTTCCACCCCCAAGCCCTCCCTGTGTCTAATGTCTCCCTCAAACCTCTCCATGTGTCTCATTCCCACCCCACCAAGCACATACACGGGTCTCATTACTCCCCTAAGCACCTCCATGTGTCTCATACCCTCCAAGCACCTCCATTTGTCTCTGTCTCCCCCCTAGACCAGGCATAGGCAATCGTTGGCACTCCAGATGTTTTTGACTACACCTCCCATGATGCTTTGCCAGCATTATGGGTGTAAAAGCATTTAGGGGGATGTAGTCCACAACATCTGGAATGCCAAAGGTTGCCTATCCCTGCCCTAGACCCTCTATGTGTCTCCCCCAAGCCCTTCCATGTGTCTGCCTCTAAGCCCCTCCATGTTTCTCCACTCCACCCCACCACCCAGCCCCTTCATGTGTAATTCCCTGCCCCCAGCCCTCTATGTGTGTCATTCTCTCCCCCAGCCCATATAAGAGTTTCATATTCTACCCCCAGTCCCTCAATGTGTCCATTTCCTCCCACAGCCCCTTCATGTGTCTCATTATCTCCCCCCAGGCCCCTCAATGTGTCCCATTCCCTCCCCCCCAGCCACCCCCATGTGTCTCATTCCCTCCCCATGTCCCATCCTCCCCCAGCCCCTCCATATGTCTCTCTCCCCCTCCCTTCCTGTACCTGCTTACCACAGTACCAGGTCTGATCTGACAGGAAGTACTGTCTCAGTGAGCACTGTTAGACTGCAGTCTGCTCGGCCATGCTACACACAGCGGTATGAGGAAAGCAGCACAGCAAAGAGCTCCCCTCCTGCCAGCCACCCTGTGACCGCGCACCTTGGGTCAGTCCAGCAGTGTACTGGCCCTGACGTTACACCGGTGACTCAAAGTTGCAGGGGTTGACAGGACAACCAGGCCGCCTTGAGTGACGGGCCTGGTCGCAGCAGCGACCCTTGCAACCATGGTAGTTATGCCACTGACCAATGTAGAAGGCACACAATTATTACCTGAGACACATTAGGTGAAGAAAAAAAAAGACACCATAGAGACAAAATCAGAAGATCTGTATGTGTGCTTAGTTTCCAAATGCATCCTTTGCTTACAAACCAGTCCAGCGACAATGGCTTATTTTAGTGAATGATTTTCCTGATTGCAAGAAAATCTCTGATCAAGACTACATTAAGGGTGTAGAACTGCAGTTTACATGATCAGACATTGAGCTATTCATAAGGACGCACTGAAGAATATTGCTGCTTTTATAATTTTATATCATATCAAATAGGAACTAGTCAGGATATAAAGGGACACACCAGGCACCAATACAACTTTAATGAATTTGATAGGTTTGGCCTCATTACTATGCACAATTTTGCATGCATGAAGCTTTATAGATTTTGTACAATAAATAAAGAAATGTTTTGTAGAATTAAGCACCATAAGCCTGCCTCCTGGGCCACAACCCCTCATGTCAGAAAGACTTCTTCAAATCAAATCAAATGTATGTACACAGTCTCAGCTCCAACAGTACTACTGCGTGAGTTGCTTTTAATTCACAACCTGGCTGCAGACAATCAGAGAAACCACAAACAAGCAGTGATATCCTTTATATACAGTATATCTATCTGGGTCCTTCTAAAGCAGGTTGCTTTGTATTCAAATTACTCAGTGCTGCTACTGATGTGAGCATACACTTGATGTGAGCATACCCTTGGTAAGGAAGTCATTTTATGGAGTGAAGAGGTATGGCTAGGTATTATGAATCAACATTCTGGAAAACGTGTATTTTTTTTTTTTAATATATATTTATTTTTTGCAAAAACTATAAAGATTTGAGCATGAAATAAAATACAGCATATTAATGAGGCCAAAATCTATTAGATTCATTACAGTTGTATTGGTTCTTGGAGTGCCCCTTGAAATCAGGGCCGGTGCAAGGATTTTTTCCTCCCTAGGCAAAGTCTAATTTTGCCACACACCCCTCCCATTGACTCTGCCCTTGACTCCACCCCCTCCAGAAGAGTGTGTGTGTGTGTAGTGTGATGCAGGAGGGTGTGCATAGTGAATGAGGTGTACGTATATAGTGGATGCAGTGTGTGTAATATATGTAGAGTGTGTGTTTATATGGTGAATGCAGATGTTTGTGTAATGGATGCAGTGTGTGTAGTGTTTGTGTGTAGTGGATATAGTGTGAAGTGGATTGCATTTGCTTAAATGCTCTTTTCAGAGCAGCGTCTACGCACCCCTTTTCTTAGTGCTGTGTGCGGCTTGTCAGCGCCGTGGCACATGTACAAACCCTGCGTGCAGTGGCGCAGTTGGGCGTCTGCAGTGCCCTTTCCATATGTGCGTCCTAAGCCGGTGCCTACTTCGTATATAGTTGGCGCTGGCCCTGCTTGAAATAAAATTGTGAAACTGCAAACAACATTACAATTGGAAATAGTGAGACATAAAATTTTACAATAAAAAAAAAAAACTAAACCAAAATTATTTTTTAACCCCTTAACCCCTTAAGGACCAAACTTCTGGAATAAAAGGGAATTATGACATGTCAGACATGTCATGTGTCCTTAAGGGGTTAAGGACACATGACATGTGTGACATGTCATGGTTCCCTTTTATTCCAGAAGTTTGGTCCTTAATTAGTTAAAAATGCATCCAAGAAAAAATGTCTAATAAAACATGCAAAAAACTAAATCTTAACCCATAGGTGTCAACTCTGCAGGGACAGTCAAGCATTTTGGGATCCTGTCTCTACAAAGATGAATCCTCAGGTTCTGTCCCACATTTTTAAATCTGCTCCGCTGTTCAAATTTGCAGAGGAGATTTCAGGATGCAGAAGGATCAGGGCATTAGGACCATCCACAAATAAATTAAGTCTACCTTGATGGGAAAGCAGGTGAACACCTTTTGGGCAGCCTGCTCTCTTGTCAGTCTACCTCCTTTAAGGATGGTGGGCCGGCAGTATTAGCATTCATATTACCCAACGCGTTTCGCAATGCAAACCTTCAGATAAGGTTTAGCCTAGTTTAAGAGTTGCAAATAAACCATCGTTTTCAGAATATGCTAAAGTAGGCCTGTCTAACAAAGTCTGTAGGCTAGATCTTGTCTCCACACCTGGCCTTATTTATAACTTCATGAGCTTTATTACTTCCCAAAGTTTCCAAAGGGTTCAGTCCTCCAGCACAGCATTCTTAGTGATCTACGCCTTGTCTTACGGGAAAGTTATAAAGTATTTTTATGACGGACAAGCTAGCCATATCAGCATTTAATTTTTCTCTCAGGACATCATGATCTTCATATAGGCTTGCCATTCCCCCAAAAAATTGCTTTTTCTTAGTAAATTATTACTTGTTTGTTTTCTTTCCTTTTGTAATGGAAATTTTCCCCCCCTTGACGTGGAAACTAACAACTGCTGCCAAACCTAGCAGGTGTGAGATGAATTTGTTCCACGGCTGAAATATTCTTTGAACAATACGTCACCCTCAAATGCTTTTTATGCTTGTTCGATTTTGTTAGCTTTCATTTGCGCTTGTTTCTGCACTACAACAGTTGTCACTTGGAACAATGGAGTTAAAAAAATACACATATTGATATATTGTCACTATTTATATAGTATTTGCAAGCGCTGGTTTGCAAGCTCAAACTTTGTATTCAACACTGTTTAAACTTGCTGCCACAGATGGATGTACATGACGCATGTCACCTTTTCACTGGACGGCTTAAATTTATAATTTTTTTAACTTAAATTTTTCTAAAGGTTTTCTTCTTTTGAATGGTAAACTGTATTGACTTTTCTTTTAGGTTTTTGGAAAAGAAAAAAAATACACACCCACAAATAATATATCACTGCACTGTATGACTAGTGCAAAAGACATTTTAAAAAATAATGTATTCAGGGAGGGAAGAATACAAGTTTATTCTCGCCATTGAATTCTTTGACTTTTTGAAAGGCAAATATTGCAAACAACCCAAAATAGTAGCCTGTTTGTGTAATTGCAGAACCATGCTCAGTATTATTGAATGAGGACTAATTCTACTGTAAATGTCGTCATTTTCTTAACAGTGAATACATGTTTCACTGTTAGTTCCCAGGCTCCAGAAATATTCAGATTTGTTTAACAAAAAACGGCCAAGCTATGTAAATATTCACAATATTATCTTTTGATTAAATAAAAGCTATTTAAAAAAAAATAATATCTTTGCATCTGCCATATTGATCCATACAATAGCATACAATAATTATCTTAGCACATACAATCATATTGAGTTTCAGGCGATCTGATGCATATAACTCAAATATCAATTTTACAATAGTTACAAATTGGATTTGTTATTATTACTAGCATTTCCATAGCACCAACATATTCTGCAATGCTTTACAATTATAGAAAGGGTATATTTGTAGGTGAAGAAGGGCCTGCTTAAACAAGCGTACAATCTATGAAGATTTGAGCTTTGTAGATATTTATCAATAGGTGTCTTGCCCAGGGACACTTACTGGTAAGGTGAGTAAAAGTAGGAGTAAGGTAGGAGTACTGTATTTAATCAAACGTTGGTGGTCTCAATTATTTATTTCTAAAAACTAAACTTAAAGGGATACTATAGTGCTCCCCCCTCCCTCGCGCCCTCCCGCCCAGGTAAATATAGGGTTAAAAACCCTTTATTTACTTTCCTGATCCCAGCGCCTATGAGTCGACGCTCCGCCCCCTCCGACGAGCGGGCGCTAATTGGCATGTGCGCCAAATGCCGCTTGTGCATTAGACCTCCCCATAGGAAAGCATTGAATCAATGCTTTCCTATGGGGAAAAAATCTGAAGCTGGGTGTCCTCATGCAGAGCGTGAGGACGTCCAGCGTCAGATACCGGACTAAAGGTCTGTTTCAATCCAGGAAGCCCTCTAGTGGCTGCCTGGTAGACAATCACTAGAGGCTGACCTAGTGCTGCACCCAGACCACTTTAATGAGCTGAAGTGGTCTGAGTGCCTACAGTGTCTTTTAATACCTAGAATCCTCAGACTTGGCATGGGTAATATGCTGAGATCATCAGCTTATAGTCTCAGCCTATAGATAGCTTCCCATTGGAAAAAAAACTTCATACGAAAAGTAAGTACCCGGAACTCCAGGCACCATAACAGCTTTGAGATGAAGTTGTTAAAGTGCCCCAAGTGCTCCTTTAAAATATATTAACCAGGTGTTCTCTGTTTAATGCATATAATTTACTGGCACACAATTGGTTAGATTTCTGCCCAGTACATAACTGGTGTGCTCAGAAGATACAAACACAGAACAAGAAACAAGGATAAGAATACTGGGTCAGGAATAGATCACCTAAAATGAACTTTTACAGATGTGCTGGACCCACCCAATGAGTAATGCAACCTGTGAACATTGGGAGGGGTCACTTTCTAGTGAAGCTCTATCCAGATTTTAAAGAATAATCTCTTACATCGATAAGATCTGGCATTCTCCAAATACATTTTTCCATGCATTTCAATACACTTAGCATGTTTATATATTTGTATACTTGATAAAGATGTGCATGGCGTGCTTTAGAGTATAGATACAAAATGTATCTGATTTTGTCACTATGATTTCCCAGAAATAGTAACACTTTGTTTCTGTATCTTGTAGAGAGACTTATCTGATCTAACATGCATTAGGCAATGTACAGTTACTATGTGAGAAAGTTAGAATATTATTGTTACATGATGTTTGTTGAGGATCTGTGAAACTATCCAACTCTAACTATAGGTTTAAAGGAGCACTATAGTGTTAGGAATACAAAGATGTATTCCCAGCACTATTGGAACCTCTACCCCCCACCACCCCATCTCACATTTCCCCACATCAATGTAAAGGGTTAAATAGCCCTTTAAACAATTAACTAATTCCAGAGCCAATGCCTTTTGGCTCTGGGTGAGAATCCTCCTCTGCCAATCAGGCGAACACAATGCCTATGCACATCAAGTACCGTGCGCACATTGGGTTTTCCTTCTAGGAAATATTGAGTCCTATGGTGATTCTGAATACACTGGCCATTATCATGCTAAGCGGGAGGATGTCTAGCATCGTTTCACTGAGGCAAACTTCACTGATTAACATTGCAGTGTTAAAGGGACACTATAGTCACCAGAACAACTACAGCTGATTTAATTTGTTCTCGTGAGTAGAGAAGAGAAAATGCAGTGTTTACATTACAGCCTAGTGATGA
Organism: Pelobates fuscus; assembly: GCF_036172605.1. NCBI lineage: Eukaryota > Metazoa > Chordata > Amphibia > Anura > Pelobatidae > Pelobates > Pelobates fuscus. The sequence goes on from NC_086323.1 coordinate 151,948,652, forward strand.
CTTCACTGGCCACTCCTCAGACGGCTGTTCGAGATCCTTCCTGGGTCATGGCTGCCTAAAATGCATCCAAACATTCAGAATCTCCTCCCTCTGCATGCAGACACTGAACTTTCCTCATAGAGATTAATTGATTCAATTCATCTCTATGAGGAGATGCTGATTGGCCAGGGCTGTGTTTGAATCATGCTGGCTCTGCCCCTGATCTGCCTCTTTTTCAGTCTCAGCCAATCCTATGGGGAAGCATTGTGATTGGATCAGGCTACTTCTGATGATGTCAGCAGACTGCTTGTCTTTCTGAGGCAAACAGCATGCAGATCTACAGCTTCAGGCGTGAATACAGTAAGATTTTGCTATATTTATGGAGGCATGAGTGGTCCAGGGGGGCTAGATGGTGGTGTTAAAAAAGAGGCTGATATCAAATGGTACACAGCTTAAAGGGCTATGTAAAAGAATAATGTAATCTCTTTATTTTTTCCTGAGCGCTCTAGTTTTCATAAAATACATAAAGATAAGTAGGATGATCTTATATATAGCAGTAAACTGACAAAGCTAGTTGACAAAACTTTGTAATGGACAGAACTTAAAGGACCACTATAGTGCCAGGAAAACACTCGTTTTCCTGGCACTATAGTGCCCCCACCCTCAGGGAACCCCTCCTGCCGGGCTCTGGGGAGAGGAAAGGGGTTAAAACTTACCTTTCTCCAGCGCTGGGCGAGGAGCTCTTCTCCTCCGATCCTCCTCCTCTCCTCCCATTCGGCTGAATGCGCATGCGCGGCAAGAGCTGCGCGCACATTCAGCCGGTCTCATAAGAAAGCATTATCAATGCTTTCCTATGGACGCTTGCGTGCTCTCACTGTGATTTTCACAGTGAGAATCACGCAAGCGCCTCTAGCGGCTGTCAGTGAGACAGCCATAGAGGATTTGAGGACTGGATTAACCCATTTATAAACATAGCAGTTTCTCTGAAACTGCTATGTTTATAAAAAAAATGGGTTAACCCTAGCATTAAGCTGAAGTGGTCTGGGTGCCTAGAGTGGTCCTTTAAAGGATTGCTCCAAGCACCATGACCACTTCAGTGATTTGAAGTCCATGGTACCTGTAGTCTGTATCTGCAGAGTTTCAGTATGAAATGCTGCAGATATGGAAATGAACCCCTTTGCTACTGTAGATGTAACTATACTTCTGGCAGCATCACTGAGGCATAATTAGCCAGCCTGGAACAAGGGTTAAAGGCTGGCTAATGAAATTTTATCACACGACAAGAGGACTCATATTTTGCCATTCCTTCCTTTGCTACTCCATAGCAGCAAAGAACATAGAAAAAACAAGAACAAATCAAAGACAAGCAGAGTATATAACATGCACCACCCACTGAGGCACCTCCTCTTTCTTTGCTGCTCCATCACAAGTCAGGTCAGAGTATTGTGTGTCTCACATTGTCACTGGCTTGTCTTGTTTTCATGTTTAATATTTGGATTGATAGCACTGTTGCTCCTCGTACTGTGTATTTTCTGTTTATTGTGGGAATTTTTGAGGGAGTCCTTAGACCACTTACTCCCACAGGATTCCCTCTTGGGGCTCATTACAGTTCTCCTCCCCCAACTCCTCCGTTACCCTGCTTCCCTGCCTACCAGGGCTTTTGTAAGTTCTAGACGGCTCTGACCGTCTGTATAATTTCCCCGGCTTCTGTGCCCACGCTTGCCACTTTGGGTGAGTCCTCGTGGCGCGGTGTTGCAGTTGGCGTAAAGAGCTTGGGAAGCTCTCCCATCCATAGGGCATTTGCACTGCGGCATTAGCTTGTTTGGGTCATTTTCCTTTTTTTCCCCAATTTCTTTTCAATGAAATATTACAGCAAATGTATTTTGTTACACAATACTTTATATATATTTCAAGATCTATTATTTAATAAAAGCAAAAATAAAAGACATCATAACAAAACCCAAGCATATGTACAATGATATTGAGTTTGGCAGTTCTACTACCTTCCTCTCTCGCCTCTCGAGTGTGGGTCTCCCCCTGTCTCTCTCCTGACACATACGAGTTCAGTACAGACTAGCAAAGTATGACATCATATGTAGCAAGTAAGCATTCAAGTAATATCAGCTTGTTTATTTAGCAAAATAGATTGGATGTGCTTATCTGACTTTATTAAATGGTAAGATTACTTAGATACAGAAAAATACAGCATTTTATATTAATATATAACTTCTTAATATCTATAATCATAATAACATTTACAACTGGATCTCTATCTACCGTTGACACTTAAAGCCAAATTACTTAATTTCCCCATAGAGCGAAAAAGGCCAAAGGCTTAATCTCGATGAATCTTAGTAGAAACCATCCTTCTTTCCTTTCACTCTTCAAAACATTCAAACGTTTTTTTTTTTGGTTTTTTTTTTATATCTTTATCTACAATATCAAGCCAACTTTTCATTCTCTGCCAATTCTCTCTCTTGGAAAGAAATATATAAATATCAAGGAAAATGAGACAAGATTTTTCTTTTATTCTTTTCAACTTTTAGAAATGCAGAAGTCTTTTGAATACCGGAACGAGGCCCACGTATTTTTGATATGCTCATTGCAAACCATTTGTTATTTACAGATCAAAAAGCACTTAAAGTATCCTGAAACAATCCGAGTGAGAAGTGCCAAAATCTGATTTCATACGTGTCCATATGTGTCTTTGAACTCACAATTTGCAGATTGGTTGGAATATTGAACTAATTAGCAACCGACTTACTTGCCAAATTTCACGGCTGGGATTCTTTACTCTAACAAAATAGGCTGTTTCATTCTAAAGTATACAGGATAATGCAAAAGTAGAAAGCAGGAACAAAGTTAGTACAAGATGTCTACGAGATTGCAGAAGCCGAACTCCCATCAGGTTAAAGGAGGACTGAGCTTGGCCCAAAGGATTGTGGGAGATATGGCTTAAGATTCCACATTCCTCAGCTCTGGGTGAAAAGGACTATCCCGTCTTTTACGCAACATGTGATATCAGATGCAGCATACTAAGGTATACAAAATGGGGAGATATGGAAATCACATGTAATTTTTTTTGTTGAAAACAGTGATATGCTTGTCTTTATTATCTTTTTTATAAATAGACTTGGGGGTGGGGGAATAAATCACAAAAAAAAACAAACAAAAACAAAAAAAAAACATAATGGCTTCCAACACAGAAAGTCTTTAACAAGTTTTAACTCTCCTATGCCATTGCAGAAGAAACTTATACAAACTGATTTGATCACAAGAGGTAAAGCACACTAACCGGGTTATTTACTTAACCCCTTAAGGACACATGACATGTCTGACACGTCATGATTCCCTTTTATTCCAGAAGTTTGGTCCTTAAGGGGTTAAGTGAGAATTCCAAGTGAATTAAAAAATTAATTCAAATGAGCAGAACAGGAAGCATTGCTGACTTAGAGAATGTGTCCAGATCCTTGAATTTTACATTCGTTCACTTTATATTCTTAGTTTAATGAATAACCATGTAAGACACCTTTTACTGTGCGGAGAATCCGCAGTGGGACAAAACAGCATACCGCGATCAATGAATAGCAAGAGAAATATTACCATCAGACATTGATAGTATGCAGGACACATTTACCCAGGGCCTGTCCTCTCTCGGATCTGCCCATTGCCCACTCACATCATGACCATTTACTGCCTACAATGTCCCATGCTCTCCCATCAAGATTTCCCCTCTAGAAACAAGTTATAATAGTGCACACATGCAATGCTTTGCTTAATAGATCATATGTAAGCTTATCAAGCTAGAAATATAGCTGTTTCTGTTTAGAGCCTGCTCTCCATCCAAGGAAACATCAAGAAGGTTTGCTGTCAGTAGAAAATGTGCCCAATTCGACATTGTGTGAAACAAATGCAACACACTTTTCAAACATATTAATCTTACATTTTAGGACAGCAGCTGTTAAACAGGAAGCTTGGTGTTCATTATTACTGGACATTAGCAATGTGATTTGATTAATGAGTTTACTTCAGAAGTGTTGTTTGGCCCACAGCTAGATCTGCATGACTAGAAGCAATGACAAGTTTTCACTTGCTAACTTACATGTTTTTGTGGGCTCTCTATCAACTCGCCTTCCCTCCCCACTCGATAAGGCTTATCCTTCTTCACAGGGTGGAAACCCTAGATGCCTTAAATTGAACACGCTCACGGACCTGTAGAATTTACCTTGCTTATTATGGTATGGTTGTTCCCAATCTAATATTTAACTTATTTGGGGGGGTGGAGGGGGGTTGCACTACAAATCTAAAATACCTCTTTACACACAGAATATTGTTAAGGCATAGGAAGAATAATTATAAATATAAATATATGATTTGTCCTGCTTTCTTCCCTAATAAAAGCCACTAAAAGGTATTGCAGTACAGCAAAGTGGTTTGGATTCAGTTATAGGGAACTTAATACTAAGCTGGTGCAATAGATAATGAAGAAGAACCCTATTTACCACCCAACTCCACTAATAGGACAGGTAAATCAAACTGGACTTTAAAAGGGTATATTCACTAAAAATTAGAGCGAATAAAACACCAGAACGAAAAAACAGCCAAGTTGGAGAATTTCCCAAATCTTCAATTGCAACCTAACACTACAGCAATTTCACCTCATTAAACAAGTTTTAGTTCCAGGTATCCCCTTGCAATGTCCCTCCATTCACTGTAAACCATTTTTGAGCAGTTTAACAATGGATGAGGCTCCCTGGGCACTCACAGCACAGTTCCCACTGGCTAAAGCTAAGGCAGAAATTACACACAACCTTAACCATACATATTCATACCAGGATGACTGTGAAAGACCGAAAGAGGCCAGTTGACACGCTCAGCCAATGGTCATGGCTGCTCAGGCTAATGCTTCCTCATCATCTCGAGCAGCACAGAGGAGAAGAGCTGCTGGGGACTCCCATTTAGCAATAAACACTTTAAATTGTTTTAGTTGTGAATGGCTGGTCAGTACAAGGGAACTCCATTTTTCCGTGAGATGAAGCAGTTCCAGTGCCTAGTATGTTCCTTTAGGATTCCATTTCACTACAACTTGGTGTTTAGTGTATATAACTCCCAATGTGAATAGTAGCATGTGTTTTCTGAAGTTTTAAAAGTGTATTCTATATATTTATTTTTTAAGTGCACGGCATGACTGAGACTGTGCAGTACAGAGAACTGGATCTCATTGAGGTAAATGGACATACATGTCCCAGCTTGTGAGAAAAATAATGGGGGTTGTTCTACCAGTTAAATAAACTCTAACTCTAAACACAGCAATAGTTTAAAACATTTAATTTATAGTGGCACTGTCATGGCCACATTCATTTTTTTTTAACCACACTCCACTACATATAATTCTCCCCCGAGTAACACCCAAATGCCCCTAGGTATCCCATTTCACCCTTTTTTACCTGTTGATTTCTTGCCTGGACCTAGGTCCTGGAAGCCACCATCTTAGTATGGGCAGATGAAGGCACTGTGGGACACTTCATCTACCCATACTAGATAACATGGAGAAATTCCCGCACATGCCCAGTTTAACTTGGGCATTTTCGATTGCCTGAAATTCGGACCGGAATTTCGGCTATTTGTTCACGAATTAATAAATACAAATTACAAATAACGAATGGTCTTCGAACAAACGAAGACCGTTCATTCAGTTTATTACAAGAAACGAGCTACTGACTTTAAATGACAAAAGGGGGGGGGGGATTGAACCTACTGCTTTAAACCAATTACCTAAAAAATTAAAAAAATAAAATAAAAATCATACTTACTGTTAGAGGTCTTCTTTTTTCTAAAATCTTTTGTTTCAGCCTCAAAAAAGGGCCAAATAAAAATCCATAATTCCTATGGATATATGCCAGGAAAAAAAAAATCCATCTTCACTTATAAAGCCTTCCCACTTCCTGCAATTTGACTCCGAGCAGTCTGATTGGTTGACTTAAACCAACCAAGCAGAGTGCTCTGAGAGGAAGATCTTGAGCCTTTCAGGTTACCAATCAGTTAAGGCTCAAGATTTATCTTTCAAAGCACTCTGATTGGTTGGTTTAAACCAACCAATCAGGCTGCTCTGAGTGAAAATTGCAGGGCGTGAGAAGGCTTTACCTATTCCTGCCCTGCAGAGTTCAATCTGGGTGGAGCTCCCGCTGGGTGAAGATCGATTTATTTTTGCCGTCAATATTTTTTTTGGTAGCACCTAAAAAAAAAAAAAAGTTAGCATCTAATTTACCAGACTGGTGATCAGACTGATGTCCAGTCCCTGAACGGACAGTCTGGTAATTGAGTTGCTGGGTGCATCCCCACCACTATAACTTTTTTCTTTTGAAGGAATAAAAGTGCTGTGCATTGTGTGAAGGGTCGGCGACATGGCAGAGCAGTATATCCATGGGCACTGGATGCTCAATGCAAAGTTCTGCCAGAAATGCCAGGACACGGCCAGGAGGCACTACATTGATAAAATGTTCCAATAGTTCCTGTGTGCATCAGGGTTTGGTGTGGTGGAGCTCAATATGCAGGAAGTGCCAGCCAAGCTAAGCAAGGAGACGCAAGGTGACATACAAAGGGAATCCAAAAGCGCAGCCAAGCTAAACAGAAGGTAAATCTGGACAGCAAAGGTTTATAATCAGCAGGAGAGGCAAAAGTAAGCAGCTCAGGAGAAAATTAGCAACAACACAGTTCTTCACAAAGCACAAGAAATACCTTAACAATGATGCAGTACATGGAGTGGCCTTGTATGTCTATGTCATACCCATGCTATTGGTGTCATTCTTGTGCCTATTATTGCTATATCTTGCACCCTGTCGGGCAAATTCATCCCTCTGACATCAATTATGGACGTGGACAACACAGGCCAAATAATGGGCGCCACAAAAGTTGCCTACATCACCATGTGGCTCCCAGGCTGATACCAAATGCTCTCATTGCTGCAAGGTAAACAGGACAGCAACAGAGCAAATAACCAAGTTTTAGAAGTATGGCAGGAAGCATGTGGTCACAGCATGTGGTTGTGTGATTTTCTGTTTGAGTGTGTATCCATGAGTGTAATTGAACGTACCCCTGTGCACTTTTGAGTGCCTGAGTGTGCAACTGTGAGTATGTACAGGAGTTAGTAAAGGAACACTATAGAGTTTGGAATACAAACATTTATTCCTTACGCTATAGAATCCCTATGCACTAAAATGAGTGTCTGCCCCACTCCAAATAAAGGGTAAAAATCCTTTAAATAGTTTCCCGATTCAAACGCCGAGGTCCTTCCTCGCCTGCAAATCGGGGGTACCAAATGTGCATTCATGACAATCACATTAGGCCGTACCCATTCATTTAAACATGCTGGAAGTCCTCATGCAAAGTGGGAGGATGGCCAGCATTGTTCCACGGAGTGGACCTCCGTGATACCCCAAATTCAGCATCCCGCTGAACGGCAGAGCCAGGCAGCACCTCCAATAGACATCTGAGGAGTGGCCACTTGGAGGTGTCCCTAGGTGTAATGCAAACACTGCCTTTTCTCTGAAAAGGCAGTGTTTACATGAAAATGCCAGCATATAATGATTATACTCACCAGAACAACTACATTAAGCTGTAGTTGTTCTGGTGACTGTAGTGTCCCTTTAGCCCTTTAATATCAAAAGTTACAGTGTATCTGAACTGCAGGGTTAAGGGGACAGGGACACTGCACCCAGAAAACACCAATGAGATGAAGTGGTCTGGATGCCTATAGTGTCCCTTTAATAGAGATTGTAGATTGTTACAAAAACAAAAAACACCCCATCATTAAACTTATCTATAACCCAGTGCCAGGACAATCTCAATGCAGCAGTCATGTATTCTGTGAAGTCATCAGCCATGATAACTTTTGGCCAATCCAATGCTTCTCTGTGGGACACAACTGGCATCATTTTGCTGTGGTGCGGTGACGCTCAATATCAAAATTGTAAAGACTTTTGAATATCTAAGGTCTTTCCTGAGGCATCACCTCTTACAAATCATATAAGCCTTCAACTCATATCGTAACATGACAATTATAAAAAAAAAAGTGAAAAAAAAATTGTAATGCTTTGGAAACATCCAATTACACTTGAGGAAAAAAAATGAATCTAACACGTTTAATGTGTATGAATATATGTAGACTGTTCTTGCTTATTACCAATCCAAACAAAACACTCTTTATCTTCCATTTTGGAGAAGCTACTGAATGCTTTGTAATTTGATCAACTATGCTAAAAAGATTGTATCTAATACATCTTTAGCTTATTTTCCTTGCATTCCCAAAATTATGCTGGAATACCCTTTTATGGCACAAGTTCTATCTATTTACAATATCTTTTGCTTTAAATTTTTTGCTTTGTTTTGTGTGTAAGGATCAGTTTGGATCAGTTCACATTTTTAGAGGCTACATATGGGGAATATTTGTGAGTTATCAAATTACATTTAGGAATGATTTTAAATTGTTACAACAGACCTATGATTATGTGAAAGAGAAAGAGATTTAACAGTAGTGGTATGTAAAAAACTTAAACAAAAAAAAAAACTATTTGAGATTATTGATGAGGTTTTGGCAACAGTCCTAATAATAAAGCTGCACAATACAGACAACACGTATTTTCTTAAGATGGGAAGGGTTAAAGAGGAACTGTTACATTTCAGCTTATAGTATCCTACACATTAATACAGCTAACATATTTGCACTCATTTACATGATATTCAACAACATATATATTCATTTATTCATGTCACCCTTGAACAGTGAAGGTGATGTGATTTGCATGCTTTTAGATGAGCTGTCATGTCGAAAGTGTGTTTGTGGGTATAATATATATATATATATATATATATATATATATATAAATGTATTGTACACACACATTTATGACATGACAGCTCTTCTAAAAGTGTGCAAGTCACGCCACATTCACAGTACAAGAGGATCATGGGAAAGTTAAGTAATTTGCATACATGCCGTGCATCTTCTCAGAAAGCAACTGTGATATTACCATGGAGTTTTGTTAATTAGAATATTTAAAAACAACACTGTATTTAAAAAAAACAAGATAGCTACCTTTAGAATAACAAATGATCATACTCTGGCCAGCTGTAAAAGTTCTAAAGTAGGCTGTTAGCCTATGCTTGTACTTCCGTTGAATGCTAAAGTTCTAAAGTAAGCTGTTAGTCTCTTAGAAGGCAAAGTGAGCTATCAGATACCTTCTCACTTAATAGACAGGACCATGAACACTAAAAGGGTTATTCGTTAAAGTGAAATTTGTCAGGAATATAAAGTGAATTACTTTAAAGGGACACTATAGTCACCTGAACAACTTTAGCTTAATGAAGCAGTTTTGGCATATAGAACATGCCCCTGCAGCCTCACTGCTCAATCCTCTGCCATTTAGGAGTTAAATCCCTTTGTTTATGAACCCTAGTCACACCTCCCTGCATGTGACTTGCACAGCCTTCCATAAACACTTCCTGTAAAGAGAGCCCTATTTAGGCTTTCTTTATTGCAAGTTCTGTTTAATTAAGATTTTCTTATCCCGTGCTATGTTAATAGCTTGCTAGACCCTGCAAGAGCCTCCTGTATGTGATTAAAGTTCAATTTAGAGATTGAGATACAATTATTTAAGGTAAATTACATCTGTTTGAAAGTGAAACCAGTTTTTTTTCATGCAGACTCTCAATCATAGCCAGGGGAGGTGTGGCTAGGGCTGCACAAACAGAAACAAAGTGATTTAACTCCAAAATGACAGTGAATTGAGCAGTGAAATTGCAGGGGAATGATCTATACACTAGAACTGCTTTATTTAACTAAAGTAATTTAGGGGACTATAGTGTTCCTTTAAGGCCAAAATAGCTGAGCTGAAAACACAACCAACATGAGTTTTTCCAGTTTGCCTATTCTGGTCTAACTTTTTAAATAACCATATATATGATACTCCCATGATGCCGATGGTAGTAAAATTAACAAGTGCTCGCTACTGTTAAAGGATTGTCTTTTACATAATTCTACGCCAGGCACAGAATTATGGGGAATGTAGTCTGCCAATAGAGAGGTGTATTGTTTGAACCCTCGTGTTATAGAGGCTATGTTTAAAGGCTGCAAGGATAGTGCTCTATTAATAAATGAGCACTTTGTAAAAGATTGACTGTGGGAAAGAAGACCATAACAGTTATGTTGGTATGGAAGCATTTAAAACAACGGAGCTGTGAATTTCTATCTTAAGAAAGTGTGACTTAAGAACTGAGAAAAAGTAAGCACAAGAAATGTCAGAGAACATTAAGAATTACCATTAGTTTGTTTGAAAATTAAACCATCTGTGTGTGCATATACATCGGGTTTCTATAGGAAGCAAAAGTGTGTGGTCTGAGTTAGTAGGCTTTTCAAATAATATAATGATGTGAAACATTCACAGGCTAACAGTACCCCCAGGTGGACATCGACACAATAACATGAGAACTATGCAAGGGGAATATATTGGCAGTTTAAACACCATAACTGAAGATGTGCTAATGTTCTCCTTAAATATTATATAGGTATATTAATTACATACAGTTTAACATATGTACTGCAGAGCTACAGTGTGGCAGCTCATTGTTCAATGGAAAAAAAATAATCTGCACATTTACAGTCTACATCTGAAGAGCCAACAATGGTAAAAAATTAGCCCTTTTATAAATTTCATTGAAAGAAAAATAACATACAACATAATATAAATGGACCCAAATAAACGTGTTAAACAGTTATGAATAGGCAAAGACAATATAACCATCATTCAACAGTAGATCATACACTCAAGAGACAAAAAAAGTGTGGGAAACCCAGATTATAGAATGAGACGATCTTTGACATCAAATCCTACGAGCAAGATGTCATAAGGTAGGAAATAGCCGCTCACACAATGCACCCAATAGCTAGTTAAAGAGGTCACCCACTAAAGCAAATAAATAAATGAATAAATTAGGAAATAAGTTCTCAATATGTGGGTTGCCAATCCCACCGATTGAACAAAACCAGATGATATCAATTGGTTGCATGGTAACCATTTGTTTGGACATGAACACGTTTTGTAAACAATTAGTTGTTCAGCAGAATGTATTTCTTAAACTCTACATACCCATTCTCACACATTTAGAGGGTTGACATCTCTCTAATTGGGTGAGGAATGGGAAACATTTACATCATCTCAGTCTTGGTCAGACGCCCTGTATCTTCAAAGATTAAATAACTCCATTGGAATGATGTTCCTAACTCAGATCATTTTTGATAAGGCCACCTGGTATGGGCATACTTAAAGGGACACTATAGTCACCTGAACAACTACAGCTTAATGTAGTTGTTCAGGTATTATCTATAGCTCCCTGCAGGCAATCTAATGTAAACACTGTATTTTCAGAGAAAATACAGTGTTTACATTGATTGATAGGAATACCTCCAGTGGCCGTCACTCAGACGGCCACTAGAGGGACTTCCTATCACGCAGGGCCCTAAAAAGGCCCTGTACACGTCAGACGTATTAAAACACGTCTGACGTCTTCAGGAGAGAGAAAGCACTGTGTGCGCGCCTTCTCTCTCCAGCCTGTCAGCGGAGGAGGGGGGCGGGCAAAGACCGCGAGCTGAGCTGTCACTCCGCTCAGCTCGCGGCCGCGCACACCGCGCGCATGCGCGGTAGTGCACTCAGCACTTCAGAGGGCGGCATGAATGCCGCCCTCTGAAGTATGTGCGCATGTGCGGCGAAGCCGCGCATGCGCACAAGGGAGCAATGACGCTTCCAAATGGAAGCGTCTGATTGCTCCCTGCTCGCGCCCGCCTATTTCGTCATTTTGACTAAATATGGGGCGCGGCTTCACGAGGCTCCCGGCGCTGGAACGAGGTGAGTAAAATTGCCTCCCTGAAGAGTCCCTTTAACACAATCTGTGAGACACTTGTAATATTTGTCTGCTTTCTAGAAAAATGCGATAGAGAACTGGAGGGATCCTATGTCAACATGAGAAAAGCTAGGTTGATTTGTATAGAAACATAGAATATGACGGCAGAAAAGCACCATTTGGCCAATCTAATCTGCCCAATTTTATAAATGCTATTCATAATGTTTGGTAATCACTGACATTTTTCATATTATAAAGAATATGATATTCCACTGTTCTTGCATTACATTGATGCCCTGTTGTCAAATAGTTTAGTTTAATAAATTTAGGTTGAGTATGTGCTTAACAAGGAGCCATGAGTATAGCATGGTCAGGTCCTAGTTTGGGGTGCAATAACTAGTGAGGGTCTAGAAAAGCGGCAGTAAGTATGCAATTTGAAAATGGTTTCACAAGGTGTAGGTCTCTCGTCAGGGAACAGTAGCTCTAGGTCCATCAGGAACCCTTATCTGACAAACATGAATAGCTTGGACCACAGTAAGAACAAGGGCCAAATGTATGGAAGAGAGAGCAATGTTATGAAATATATGAGTGAGAGATGAGGGCCTAGATGCCAGTTTTCCTTCACTAGTATAATCATCAAATATACTTAAAGGGTTATTCAATAAAGTGAGAATCCAAGGTGAATTTAAAGGAATTTTAAATGTCAGGTCAAAATAGGCAAACTGGAAAAATTCTTTAAGTTAGCTATGCTTCTAGTTCAGCTCCTCTGACCTCAAATTTGAAATTTAGAAGTACCTAGCTAAATTAGAAGGTATAAATGGGGGCATTCATAGAGAAGAGGAGCAGGCAGAATGGTTTTGCCTGGGCAGGGCAGTAAGTGACATATGCATTTGCTCTAATACCCGTGGTTTAGTGAGTGGGTAGTTCGTCCAGTCCATACACAATCTAAGTGGGATGACTGGAACCAACATTCAATATCAGGTAGGTCTAAATCGCGTTGCTCTTTTTTTTTTTTTTTTTTTAAGCAGAGAAAAAAATTGTAAGCATGTTTTAACAAAAAAAATAAACTTTAACGGAACCCTGCAGGTATGGTCTTTGTGACACTCAGGAAATAGAGAGTGAACCAAGTGATCATTGCTTACAGTCGACGTGCATACAAGTTGAAGGGTGTTTTCTTTTTTTAATTGCACAACTGGGTGATTAGATCATAAAGCAGCTTGGTCACCTTCTGAGGTCTTTGCATAATTTGCTGGGTCAACTGACAAAACATGACGGCGGAAGCTCCACCCTTTGTCAAGTTTTGTCAAGCACAGGAAAAATACATTAGGCAAATAAGTCCCTTCTTTGTCTTGTGATCTCTTTTGACTGTGCTGGAATTTCAGTCAATTAAAGTATTCCTTAAAGATTTTATCTTCATGATTCATTAAATACTCAAGCAGCTCTAGTGAACTAAGAAAGCTAATAACTTGAAGGGAACATTCAAATTCTTCATATGGAAAAACTATACTCCTGCATTTCATTAAACACAATGCTAAGGTGTACAAACCGTCGGTTTCTTTTAGTTTACTGACAATTGACAGAGTGCAGGCCAACAATAAACTTATTGTTAGTATGACCTCATCTGTACGCTGTGCTTTTCCAAGAACCTTAACACCTGTGTCACGGTGTATGAAAAAAACAACATACATACACTGAAAAAAATAATGTTGGTAAATGGCTTATGAAAATATTCCAGAACTGACAATGTGCCTAGATAACAACATAATACAGGACTTTGCTGTCACATTAAATAAGCTCTCTTTCGTCAGCTGACATGTTAAATGGGTATCTCTGTGCATATGTTTATACCTGTAATCTAGCAATGACAGCAGTTTAAAAAACACTACACAATAAGTTGATACAATGACTGCAACAGGAAAACAGCAGAAAAAGAACGAATGCAGCACAGTTTATACAACAAAATGTAATTTTATTTTCAATGGACTTAAATCGCTTTCCTTTTCTGCTTTTGAAAATATTTGAAAGCTTGTTTCGACATCTAACCGATTTTAAAATCAAGAGTTGATCAATGGGATACACCATCTATTATCTATAGACATTGTCAGAATTGATAACGTCTTCCTCCTCCCGGTCTCCAAGAATGAATGAATGAATGAATGAAATCGGTAAGAATGCAAGATCCTGGTCACATTCTTTGTAAAGATGTAGGCTGGTGTAGTAAAGAATATGCAGGAAAGGAATATTGAAGAAGTAGGCTAGTAACAGGTAGGAATCCACTGAATATTGACATAGGAGTTTTGGCAATTGTTTGTTCTGCAGATGCTGGTGAATTAAACTTCCCAGAATTCTCCAACAGCCTAAAGGCTTAAAGGCATCGGCAAAGCATAACTAAATATTCACATACGCAAATCATACGGAACAGTTCTTTTTTAACCTTTGTCCTGCCACTTGCTCCACAATTATTGATCGGATGGCATTTTTCAGCTATTTTGAGAATAGGGCAACAACCTTCCCAATGCACCATTTAAGACAAGTTGGCACAGGGCTCATCAATATCTTGTTAGAGAACTGACTTTTCCAAGTGTAAAGGTTTTTGTTAGTCAAACCTCTCTCCATAATTACATACATTTCATATATTCTACAACGTTGTGTTTTCAACTAGTCGACATAGAATGCAAAACACAAATAGAGCCACAGAAAAAAAAGTCTCCAAGATGGTATTGTAAATACCGTAGGTGTAAGCAGTTTCAATAGCTCAATTAGTATTGAGATTGCTCACAACGAATACATAATACAAGCTGAAAATTATCTGGGTAAGCACACTCCTTCTTAAGACCTAGCAGTGAAAGCATTGATAAAAGCATAGGCGGGGAAGACAGAGTTTATGGATATAATATTACATGCAAGTGTTGCCCATTATTAGAATACAGAGGATATGGTTAGGCATTTAGGGATACAAATCGGATTTAGAAGGTAATGCTATTAATTAGGGCTAGAGTGTATGGACAGGCGATAAGGATGTAAGTTAGGGCTGGACAGTAAGAGAAGTGAGTGAAGTAGGAGAGAGTATTTACTTGTTCTCATATCTTCCGCTTACCTTATTCCACTCACATGTAAATACACCTGTCTCCCTCATTTAAGTGTCCCCACAAATTATAACCAATTGGTGAAATGTGGGTTTAGAATGACTGCCGTTCTCCTGACCTATCTCCCAGTAGACACCACAACTAGTACAGTCGATTTAAGAGTGCACACCACAACCAGTATGGCTCATTAAAGAGTGCACACCACAACCAGTACAGCCGGTTTAAGAGTGCACACGACAACCAGTATGGCCCATTAAAGAGTGCACACGACAACCAGTACAGCCCATTAAAGAGTGCACACCACAACCAGTACAGCCTATTAAAGAGGGCACACCACAACCAGTACAGCAGGTTTAAGAGTGCACACGACGGCGGAGCCAAGCCACTGCACCGACTGGCCGCACGCCGTCTTAGCTCCGACCAAAACGGCCACTTTTACCCCTAATATACCGGCTAAACTCGAATACCGGCCACAAAACGGGTGCCAGAACAGCTGGAGCAGAGATGGGGCGGAAAATGAAAAAATCCAAACCCGACAAGCCGCGGCAACAAGCGAGCATTGGCGACCTCTGGAAACAGGCACGGGACGCAAACATGGCCGCCCTGCAGGATGATTCCTCCGACTTCTCGGATGATTCCAGGCCCAGATCTGAGGTAGTGCCCACACTAGCAGTACAAAACCCCCACAGGTCTCCCCCACAAGCTGACTCAGCCCCAGTCACAGCGACGATACTGAAAGACCTACTCGCTGGGGTCCAGCTAGCCCTTCAGACCGACATAGCCCAGATAAGAACGGACCTACAGGGCCTGACAGGCCGCATGGAGGCCATAGAACATGGCGCGAACCAGAACGCCAAGCATACACAGCAGCTACAGAAACAAGTTACAGAGCTGCAACGGCAAAATTCAAAAATTGAACACCAATTAGCGGCACTAGAGGACCAGAGGAGAAGCAGGAATGTAAAGATAAGAGGCATAGCGGAAGAAACGCCGGAGACTGAGCTGCCCCACCTGGTAAGGAGGCTCCTCTCAGCCCTCCTGACACCAAAACACGCCAAACTGATGGTCCCCGAGGGGATGTTCCGACTCCCACGGCCTGCTACCGCATCAAATACCCTACCCAGGGACCTATTGGTTCGCTTCCCTAATACTAGGGATAAAATGGCGGTGATGGCAGCCGCACGAAACAAGACACCCTACGTGTTTGAAAATATGTCACTCTCATTCTATACAGACCTGTCACGGCCCACGATGGCCTGGCGCCGCTCCCTCCAACCCTTCACCTCTTTACTCAGGGCACAAAACTTCACCTATAAATGGAAGGGCCCACAAGCGCTACAAGTCCTCCACGGCAACTCCCAGCACACAGTACAAGACATGCAGGGCGCACGAAACCTTCTCCCTACTCTGGGCATACGCCAGGAGCTCCTACCTTCAAGAAGAACGCAGACAACTACCGCATCGCCTGGGATGGGAGACCCGGCAACGTCCATCCCATTTGTCCCCCGACAGCACGACTCCGCACACTATGCAGCCGTTACGACCTGACGGGACAAGAGGAACAAAGGGGCAAAAGGGAATAACTTTCCATCCCCACGGACTTTAAAGCCCAAAACAACTTAAAACCAACGGACTCCCTTTGAAGGGTTATATATATATTCATTGTTCAATCATTGTTTATTTTTTTTTATTTTTTATTTTTTTTTTCTCTTTTATTTTTCTTCCTCTTTTGTTTTAGTTGTCGAAGTAAGTTCCTTGTTTTTTTATCACTCAGGACAGTCCTGAGCCCTTACCATACTCCCTAGCGCTTAAGGGTACACTCATTAACGCACAGCAGCACGGCCACAGGTTACGGCAGACACGACTTAAACAGCACCCCTTTCATCTCAACATGGAGGCTGTAAAATACTAATTCTCCCGAAGCACCCACAGCACCTGAGACTACACAGCGCCGCATACAACCAACACACAGAAGTTAGGCCACTAAGGTTCCCGTCATCCCCCCCCACCCAGTTTAATTAATCCAAAGTGTCTTGAGACACAAGTACCTAGCCTTATGTGAAGCGATAAAATTTTCAATGCCACCGTCCGCACTAGACACGCAATAAGCTACTCTACCACAACAAGGCAGCGCCGGTAGGCATTAGCGGCACACCAGGCACGCCTACTGTAGCATGCACCTAGCCCACGCACCACGAACTACATATCTCCACTACAGGTGGGCCTGCAGGATGCTCGATAAATAATTGTGAAAGTGCAGTTTAATATTTTGTTCAAATTGTTGATGACACTATGTAAAATGACATTATAACAAAAACTGTGTGCATGTTCCTTACACACCACATATTTGTATTATTCTCCTTTAAATCCGCGCTTGTGAAAGCTAATGTGGCTATACAAACAATGTTGTAAACTTTTATGCACACCAAAAATAAAGAATTAAAAAAAAAAAAAAAGAGTGCACACGACAACCAGTACGGCCCATTAAAGAGTGCACACCACAACCAGTACAGCCTATTAAAGAGTGCACACCACAACCAGTACAGCCTATTAAAGAGTGCACACCACAACCAGTACAGCCTATTAAAGAGTGCACACCACAACCAGTACAGCCCATTAAAGAGTGCACACCACAACCAGTACAGCCTGTTGAAGAGTGCACACCACAACCAGTACAGCCTATTAAAGAGTGCACACCACAACCAGTACAGCCTATTAAAGAGTGCACACCACAACCAGTACAGCCCATTAAAGAGTGCACACGACAACCAGTACAGCCCGTTTAAGGGGTTATGATGGCATGTGTCCTTTGGCACCAAAAGATTATAAGTAGTCAAACCACCTTCTAATGGCTTAGCAGATACATGGATCCCATTAGACAGATTTTACCTTTGCGAGTGAGCATGGGTTTGTATTTTAGAATAATTTATTTTTAACTCACTCACCACTGCATGTGGGTGTTATTATTACAACTATTTGGGAATATTGTCTTTGGAGACAAGTCATAGAACCCATAAATTATGTCAAGACACCATTGTTGTCCAAATAATTAACTACATGGTTCCTTTAGTACTTTGCACTTCACTAGTAGCTACAAAGCTGCAGGTAGTTTATTAATGACCAATTAAAGCTTCGTTTTTATCAGTGTTAGATAACACAATCATATTTGGAACATTTTTATGGCTGCTAAAAATCTATGAAAAATATATTTTCTATCCATAATTCTTTTGAAAAAGTCACATATGTTATGTGCTGAAAAAAAAAAAAAAAAGATCTGTTGGGAATATATATATATATAAAAAAAAAACCACATTTCTTTACCAGTTGGTGTTATCCGACACTGCATTAAGCAGTTAATCCATTTTACGAAATAAGCTGCATGTGGAAAAAAAACAATGTTTTATTGAAAGAAAACAGACAGGTGGCTTTCTGAGGTCTTCGCTAATAAAATCTCTTTTTTAATTCACTTCTTTGTACTCGGGGAAAGATTATCTGTCCTCCTTAAAACATAAAGGTATATATTGGACCAGCTTATTCGAACAGTTAAATAAATACTCTGATTAGACAAGGAGCTTGATTTCGACTCGTGTAAAATTTCCCATTAATAATAGTGTCTATTTAAGACATCTGCCTAAAACTAACAACATTTGTTTAATGGAAAAATTCCAAACATAACTTATACTTCCCATGAAGCCAGAACAATGGAATTCTTACAGATGTTGTTCTTGATCAAACTTTATCATTTCACAAATCAAACTGCTCTTTTTTTGGCAATTTAAAAATCAATAAATAAATATATATATTAATGTGGTTTTATGAAGCCAATACACCATATACATGCTATTCTAGTACAATGGTCTTGTAAAGGTTTTTTGATAGAAAGCAACTCTGAAGTCTGAAAAGCATTGATAGTCACTTGCTACTTTTTTGCTTCTTAAAACAAACACCCGTATCCCCCCCCCACACCAAAAAAATATAAATAATAATTAGAAGAAAAAAAACTACAACAAGAGTATTGTAGACACCATACTGTCTTTGTGCTATATTTCCAATGGTTGCTTATTGTAAGAACAAAACAAACAGCAGTGCAATATATTGCCTAGAGAGGTTGCTTTATCATATCCAGCAGATTAGCTGATCATGTACTGCCAGGCTTAGCTCAGAGAGTTTTCTGCAAAATAACCACTACAAATGGCATTAGCACCTCATAGAGGCGCTGTAGGCTTTGTTCTCTACCCTCAATGTACCTTTTAAACAAGTCTTCCGGTCTCTGCCTTGTATGCCTCTTTCACACTTAACTTTCTACTTCGCCCTGTAGCTGCTCCTCCTCATACTAACTTCACCGTTAGAAACTTTGCTACTTACTTCACTGAGAAGATTTCCATGATTAGGGAAGAGATCTGTAATCTCTCGCCTACCCCTACCAATACTTTCCCCTACCCCACTCCCCCCTCTGTTCTATGATCACTTGAACCTGCTACTCCAGAAGAGTTTTTGCTCTGCTTCAGTCCTCTAGCTCAATCACTTGTTTCCTATATCCGATTCTGTAGGATAGTGAGGGAGGGGGTGACAGGTGGCAGAGTGAGGGGGTGACTGGTGACAGATTGAGCGGGTGACTGGTGACAGAGTGAGGGAGGGGGTGACTAGGGGCAGAGTGAGGGGGTGACAGAGTGACTGAAGGAGGAGGTGACAGTGACTGAGGGAGAGGGTGAGAGGGTGACAGTGTCTGAGGGAGGGGAGGTTGTTAGAAATACCTTTTTTTTTCTTTCCCTGGTGGTCCAGTGTCCTAGCTCCCTGGTGCTCCGGTGGTCCATCTCTCCAATCTGCAGCTCCGCCGAGTGTGAGCTGCAGACTGTGCTGTATCTCGCGAGCTACAGAAGTCAGAGCGTTGCCGTGATAACCCGCAGAAACGCTCTGATTGGCCAGAGATCGCACAATCTGCAGCACAATCTGCAGCTCACACCCGGCAGAGCTGCAGACTGTGCTGGCGCTCTCACCGGGCAGATGGGAAGGACCTCGCACCTGGCGGCACATAGGGCAAGCCGCCGGGCCCCCTTCCAATGTCGGGTCATCGGTCATGGACCAAGGACCTGACAAGTCAATCTGCCCTATTTTTGGCAGGTTTTACCTTTTTTCAGACAAAATGGGATAGGCCCATTTTCGGCCAAAAATGTCGGTGCATCCCTACCATCAGCATTACCATGCAGTCTCACTGCTTAGGTGTTCTCTTTGACTCCAACTTCTCCTTCACCACTCATGTCCAGTCACTCGCCATCCCCTATCTAACACTGGATGCAGCTAAGGTGCTGGTTCATGACGTTCTCATCTCTCGCCTTGACTACTGTAATCTGTTTCTCAGTGGTCTTAAGCATTCCCAACTTGCCCTGTTACAGCCTATAATGAATGCAGTGGTGAGGCTCATCTTTCAGTCTGTCCGCACCTCCCATGCCTCTCTCCTTTGTTAGTCCTTACAGTGGCTTCCCGTAAGATATAGGGCTCGATTTTAAATTCTGGTGGTTGCTTACTGTCCTCACTAAGCTCTGCCAAAGATCTTCATCTATCCTCTGTTCATACTTGCACCTTTGATGCCTACTTTCAAGACTTCTCAAGGGCTGTGCCGTTCCTATGGAACTCTTTTCCCTACTCCGTGAGACTTTCACCCAGTCTCAGTTCTTTCAAAAGATCATTAAAAACGTATTTCTTGGGGCGTGGCCTGATGCCTGAAGCGAACAGATGTACTTTCTTTGAGCTCCGGCATTCTGAGGCAATAATCGCGATTACAACGTACATTTCACGACAAAAATACCCTGCTACCGACCTCAGCAAGCATGGGAAGGAAAACCAAAAAGCAGAAACCCGACAAACCTCGGATGGGGATGAATATCGGGGATATGCTCCGCCAAGTGCACGAGGCGGCAAGGCCCAAGATGGCCGACTACCCGGACGAACTCACAGAATCCTCGGATGAGGACCCACTGTATGGGGAACCCGTGGTCACACCAAACCGGGAACCCACCCCACGGCCCTCACGGAGCCCAGACTCCCAGCCGGTCACGATGGGAGCACTGAAAGACCTACTCACAGGCCTCCAGAGGACTCTCCAGGCCGATGTGGCCTCCCTCCGCACAGATATCACAGGCCTAGTAGGACGGCTGGGTGCGCTGGAGACCTCCTCAGACGCACAGACGCAGAAGAACATGGTGAGAGATCTCCAGTGCCAGCAAGCTAACACCGAGAAAAGGTTTGCCGCCCTGGAGGACTGAAGACGGCGCAAAAACCTTAAAGTACGGGGAATACCTGAGGAAACCCCGGAGGCTGAACTCCCTCATGTAGTGAGACGCCTGCTGGCAGCGCTGTTGACTCCCAAGCACGCCAGGGCCGTCACCCTGGATGGTGTGTTCCGCATACCTAAGCCGAGGAAAGCCCCAGCGGAGGCCTCAAGGGACTTGATAATCCGCTTCCAAACCATGAAAGACAAAGTGGCAGTGATGGCGGCCCTCCAGGGCACCAACCAATACTCCTTTGAGAGCATGGGACTTACATTTTACGCGGACATCTCCGGGAGCACGATGGAGTGGAGGAGCACGCTCCAGCCCCTAACCACCCTCCTCAGGAACTGAAGCATCCGATACACCTGGCGAACACCCCGAATCCTCCTGGTCACGCACGGAGAAACCACCTACTCCATACGAGAACTGTCTGAGGCGGATTCCTTACTGGAGGCACTCGGCCTCACACGAGACGGTCTGCAACCCCCTGAACGGGAGAAGGCCCCAGCGATAACGCGCAGATGGGACCCCACTAAAATCACCCCATTTGTCCCACAACGAGCGACAGCTAGTGCCGGCGCGGCAACGGTTACTTAAGACTTACCCCTGAACCGAGGTGAAACGGGACTCTTACCAGCCAACCCCAGCAGACCCTCGCACAGTTTGTTTGATTTATTCCTTACCCATGTTTAATTTGTTTTTATCAACTGACACCTGTCTCTGATGCGATATTTGTCCTTACAAATGTTCACAGCATACTTACCTAGCTCAAGGAAGCTAACACACACCCAGACGGATAGACTACAAGGCCAACGTTAACCCCCCCGCCTCTAATCACAGCACACGGCCACATCTTACAGGCTCGACACGACCTGAACCAGAGGGGCGCAAAACTTATTTTTAGTATTAGTGCTTTTTACCAGTTAAGCGTTTTGTATTTTTTAGATAGCAGACTGCCACACTTGACGTTAGTCAGAGGACATACCAACGTCCTGGTGGGCAACCCAGATAGACAAGTCCATGATTACCCTCACACCCACCGAAGGGCATCACTCGAGCTAGCAATACATACAAGGGGCAATACAACGAATAGTCACACAACAAATACTTACTACTTAACACACTAATCCATATGACATAACCTTGTTGAGGAGCACAAATGTTGATACCATTCTATTGCTCTGTTTTGGTATTTTCTCTTTTTCTCTTTTTTTTTTCTTTCTTTTGTTTGTTTATATTGTAAGTTCAACTAGGAGGTTTAATGAAGTCAGGCTGATGATAACCTGTGAGTTCACTATTAGCCTATAGATTAGACCTACCTGCTTCGTTTACTATGCCTATAATCAAAAAAGTGCAAGTTCCACATGCCATTGTTTATCTTATTTCTGTTACTATGCAAAAGTTCGCTGTTGTGGTGTATGATTATGCATTGTACCTACCTGCACAACAAAAATAAAGAATTAAAAAAAAAAAAAAAAAAACTTATTTCTTTAGGAAACATAGTAATTAGACTGTAAATAGCTTTCCAATGCCTCACCTTGGTAACCCACCTTACATCTTCTCCTGCAACTGTGTCATTAAGAAAAATCTATTTTTTTTTAGTAACCTTCTTTTTTTCTTTTTTAGAACACCCTCAACACCCTCTGTTCCTTTGTAAATTCTGTTAATCCACCTATTGTGCAGCTCTGCAGAATTTGTTGGCGATTTATAAATAATAACAGTAATATACTGTCTCATCAGACCCCCTTGAATAGAAAGGACAGACTGATGAAATGTTCAAGGCTTTTAATAGGGGCACTCTAAGAAACTAACCCAACAGCTCACTGTATTGGTTGTATTGCTTTGAGTGTCCTAGCATTGTTCCCCGATTTAATATTTAGATTTTTATGGACGGATATAAACTGGGGCTTTTCTCTTTGCCCACGGATCAGCCCCATTTTAGCCACATTGATAATGAAGAAATAACACTTCAGCATTGTCATTGTCAATTTTCATCCGACCTAGACAACACTGTTTGGCTGTGTGGGGGGTAGGTTTTATAAAAAAAAAAAAAAAAAATATATATATATATATATATATATATATATATATATATATATATATATATATATATTTTGCTAGGTTTCAGTAATTTTCCCAAAATTTTGTATGTGCAATGTGGGAGTTGAAATTCAGCTGCTAACTTTGCATTAAAAATTGCACAGCCCCCGAGATATAAGTCTAGGTGATGCCCTCTGCCCCCCCTCCCCCCCTGCCCGTGCAGCAGAACGTTTACCGAGGGCATGAGGACACACTACCCCACCCACGTCCATGATAGTTAAGGCCCATGGTTGAAGACTCCCCAGGAACAGCCAGGCAAGGGTTGTCGTTGAACATATAAGGTTAAAAACAGTTTGCGTTACACAATCAAGTACCATATACGCGGTGTGGCAACCACGTGGTACAGGAACCTTCGTCTCATATCCCTCCTGAAAGTGTGGACATGGGACGGATAACTTCACCCCACTCCGGTCTGGCGATTGGTAAGTCCAGACATCTTCAATTTCTTACTATTCTCTTACTCTCTCAGCTTCTCTATACTTTCCCTTCTGCCCCCTCTATTGTCACCCATCTACCTGCATCGGAATCGGTGGGCACTCCGAGTGGTGCTCAGGAATCCTCCATAGGGATCCCACATAGGTGTCACGTAAGACAGACGTCATACACGCATAAGCACGGCCCCCCATCACAAACGTAAGTATGGCCCTAAAACGGACGTCTATTAACGTTAAAGGACTGAACGCTCCCAAAAAGAGACGACTGATGTTCAGGGAAGTTAAGAGAATGGGCGCCGACATCACCTTCTTGCAAGAGACGCACATACCCAAAAATACGACACTCCAACTAAGAGACCACACATACTCCACCTCATATGAAGCGCGATCCCATAGGAAAAACAATGGGGTAGCGGTCCTTATACACAGTAGATGCCCATTACACATTACAACAAGCGACCAAGACCCAGGAGGGAGGTACATCATACTCACTGGCACCATGCATTCCCATACCATACATCTGGTTAACATTTATGCTCCCAACTCACCAGACGTAGCTTTTTGGGACACCCTATCAACTAAACTCAAAGCACTCCCACACGGTATGCTCATTGTGGGGGGAGACATGAACGCCGTACCGTGTCCGGCCGCGGACAGGAGCTCCAAACCAGGCCAATTGAGGTCACAGGGCAGGGGGAGCCAAGACAAACTTCTGCATTAATTCATGCAGGACATTGGTCTGATTGATGCCTGGCGGGCACAACACCCCAGCACGAAGGATTACACCTTTTTCTCGGCCCCACACGGGACCTACTCCAGGATCGACCACTTCCTAGTGAATAAAGTATGCATGGCTAGGGTCCTGGACTCAGGGATAGGCAAAAAGACATACAAGAATATTTCGATACGAATGATACTGCAGACATGTCCCCGAGCACCATTTGGGCAGCGCATAAGGCAGTGATCAGAGGCTCGTGCATAAAATTGGCCACTCGAAAGAAAAAACTGAAGGCGCAGAGATTAACCCAACTGTTAGACGTGCTGAGAAAACAGGAGCAACAACATAAGACGGCACCAACCCCGCAAATACTGGAACGCTTAGGAAGCACTAGACATTCTATCACAGAACTGCTTCTAGACGACGCTGCCAAAGCCATCACCTGGTCTAGAAGGTTGTTCTACGAGAAATCCAACAAGATGGACACTCTCTTAGCTAGGACCCTGCGCCCACGACAACATAGGACACACATCACTGCAATCAAACACAGAGATGGCACCATAAAAAACACCCCATCGGAAATTGCGCAAGTGTTTACAGATTACTACAAATCGCTCTACAACCATTCTCCAAGAGATCCCATCGCTCAGGCAGTGGCAAATAATGATGTCAGCACCTTCTTAAACCAGCTTGACCTACCAAAACTCCCGACAGTGGCGACGACACGCATGGATGAAGCCATCACCGGAGACGAAATAGACAGGGCAATCGCACAGCTTAAGGGTAATAAAGCCCCTGGTCCAGACGGGTTCGACGGGGCCTACTATAAAACGTATAGAGAAGACCTTACACCTCACTTGGAGCGACTTTTTAACGACTTTATGAATGGCGGCACCCCGGAGAGCGGAATGTCCTTGGCAAACATTATACTCCTTCAAAAACCTGGTAGAGACCCCTTACTCCCCGACAACTACAGACCCATCTCGCTAATTAATCACGACATAAAGATTCTAGCGAAAGTCCTAGCAGATCGCCTCAACCCTCATTTGAAAACATTAATACACCCGGACCAGGTGGGCTTTATACCAGATAGACAACTCTTCGAAAATACCAGGAGGAATATAGATCTCATTTGGAGACAGCGGACCACGGCGATTCCCACGGCAATAGTCGCAATAGACGCAGAGTAGGCCTTCGACAGAGTCGAATGGCCCTATCTGTTCCAACTACTGGCATATCTGGGATTACCGGGAAAGTATATAGCCACAATCAAAGCTATGTACCATCAAGTATCTGCCCAGGTCAAAATTACCGGAGCTAGGTGCATCCCCTTCCAACTGGGGAATGGCACCCGACAGGGATGCCCCCTCTCCCCGTTGTTGTTTGCGCTGTCCCTGGAACCATTGCTCCAGGTGCTGCGCAAGCACCCGAATATAAGCGGCATAACGGTGGGAGGACAAGAGTTTTTAGTGTCTGCCTATGCAGACGATGTCCTACTGACAGTTACAAATCCGAAGGAGTCGATGGCGGCACTACACGAAGTCCTGACTCGTTTCGGAACATTCTCAGGCTACAGAGCCAACCTGGAAAAATCTAGTACCCTACTCATGGGCCTGTCCGCGGAGGACACGGTGGCGTTGCAGACAACTCATAACATACCCATAGCTAGGGATCACATAAAATACCTAGGGATACAACTTCCAAATGACCATACCAAACTATATCACTTAAACTATACACCTCTCATACGAACACTAACGCGAGACCTGGATAACTGGCAGGATAAACCTATCTCCTGGATCGGGCGTATTCACACTATTAAGATGAATGTGCTACCCCGCATCCTTTTTCTGTTTCAAGCGCTACCCATCAAACTGTTAAAATCCGACTTAGCCCCACTGCAAAAGGCAGTCGGGAATTTCATATGGCAAAATCGGCGCCACAGAATCTCCCGAAACATATTATACAGACATAGGCAGAGAGGAGGCTTAGAGCTCCCACATTTTTATTTCTACTACCTAGCGGCGCAACTAGCACAGGTGGCCATGTGGCATGCACCGCTAGAAGTAAGGAGATGGGTGGACCTAGAGTCCCACCTCACTGGCCCTGATCTACCACAATACCACATGTGGGTGCCCAGGGAAGATAGACCCATCCTCAGAACCACATGCCCAGCAATTTTAAACTCCCTGAGAATTTGGGACGCATCGGCATCCAAATATAAATTGGCAAGCTCCCCTTCCCCTCTACTACCACTATTAAGAAACAGGGCCTTCCCTCCGGGAATGGAGGCCAGGGAATTCGCAAACCTAGAAAGAGCAGGCTTACAGAGGGCTTGCCACCTGTATGAAAGCGCAGGCATAGTCACATTCGAACGACTGAAACAGGAGACACATCTCACTCCCAGGGATTTTTTTCGGTACATACAGCTTAAAGACTTCGCACGACGCCCACTCGTACAACAAGCAGGGAAAACCCCATTGACATTTTATGAAAAAATGTGCCTAAACGAATCCACACCAGCAGGACTTATCACGACAATGTACGCACACATATGCTCGGAAACAGCAGAATGGGGAACACTCGCATACACTGAGACATGGGAGAGAGATTTGGGAGAAGTCCTGGAGGGAACAGAATGGAGAGAAATATGGGAAGCGAACAATGCAGTATCCATATGTGTATCCCTCCAGGAACAATGCTTTAAAACCATGTTTCGGTGGTACACCACCCCGGTAAAACTATTTCATATGCACCAAACACCATCCGACGACTGCTGGCGGGGATGTGGCCACAGGGGCACATATCTCCACATGTGGTGGGAATATCCTCAGGTACAAACTTACTGGTCGAAAATATACGACTTGCTTAGACAGATCTTCCACAGGGCGCCCGAGCTGAACCCCTGGACGTACCTGCTAAATAGATCCCTAGATGACTGGACTAACAGGGAACAAAAATTAGTACATAAAGTAACACTGGCAGCACGAAGAACACTAGCACAGTCATGGCTACAGGTAAAATTACCTTCCATTCGGAAGGTGATATCCAATTTGAAGGAAGTATATCTCATGGATAATTTGACAGCCAAGGTGCGAGGTTCCATGGCTAGATTCGAAAAGATCTGGGAACCATGGACAAGTAGCGAACTTTTCCGCGAATGACGTAACCTATGACGCATCATTTCACGACCTTTTAGGCGAGGCATGCACTTAAAAGAGACACCTTCAATAGATAAGCATAAAAGGAGAGGCATCGGACACTCCCGGCTCCCACTGACCTGACGCACACCTCCCCTTCATCTCCACTATTCCTATATTACTCCTCCTCCCCCCCCTTTTCTATTCTCTCTTCTCGTCTCTTTCACTACTTAACTCCTTCTTATCCCAATCTAGGAAAAGGGTTTAGTGCCAAATCCCTAAGCAACATAGGCATCACACAACCTGGCTGGACCAGGATAGCACCAAGAGGGAAAGGTGACACAAACCACTACCGAAATTCAGGATTTAATTTGGTTAAAAGGATCACAATAGCGTAGATAGTTTATCGATCCAGGAACACCGATAGTTGGATATCCAAGTTTTGTGTATATCATAAAATGTGAAATGTCATTGTTATATAACATGCTTGATACTAAGAGCAGACAAAGAACTACCGACAATACGTCTGGAATGATGTAATTGAATATGTCTTATACCTAATGTACACCAACCATGGTATGCTGTTATTGTAACAAGACTTTTACACAAAAATAAAGTACTAAAAAAAAAAAAAAAAAATTGCACAGCCAGTGGCTCTCTTTTCATAATTGTATTAAGCCATTTGACCAAAGTAACAGGGAGCAGATGGCTTTATTCACAGTTACAAATACATCTGGTATACACAGCGATGCTAATGCAGGAGTTCACACTTCTGTATTAGCATACCATCCTTGGACATTATTCATTGGTCGGGAGTGTCAGCTCTCAGTCAGTGAATTACGCCCAAAGTCGGTATGTTAATGTTGAAGAATGAAATTCAGCATTAGCATATCAGCGCAGACTAGAAGAATACTTTAAAGTAAGTGTAAAATTCTTCAGAAATGGTTTGACAGCTTACACTGTGACAGAATCAGGGGATCCCTAGCACCATAACCAATAGAGCATGCTGTAATGGTAATGATGCTTAGAGTATATGTTTAATATTTTATGTTTGGCCTGCAATAAGAAAGCCCACATACTACGTTTTAACAGCTATAAGTGAGGATATCACAAACCTATGTACTATTAGCAGCTAAGGTTTGTGAGAGGAGATTAGTAGATGGGAGAGAGTCTTTTATAGTAATATAGCATTTAAATATAAAATTTAAATATTGTAAAAGTGACCATTACCCCAAACAGTGTACAGACATGTGGATGAATGCAATGTCACTTTAAACTGTGAAATGATGCAGTTATTAAACTGAATATTTTGTTAAACATCCAGGCATGTTCGTCAAGAACAAACAAACAAAATATCAAGAGAACTGCTATAAATAAACAAATTCACTATTTAGATCAATGAAAATGCATCTGCACCACACACACACACACCAAGAATCGTTCTTTATCCAATGAAGGCTACTCTAAACTAAACAATATTTCATCCAAAATCAGTTTTGAAGGTTCTCTTATGAATACACATAATGGAAAAGACCCCAATTAAATTTGTGACAAAGTGTTGCCATTTTGAGCAAACAAATATATCTCTGAAAGGTCACAAACTGCTCTTTGATAGCGATGGGAAATTAATTACCACGTTGACATATGTCAAAATGAATTTTAAGGAGAATAGCATTCGCTTGTAGGAGTGTGTTTCACCTATTTGTTGGTATGCAAAATCAGTTTCCACAGGCATCTAAATGTATTCATTTATTCACAAGCCCTCAGAGAAATCATAAAGACTTGTTGGCATGTAATTTTGTATGCATTTTGATGAAATCTGAACAAAAGACACAAGTTTAGTGAGCCATAAAATAAGTACAGGATGAAGCTATTGTATAGGTAATCTTACAGAAGCAGGTATCATCTTTATACAATGTCTAATTTTAAAGGGTTAACAAATGCAAATCAAGTGCTGAATATTTTCCAAGGGTCCTTTGTTTGTAAGAGCAGTGCATTTTTGAAATGTGAAACCCCTTGTCCCCCCCCCCCCCCCCTTTTTACCCTGGATGGTCGGAAATAGGCTCCACAGCAATACAACCACAGTAATGCTTAGTGCTTAGCAATGTATCACAGAAATCCACAGCAATAAAATGCCCAAAGTCATACATGAATGCACAAGCATCACAGGGCTGTGCAGCAATACAATTCACAGTACAATCACACTGCAGTACAAATGTCTACAATATGGGAACATGGGTTGAATTTACAATGAAGCCATATCAGTCATCATAGAGAAATGCACTCAACATGCAATACAAAACCCTTCCAATACCCCAGGGGATCACTCCAAAATTAAATATAAGAGCATGGGATGCCCCGTGTGTGCCTTTTCAGATGGTAGTTGTGTTAGCAGAGTGTAGTTTTTATTTTTCCAGTAGACAGTCATTCTGAACAGTTATATTTGAGGATAACTCAACTTATACTGTCACTGCAACAAATTGGTAAAACACTATTTGCTCAATATTGTGATGTAGCATCAGAAGCTATATTGTGATGGATACTGGAAACCACTAAAATATAAGTACTATAAAACAACAACAAAACTTTTTAGCTATCTACAAAAAATAAAAGTGCAGTAAAAACAGTAGAAAGTAACTTATGACTAAGTGCCAACATGTATTTTGCCAGATATGCGAGCTTCTTCAGTTAGCTATTGTCAGTGGGTATAAAGTTCGGTATTTAAAGGTTCACGCCATCCCTCTCGGTGCGGTGGAAAGCTTGGTGCCAATTACAGGGTAGCTCTATTTAATGTGAACAATTTTATATTTCTCATCTACTCCACATTAAATGAATCAGGCTACACTATTGGACCATCCCTGTTCTGTCTTTGACTGAAGCCAAGTTATGGGAAGAAAGGTGTGATGCTACCTTAAAATTCAGAACTGCACTTCTGCAGCGACTTATCTAACTAAACGGGAAAAGGTTACTCTGCCCATACTGGGTAATCCTGCAGGAGACTGCTGCGATAATAGTTCAGACCTACTCTTATTGTGTCAATCCATGTTACCCCATACTAGACATGCTAACCAATGGTACGCAAGTGCTGATATTTTTGCAGCAATTGCTAAAACTAAGCTGGGAGCGGGCAATTAATCACCAACTCAGTTTATAATTAGCGGTGTAATTTTACAATGTCACTATGCTCAACATAAAAACGTGCCTGTTTAACGAATGTCACAACCTATGTTATGTAATGTACTTATGCATACCTTGATACCACTGTTGTGGCGAACCAAGGCTGTTCTGTTAAACTTGTGCACGACAAAAATAAAGAATAAAAAAATAAAAAATAAAAAAAAATCAGAACTGCACAATTAGTGAGTCTCATTTATGCTAGGCTCCAATACACGTGAGTGTATCTAGTTACTTTTGCTGCTACATTTTTCCACCATGTGTTTGTACCATCTGCACTATATCCTGTTTGTTTTCTTCTTTTTTATGCTGCCCCTCGATTTCCTAGCTATTATTTTTACCAAAAAGTGTAAGAAAATCCTTTTTTAGCGCTCCACCACTGTGGATTCATTTACTGTTTGAACTTAGCACTTTGTATATTTTTACCGTTTTCAAATAAGTACATTAAAAAGAGTAAAAGACTAACATTTTGGATAAATGGATTAAGATTCTTGAAAGACCTGTATCATTTATGTGAATGACACAAGTATCAAAAAAGGAGGTAGATAAATAAGGGGTAATCAAAAGGTTATAATGAATTCTCAAGAGAATGATAATAACAACACCAGGATAGATTAAAAACAATAACCGAGAAATGCGCTGTTTCGATTGTATTTGTATGTTTTTATGTTTATTTGTAACAACGTACGATATATGATAATCGTACTTTGTATGAATATTTATGTTTGTTTGTAAAGTATGTAACTCTATATTATAACTGAAAAAAATTAAAATAAATTATTAATAAAATAAAAAAAAGAGTAAGCTTCCTGCTCCATTTTAGAGACAGGGAAATTAAAAAAAAAATGCAAACATCTATTTGTATGCAAAGGGATATTCTAATTGTAAAGACATCATATATATATCAGGAGTTTTTAAACACACTACATTCAGTCATTTGCACACAACAATTCTCATATACCATTTCATGCCCAAGTACAAAAATGGCTGATAGAAGGTGCTTGGGTGCTGTAGTTCTTCACCAGCTTGAGATCTGTCATTTCATTACCCCTGATATATATGGATGATAATTGAGAGCAGAAAAGAAACATAGCGATACTGCATTACCTCTCTTAACACTGTGCTCTTGTATCCTCGATAGAGACCCCGTATACCCTGCAATACAAAAAGAGCAGCTGTGACAGGCATAGTGAGACATGGATCAAAGAAAGGAACAGACTTAGAAATAAACCATAACTAAGTAATGGTTTAAAAGCTCATATGAGAAATTGGACAGAAGCCACACAGCTCTAAATGTTCCTAAACTCTGCTGTCCTTTCAAATTATGCAGTTTATGGGGTCAGGAATGCTTTAATATAAGTGCAGTTTTATGAAAAAATGATTACATAGGGAAGTTCAACTACGTACGTAAAAAGTTATGGGACTTGCCTGTTCTGCTTTTATTGCAGCAAGAAGTCTGATATTTTAGAGAATGCAGGTAATGAGAACTGCAGAGACAGGAGAAAAAAAACAAAACATGAATTACACATCTGAAGTCCAAGCTACTTCCTGATTGGCTAATTCTGGGTTTCAGCTAGTCAGAATGTAGACAGAGTGCACATGATGGTCCGTAACAAACAAATGCACAGGAAAAGGTAAATAAGTTAAAATCAGACTTCCAGGTGCAATAAAAATAATGTAATTGCTACAGGTATGTATATTTGAATGTCTCTAAATGTGTTCTTTTATGTAATTAAATATCAGCTGCTACAATATTTTCCTTTAGACAGGTGAATAAACTGACTAAGAAACCATATCGACCAATGAAGACAGAGTTCAATTGTAACCTTAGGAAACCCTATTTGCATATCCAAAGCATCGCTCTTCATCTTACAACCAGAGCACCATAACAACTTCATGAAAATGAAGTTGTTATGGTGTGAGATGGTCTTGGACACCATCTTATCTGAAGGGGTTTTACCCCAAAGTCTTCAAGCCCCACTTACGCTTTTAGCACCAGATTAAGAAATTAAGCTCAATGGGAAGCTGATGAGAGCATCAGCTGACACTCTCACCTATCAGCGTCGCCCAGTCCAAGGCATCCTAATTGAGTAATCTGTCGCTGGCTTGAAGGTTTTGATGTTAAATTGTATGTTAACAGTTTAACACCTTCAAGGTTATGTGACCAACGAACCACTGGATTTACTCTTATGCACAACTTGGATTTTGAGAACGGACGAATAAGCGCTCCATGTGAACGGGCTATAATCACTAAGTCCCTAGAATTTCGGGAGCATACAAACAAACGGGTATACGAAATACAAGGCATTCGTTACACGATCTATCTAAATTAGTGTACATCATGTCTCACCCCAACAAATATTTGAATTACAGACGTTATTGGATATCAGCAGGTGCTTTAGATATCTATACCATCATGAAGTCATGATGTACATCTAGTAGATTTAGTTCTCTTGGAAAAAATGCTGATAAAAGAAAAAAAAAAAAAACCTAACAGGTAAAAGAATAAAATAAAAAAGATTGCTTAATGCAATAAATCTTTTCTGATGTGAAATTTAAATATTTTGGAGCTACAATAATGGGTGTTCAATAATTTGGAGAAATAATAGCAGTACACTATATCTTCCTCTGAAAACTCTCCTTTAGACTGACTTAAAATAAACGTCAGTTAATGAAACTTCCAAGGTTACTTTGTCCGAGGGATTTCAAGATGAAAGAAAAATATGATTTACCTTTGCACAAAGCATAATATTTTAAAGTTTTCTCAAGCTGATTCAAACATGTTGACAGTTCTTGTGATTGCAAAACAGGGTTCATAGGAGGTAAACCTTCCGCACGAGTAGCAAAGATCACTATCAAATAAGCCTTTTGGGGGATGAGCCTGGCCCCGTGACCTTACCTCTTCCCGTAGGGTGCTGGCCAACATCTGATATGTAGTGGAGGATGGAGAAACTTGTGTCCTTTGCTTTATAACTTCGGAGGGGACACGGATCAAACAGGCAACCTGTGGATAAATAAATTATAAATACGCTTGTGTGTTTTCGCTTTCAATCTTACAACCACTGACCTTCTTTCTCAAAACTAATCCTAAAAAGTTATAAGTGAGAAGTCTTTCAATGTTTTTTAAATTGTTTTCAAATTTAAGAGTTCTGGAAAGAACTTCAATTTTATAGATCTATTCCTTCTTACACCACTGTCACTGGAGATGTTTATTTTCGGTATAATTTCTGAATATGCTTCACAACATTCCAGATATATTCAAATAGTTTTGGCATTTGCCAGAAAGACCATCCTTCATACTAGGATCTCACCTGATATACCCACTAAAGCACGATGTCAATCTAAACTAATTTTAGACTGTTAGACTGGCTTGAGCCTCCCCCCCCCCCCCCCCCCAATTGCAAAGAATGAAAGGTTTCCTGAGGTTTTTTTTTGTGTTTTTTTTTTTAAAGTTACTCAAGGTCCTTCATCAGTTCTCTTGATTCCCAGGATAAGACCGTTAATCTGCAATACTTTTCAATACAAAACTTGTATTGTAACTTTTATACAAATCATGGAAGACATCCACTTAAATTTAAATGCTTATTTTTCTTTTCGTTTTATTTTGAAGAACAGAACTGACTATAATATATGCTATATATAGTATAAACATTGTTTTAGGTATTTGTTACATATAGTACAAATATTGTTTTAGTTACTTGTTACATACAGTATAAATATTATTTTAGTTATTTGTGATAGGTTTTGTAAATGCTCAGTTTAATAGACTGTTTGGAAATGTAAACCCAACATCCATAATATACTTATCCATAATATATTATTAAAAATACTAATATGCTTTTGGAGGGGAAAAAATTGAGTTACCTGGTTTTCTCTCATAATAATATATTTAAAAGAACCACCTTTTTGCCTCATAATTACACCCAGAATCCCTTGCAGTAGTGAGAGCACTGTTAAAGTGAGATTTCTGTGGTAAAAGCAAGTTTTATGGCTTGCCTGGTGTTTGTATTTGTGTTACTTATTTCAGGTGGAAGGGATTTTCACATCCACACTTTTTTCCCCACCACAACTTATTTGGTGTGTGTGTGTGTGTGAGATATATATTATATATATATATATATATATATATATAAATCACACACACACACACACACACACACACACACATACATACATACATATACACATACACATGCACTACAAGGATTGGCTCTAACATTAATAAATGTACGATCACTCAGGAAATACATTTATTTTTAGTTAAAGGGCACTATAGGTGGTCTGGGCTCCTTGTGCTTTCTTTTTTAAACCTGCAGTTGAAAATATTGCTACGTAGCAGCCTCTAGTGGTGCCCTCCATTTTAATGAGTCAAACCATTTTCGAAACTATGCAGGAACTTCCATTAGGCCTTCTGAGCCAAGCCCTGCAAAGCTCTCAGCCAATAAGCTAAGCCCCAAATTTATGGCCAAATGGGGGAATGCCCTGGGAGTCTTATTTATGCACAAGGAGTAGGAAATAATTGTTGAACTTACTCACAAATCTTCCCCTAGTACTAGAATATAAGAGCTATCATTACACATTGATACCACACATCTAGCACACTCCGTAAGCGATTCCCTCTCACTCGCGTCTAAATCTTGGCTGGGTGGGGGAGAGGAGGGCAGCCTGCTCCAAATCTGGTGACATTGCCCTCAAGATCCAGGAGTAGTAGAGTGGAGGAAACCAGAAAAATGGATAGTCCGGAGGTCAATGAGTTATGTTTGCCGACACGGTTCTATTGGCTAGAATTTATGTTGTGAACTGATTTTCAGGATTATGACTGACTACATCTGCACCTTTTCAGCTCTCATGGACAACCTGCAAAGTTGATGCTATGGAGATTCCGCTTCTACAAGTCTAGAATGCCTTGGTCGTCACTGAACTCCCGACAGGCTTGTGATATTTCTATTGCTACGCTAGTAGCTTATGGTGGGGATGGATAAAGATATTACTTTGATATACCTGAGGCTTGAGCTCTTGTTATACTGAGAACTAAGCATTTTTCCTGCTGAATGAAGACATGTAATCTCCACTTGATATATTGTATTCTTAATTATAATGTTTTACTTCTGTACACATTCTTGCACTCACATCATTTTATTTATTGTTCCATACCTTTGGGAGCTGGTGTGGGCCCTCTTCTATCTGGACATCTCCTTCCTGCTCTTCACTGCTCCCTCGCGCGCAGTTTAGTGATGCCGGGTGCCAGAATATGGCGTGATATTCCGGCGCCCGGCATCACTACAGACGGCGTGCGCGAGGGAGCAGTGAGGA
Source organism: Pelobates fuscus (assembly GCF_036172605.1). Lineage (NCBI taxonomy): Eukaryota > Metazoa > Chordata > Amphibia > Anura > Pelobatidae > Pelobates > Pelobates fuscus. The sequence continues at coordinate 151,984,760 of NC_086323.1, forward strand.
GCAGAAAGGCTGAGCTCCCTCGCTGCATCTGCCTTCCTCTCCTCCCCTGCCGATTAACTTTGAGCAGAGTAGGCACCTGCAATGTGGAGAAAGCAGGTGCCTACTTTGCTTTAACACCAAGCCTGCACTTGCGGCTCACCGGGCCGCAAAGATGTCCATTGCGGCAAGTTTGATATGCTTGCTGTACACTAATCGTATGGTTAAACCATCTTAGATTGTACAGGATTCTGGCAGAACATTTCTGTTAAATTAAATGAATTGGTCTGCACGACTTGTCATGTGTTTAAACAGATGCTGATTAAAAGTGAGTTGTACAGTACTCAGCTGAATCAGTTCCTGACGAACAAATTTGAGGTATGAAGCCAACATATGCATTCAGTGATTAGTAAATAAACACAAACTTCACAACTTATTATGTTTAATTATAACAGATTTTACCCCACCCGGGGCTTAACAAGGTAAAAAATAAATTTTAAAAAAAAAGAAGCATTGGGAAGATTTAGCAAGAAAGAAGAGACAAAACACCAAGAAGTTAGTGATTTCTGACAGGAACATTATATTTATAGATTTAGTTAGCTAAAACAGAGTGTACTGGATGATTATAGGAATTGCAATACAATCAAAGATGTGAACAACCGTACCCATAATATAGTCGAGGGGATTGTGGCACTGGCTTCTGTGAATAATGAATTTCTCATGCAGAAGGAGGATGCTGGAAACCTCGAGAAGACAAAGAAAAGGCTGCAAACTACATAGCATCACCCTTGCAGAATACTACAAATACAAAAGCATTCCAAGGGGGCTACGCATTAGTTTACAGACTGTGCTTTTTGCCGAAAAGTTTGAATTTTACGAACGCTTTGAGCTAATCCAGAATAAATGCTCATTTGTTATTATGGTATTAACCATAGACTACCTATAAAGAGAAACCTTTGTATTTTTTTTGTCCTTTTGATCTCGAATAAATATATTTTTTTGCCTTCACCGTACGTTGTGACGCCTGTGGACCTCTACTTTTTTGTTGTTCCAGGTGAGCTGCGGACCACCTTCCACAGAGCTTCCACACAAACTTACTTGTGTGCAGCACTCCTTTGACTTAACAGTGTGTGTTTGTATATATGTAACTGTATGCAAGTCTAACAATGTGTGTGCGTGTATATGTGTAAGTATGTAACAGTGTGTGTGTATGTTGGCAACTATGCAGCATGTGTGCAATTTGGTGGAGGCCCTTTGTGTTTTTGAGGGACTCAGGAGGGCTCTCACCTTAGGGGCCCAGTCCCCTTTAATAGCACACTGGACCTGGCCCCTGTCAAAGTGTTCGTTGCCCCTGCAGCCTGCTGGGAAGAAATTACTTCAGGTCACTTCCTCCCAGCTTGCTACGAACCATGTGGCAGGGCTTGACAAATTTTCAGCTAAAAAAAAGTTAGGAGTCTTGTTTTTTTTTTCAAACTAACAAAGTTTCATTTTCAACAACAAAAATACAGTTCTTAAAGGGACACTGTAGTCAACAGAACCACTACAGCTTAATGTAGTGGTTCTGGTGTCTACTGCCTGTCCCTGGAGGCATTTTCATGTAAATGCCAAGCCTCCATGGTTCAGAGAAAAGGCAGTGGCTGCCTAGTGACACCTCTAGTGACCGTCACACAGTCGGCCACTAGAGGTGCTTCCTAGTACAGGGCTGCACAGTGTGCAGCACATACGTTAAGCGTCTGGGCACTCTGCGTGGCGGCGCTAAATGTTCCACAAAGAGATGTACTGACTCAATGCATCTATGTGAAGATGATGATTGATTGGCACAGCGTTTTGTTGGAAAACATTGGCAGGATTGATGATCTCAACCATGGAGGCTTGGCCAGTCAAGGCAAGACCAACATGGTGTGGGGGAACAAAAAGTGAGTAAAAACACCCATGCAATTTAAGGGTGGCTGCTAACCTAAACAGACATACTCACTGACAGACAGACACACATACAAATGATTATTATTTTTTTTTCCCATTTACGTCCACCCAGCCTCTCTACCAATGGAAGAGCTGGAATGAATCATTTCACTGGGGTCCAGTGGGGCTGCTGTGATCCTCAAGGCAGCCATGGAAGCATGGAGGAGGCCGGCTAGGGAGCATAAATCGTCTTGCAGTTCTTACTCAAACACACACAGGAGTGGTGAGGGAGGCTAAAAACTACAGCCCAAACTATGTTAATTGTTATTTATTTGTGTATGTCACTTTGTATGTGTACCTGTGTCTGTAAATCTGTGCAAATCTGTGTGTGTGTGTGTGTGTGTGTGTATGTGTGTATATCTGTGTGTGACATTGAATATACCCAGCATTTAAATGACAACAGTGTCTACAAATGCCAACACTACATGCAAATACACCTTTTTTAATGTAGAAACAAAAAAGTAATAAATTACATTTATGAAATTATGTGATATTGTTCTTTGTGACTGCTTTTTTTTCTTGTTTGTACATGAGGGTAAATATAATTTTATGCATTCCCCATACCTTTTTCAGTGGACAATTTGGCCGTTTGGAAAAAATCAGTTTGATACCTGTGCCTTAGAGCATGGAAGATGATCAATGTAACCTGGCGTCATAAGAGATGATCTCTTTAACAGTGTGTTATTTACGAGAATAATAATTTGAAGAGGCCATTAAATCTAAAAACAAACAAAAACTGGCCAATGCAAATAACATCATTGCATTATTACATGATTATTACTGCATATTAATCAGTGCACCTTGGATAAAATGAAAATTTCAATTATATTAAAGTCATCACAGGCTTGCACTTCTTTGACCCATCTCAGAGCTGTAACCACATCTGTGTATAAATTACTCTCCCTTATTGCATGTGATGTGAAGGAAGTGTTCTCAATAGCAAGAGAGTAACAAGACTGTGTCTGATACAAAGTCATTTTGAAAAGGTAAAGTTCTGCATGCCTCTCCGTGGCAGGGGTCAAAAATAGCAAATGACCCCAATATGTCAAGAAAATAAGAAATTGTCAACATGTGAAGTTCAGCATAAATATTTATAGGGCTTCATGCTTCATAACACCTTATGGCATTACATTAGCTTTTTGTTTTCTTAAACACACGGAGGCAGAAGGGAACTTTAAAAGGGTTCTAAGATAAAAAACAATCTCTGTGACAGAGGGGGTACTGAGCACTCAGCACGGCTCCCTGACTTCTGCGGTGCTGCAATTTTGATCTGTAGAAAAGGTTTACAAAGTAATGCCTTCTTCTATATTCCTGAGATCTGTCTATTTTATTTTAGATTATCTTTGATCTCTCTCCCATTTGAATCTGAACCGCGAGCAGGTCTTCCACTGCCCAGGAACAAAACATCTGAGCGTTTTCCTATTCTGGAAAGTAAATTGAGATAATGTCATGTGCGGTTCTTCTGTTATATCCATTTTCCTGGAAACGCTTTGCTCTGGCTTTTCCCCACCCAGAACATACAGTGACATTTAACATCAAATATGTGTGAAATGTTAAACAATGAACTAAAAACAGGAAACAGAGATAGACAGACAGACAGACAAAAACCTTGTGCAAATGGTGGTTGCCAAACAAATTTCCAATTGATCACCATAAGAGTAAAATATTCTTAAAAATGATCAAAAACACCAATTGTGCCTCTTGAAATCGCATAAACCCAAGTACATTAAATTATTGCCGGATGGCTTAAAGTGACAGTGCTGCCTTATAATCCATGACATATACACTAACAAATCTCTTTAAAGTGATTTGTGCAATAAATAAACAAAATGTATATATACGGTATCCTCCACACACACACCCCGCCTCCCCAAAGTGCAAAAATACTTTTGGTCCAACATTTAATGTAATACCCCCAAAATACTGATGGAATAGATGTAATTGTTGTTTTAATTAAAGTTAGGCACTTTATAGTTTTGCAGTAAATACCAAATATTAGGGCAACGGTTAAAGTCAGATCGTTTCCCTGGTCAGTAAAACAAAATACTGTGCAGTGTTTCTTAAAAAAGCATCCAACCCCCTCTTAATAGCTAAAAATAAAATGTTATAAGACCACACACAAAGACGTCAGTTGAGTTTGTGGGTGAGTTTAGCCGTCACTGTGACTATATTGGCATGTGGTCTCCAAGAAATCAGACATGTACAAATTACAGGGTTGGTTTTTTTTTTGACTGATGGTGTTAAGTGAACCTAATCGTGAACCATCAGTTTTTTGGAGAAGTGTTGCATAGATTCAAAATGTTTGGGCAATGGGACAAAACAAAGATTGTTGATAGGCCTCCGCGATGACATGACTCGTTACACAATAGTTGCTTTAGGAATAAAATATTGTTTGGACGTTTGTCACAAATCCCAGCAAACATTGCAAAAGCAACTAAAAGCTTATATCTCTGCTGCATGCAGTGTTTAATGGGTGCCAAAATGAAAGGCAAACAGACGTATTCACTGAACTCAGACTTGTTAGCAGGAGATTACAATAATTATGATTTATATCAGCTATATTTCCCACTATGTAGGATTTAAATTTGCAATCAAGAATTCACTGTTCAATGAATAACCTTCAGAAAAAAGAATTGTATGAAAGCTACTAGTAAATCCCAGAAGAGCAATGGGACAGTGACACCTAGTTAGTAAAGTAGAGTTTGTTACTTAAATTAAATCTGCAGCATCACATAGATTTATATTTAAAGGGACACTATAGTCACCAACACAACTTTAGCTTAATGAAGCTGTTTTTGTATATAGACCATGCCTCTGAAATTTCACTGCTCAATTATCTGCCATTTATGAGTTAAATCACTTTTGTGTCTGTTTATGCAGCCCTAGCCACACCTCTCCTGGCTGGGACTGACAGCCTGCATGAAAACAATTTTTTTTATTTTCAATCAGATGCTAGCTTACTTTAAAAGTTTGAATCCCTGGCTCTGAAAAATTGAACTTTAAAATCATATACAGGAGGCTCCTGTAAGATCTAGCAAGCTATTAACAAGCAGGAGATAGGACATTCTAAATTAAACAGAATTTGCAATAAAGAAAGCATAAACATTAGATGACTCTTTACAGGAAGTGATTAGTAAGGCAGTGCAAGTCACATGCAAGAAGGTTGTGCCTAGGGGTGCTTAATCAAAGTAATCAAACTCCTGAATGTAAGAGAATTGAGCAGGGAGACTGCAGGGGCATGATATATACACCAAAACTACCTCATTAAACAAAAGTCGTTTTGGTGACTATTGTTAAATAAACCAATTTAAAACAAGAGAAAAGGTTAATGTGAATTTATCTAAGCAAGATATAATACGGTAATATTTACTAGGCATTTAGCATGGTAGTACCCACCTTGAAAATGCATCAAAAGTTTAAAACCCTTCTTGCCCGTAACAAAACAAAAACTGAAACAACATGACGCTAGAATCCACTCTATAATATCCTTCCTGCCCAAGGAAAACCCATCTTTAGTAAAAATAGGTTACTTTTATAAAATAAACATAAAACTGCTGAACAAATTAGAAATCCTCAGCAACAGTAAATCTTTTAAATATTACATGATGTATAAAAGGTTTCTAACAACATATCGAACTAGATTATTAGGCTTTGGAGAAAAAATTGCAAATGTCAGATCAAGCTCTAATGGTTTTAGATAGAGGAGGGGGGGGGGGAATGAAAAAAATCAGGAGCATTTAAAATGGAATATTACATTTCAGGCTAAAATAGTCTATTGTAAAAATAGCAGACTTGGAGGATTTTTCGAATGTGGGTAACTTTGGTGTAGATTTAACAATACCCTTCTAAATTTTCCATGATATCTGCTTTAGTAAATAATCCTAATAATGTCACATTTAGAACTTAAAGGTGGCACTGACTCTAATGCAGCTGATCTGAACATAAAGATAACTGATATAAGACTGCCACCCACTGGATAGCCAAAGTATTATAAATTGAAACATTCAAAAAAAAAAAAAACAAGGAGTAAATGACCAATGATTAACACTTGGAGGTTGATGGCCTATAAATAATTTGATTTATTCAACAATATAGGGATCGAGTAATAACAAAAGCAATAAAAAAATCAAATTTTGAGTAAGAATTTTGGATATATGAGAACGAAAAACTCCCTATTCAATAACAAGGTCCGAGGATTTCCCAAAAAATAAAAATTATTTAGCTAGGCTCTAGAAACTCTTCACCTACTCAACAGAATTCTAAGCATCTCTTTAATGCATTTCTCATTAAGTTCTCTTTGGACTACGGACCAGACAGACAACACACTACATTAGGAGAAAACTTTACAAAGTCACTTGTCACAAAGCATCCCCAAAAGGTCTAAAATTTGAGAATGTTGCATCGCTCTCGACCATTTAAGTGTAGTTTGTGTCCAGAGAAATCATCTAATCAAAGTATTGCTGGTTGTTAGTGATCAGAAAGTTTCCGTTACCTGAGTCAAAAAAAACAAAAAACATTTAAGGTATTTATTCCAATTTTCATCTCAAAATATAGAACAGTACATGATACTCTTTGTAAATAAAACTCCTGGAATCCTAAAGCAAAAAAATATAAAACTGCAGAACAAATCTTCAACTAATATGTATTCAGATGCTCAGATCCCGTTAAAGGGACACTGTAGGCACCCCGGCCACTTTAGCCCATTGAAGTGGTCTGGGTGCTGTGTCCCTTTTGCACCTAGTGCTGCAATGTAACACATTGCAGTTCCAGAGAACTGCAATGTTTACATTGCAGCTCTAAGTCTGCCCTGTGTGGCTCTCTGCCATACAGCCATTCGCATTAGACTGCGCTCGTCGCGGGACGTCGGAGGGGACGGAGCATTGGCGCAAGGATAAGGTAAGTAAATAAAGGGTCTTTAACCCTTTATTTACCCGGGAGGGGAGGGCGCGAAGGAGGGGGAGGCAGAGGGATCGGAGTGCCAGCTATTCCTGGCACTAAAGTATCCCTTTAAATCTACTGAGCCGTCTTTCCGAGGTTTATGAAATAAGACCAAAATCTATAGGGAACTTGTAATATTGTGTGCTTTACTGTAATTTGCGATTATGCCCCCAGAAAGGTCAAGGGCCAAACAAAAGCATAGGATTATTACGTTTTATTATGTAACATTACAAACATTACATGTTTCATCAGCGTCACTTTGTGAAGACTAGGTGACTGTGTGTGAGATCCTGTCTGGGCAGCTGACAGTGACAGCTCCTAATTTGCTGATTTCAGACTTTAATTGTATGATGAATTTGTTGGCAGGATCTCTGCATATCTGTCTCCATTCATCTTTATTTACAAGCAGTTTAAATCTGAACCATTAATTTAGGTTCCTTGCTCACAGCCTCCCACTCTTTTTTTGTTCTGCCTCCAAGTTGAATGATATTCATATCGGTTTCTGGTTATTAAAACATATATTAAAGGGGAATTGCCACTTTACACCATTGCATAAACATGGGATAGCCTTTTTTGTCTTTTCTTTTTCCATAAATATTGCAGATTTAGCAAATAACATGACCACCCAAATAGTTCAGGCATAGCAAGGGCACATACAGGTGGTCCTCACTTAACGACCTACCTGCTCACACTTACGACCAGCTCTCTAGCAAGGGGATTCAAGGGATGTTAGAGAGCTGGTCTATGTTCGGGGAATGTATGTAAAATCTACGTTTGGGGAATGTTCCCCGCACACAGATCTGAGGGATTCCCTGCTCTGATTTCCCCGAACATAGACCTGCACTGGTGCGCATGCTCCGTAGCACATCCTCACTTACCAAGTCGTAAAAATGGAACCCGTTTGGTAAGTGAGGAGTGCCTGTATTGAAAATCAGGTACAGATGTAGCAAAAAAGTTTCATTTGATCTCTTCACTGCAGGTTTTCCATTTGCTGACTGCCAGGAGCAAAGGGCAGAGCTTATAACAATGATTGACGAGGAATTATTATTATTATAATTGGCATTTATATAGTGTCAACTTATCCAGCAGTGTTTTACAATATTACAAAGAGGGACATTTAGCAATAAATGAAACCATTACAAATAGTTACAGGAACAAGAGTTTGTTGGGGATCCTGTCGAACGAGCTTAAAGGGACACTATAGTCACCAGAACAACCATAGCTTAATATAGTTTTGGTGAGTACAGTCAGTCGCTGCAGGCTTTTTAATGCAGAGAAAAGGCAGTGTTCACAATGCTACCTAGGTACACCTCCTGTGGCAGCCACTCAGATGGCTAATAGAGGTGCTTTCTGGGTCAGTACTGCACAACGTGTATGGAGACACTGAACATCCTTAAAGAGATGCATTGATTCAATCCATCTCTATGAGGAGATGTTGACTGGTCAGCTCTGCATTTGATTTTGCCTCCTTTGCGGAGAATTGATTATCTCAGCCAATCCAATGCTTTCCCATGATTTCAGGCAAGGAGGCAGATCGGGGGCAGAGCCAGTGCAGTTGGACCGTGATGTGCTGTAATAAAAAGGTAAGTTTATTACCTTTTTAAGGGAACAAGTGGGCGGGCAACCACCTAAATAGTGTTTTTAACACTATAGGTTCGGGAATACATGTTTGTATTCCTGACCCTATAGTGTTCTTTAAAGATCGAGGCACCCAGTTATGGCATAAAAAAAAAGTTGTAGATTTCTACATACAAGATTATCACACCTCACAACATAAGATGAGCCACTTTGGTTTGCGTATTATACCTCTATTCTGTAGCCACTAAGGTATAAAAATAACATTTATATACACACACATCATTGAATATGTATGAACAGATTTCAATTCTGCAGACTACAGTACCTAAAGACCATAAGAAAACAATCTGCCAAACAGAAACAAAGAGGCATACACGATTTGGACAGCCCTGGTTCCAGGATTACAATTTAAAAGAATTTGGTTCTTTGTTCAGTGCAATGTTAATGTAGACACCTGGGAAAAGGTATGACATTTAAACTGAACTGAAATGGAGGTGTGTGTTGTGATAGGGGCCTTTTCATGCTGGTGTTCACCTGTGAGAGGTGAAAACAAAATATTTACCATACTTAAAGTTTAAATAATAGGTTCTCAATGACCATACTCTATATTCTCAACCCCAGCCATGCAAGCTTTAAGAATCTTTTCACTAGAGCTCAGTAAGGTCAGCCAATGCCAGTCATTTGATCAGATCCACCTGTGCTAGAGAATAAGCCCCATGAGCTTACAGGATCCTATCCACAAAGTATGCACTGTTGGTGGGTCACAAAGACTGACACTGAAAGGATAGGCAGCTAGATCAAGGTTATCCAATTATTTAATGGGCAAGTAGACCTATACAGTTGAGATGCAAATGGGTCAGGGTGCAATAAAAAATAATTTAAGTGACAGTTCAGGGAAGAAAGGTGGAGAACAGTGCATAACTATGCAAGATTATCATTGGTATAAATTACCTAAAAAGCTGGACCGATCAAATGAGATAAAATACTCTAAATTATAGATCTTTTAAAATTGTAATGATGCACGTTTAAAACTTTTAGTTACGATGCATTTTAAAACTTAAAAAATAAAAGTAGAAAATGTTGCAAATGTAATCCCTAATTCATATATTCTGCACTAGTTATAAAATCATAGTTCAAAGTAATAACAGAAAATAATTTTAAAAAAATAGTTCCTTGAGTCTAGTTTGGTTGTCCACTAAACCAAGGGATCTAAGTTCTTCAATTTTAAACCCCGGGTCACTGTTTTATTATTTTGGGCATATAAGAGAATCTTTATCAGAAATAAAAAAGTGTGGACATATATAAAAAAAATATAAACAAAAAAAAAGGTAGCCATTTTTTACTAGATTAGTTTAAAAAAGGTTATAATAGCCTCCTAAGTAATAATCAATAGTATTGGATTGTGTGGAGAAAAAAAAGACTCCATACTAGAAGTATCAAAAAAAATATAAAATCTTATATGTATAATGCCCGATTTTGGTCACTACAACAATCAACACATGCTGCAGCCTAATCAAAAGTTACCCAAACCTCACCACTAGGGGATATAAATGAAGTTGGATCGTGCTGAGAGGGATAAAAAAAAAAAACACCTAGATCAAGGTGTAACAGGGCTGCAGCAGAAAGCCAAATGTGCTGCAATAAATTTGATAAGATGTCCAGAGTGCCCAAGAGTAATACCCGCAAATAACCAGCAAAGGGTAATACACAGAATAAATGTTGTTAAAGAGGGGTATGAAACACCAAATTAATCCCCATCATTGTCCCAGACAGGCTGTTCCACGCACTAGCCCTAATCAGCATCCTACAACAAACAAATAGAACCCCTACTTATTTGCCAGCCCTCTGGGAAATTGAAATCATGTATAGGGAACAAAGGGAAGAAAAAAAAAGGGAAAAAAATAAAATAAATAATACACCCACTCGATGCACATTTTACTTGCTACCCCGGGATCATCAGGAGTGGCGACTTGAATTCCCTCAACACAGACTTTAAAAAGCACACCCTCCTTCGTGATTGGGCATAGAATCGGTCATATGAATGTGAGAATTTTATTTGTCGTGAACGGATGATAAAAGTAATGCGGACAGTGGAATAGAATAAAACCCAAAATAGATCAAGAATGTGTTATTAATAAAAGCTATTAACCAATTCTTTCAGCCAAAAACTGAATTGTTTATAATCGCTAAGTGGACAGATATTTACATCAATAGCCAATCAGGTAACTACGGAGGGATGATGGAAAGACCATTGTCATGGCAATGAACGATTGGCATGTTTACCATAAAGCAGAATATCCGCTGAATGATTCTCAATAATGATGTGCCTCCTTCTATGTAGATAGTAAAACAAATTTATTAGGACAGAGTACTGTAAGCAAGACACAATATCTGGGTATGACACCAATACCATCACCGAAAGAATGCAAACAGTCATAGATATGATCGCCCTCAAACAGTGATGTCTACATTCCTTTTGTGGGCAATCCTGGGCAGATGTCTATATAATTAACTAATGGAATCCCCAAGGGGGCAGAGCGATATGTAACATTCACTCGAGGCTCATAATTGTCACTATTCACTCCAAATTGTCTGGAGGAGCGTTATCCACTATGTGGTGAACTAAAATAGCCTATATATTATAAGTAACATAATTTACCGATCTAAATAATTAATTAAATTAGTAGTGATTTGCAGATGGACTTAGTTTAAAAATGGTTTAATCCATATTCACAATGCCACATGGGTAAACATGTAAACAAATCCGTTAGTTTCATGCGCCATTGAAAAAAATGTTTTCCGACACAGAAAATCAATAGAGCATCCCTGGAAATTAATAGATGTTTAAAATTAATCTGAAGCTCATGAGAGCTTCCCCAATTTGCTGCAAAATGAGAGCAGTTATCGGAAATATCAGTCCTGATCAGATATCTAATGTTAAGTAAATCGTCATTCCGGTTACTAATAGGCCATAAAAGAGACTAACCTAATAGATATAACATAAAGAGGTAAAGCTGGTTGAGGAGGCCAAGCAAAAAGAAGGAAAATGAAATATAATAAATTATGAATAATAATGAAAACACATACACATGGTGTACAAACGGATTAATAATATTTACATGAAAATACAGTAAAATAGATAAATCCTAGAAATACCCTACTGGTAAACCACTATATATAAATTGAGCTGGATATACTAAATTAATGACGTGTAATTGAATTCCTAGTTAAGTGCTAAAAGAAATAACATTTTCGATCCATAAATATATCTTGCCTCTCTTTGTAGGAAATTTCTGTTTTGGTATTCCTTTCATAGAGACAACTTTATTCTCTTTAAAACTTAAAAATGTATGTATGAGATCACCATTGTGGAATTCACGTACATGTTGTGAGATTGGAGTGTCTGGAGTTATCTTAATTGAATTGACGTGTTGTAAGATGCATCTTCAAAAATGTTTATATGTTTTTCCCCACGTATTGGAGACCGCACAAATAGGTAACTATGTAGATGATGAAAGTGGTGGAACAAATTATGAATGATCGAATATTACAAATTATTTTGTTGACTATGCCAGTAGCTTGTTTGGATGGAAAAATAAACAGGTAGGCCTTACAGTTGCCACATCTGTAAACTCCCATGGGTGGCACTAACCAACTTACTTGAGGTGGAATGGGAGCAAGGTGGCTGTGCACCATAATATCCGACAGATTAGTGATTCAATTTCCGATAAGGAGATCAGACGACAAAATAGGCCAATACTTTTGTATATTTTGTTTGACAGCAGACCAGCCGGTGTCAAAAGTGGCGATACAGCGTACCTGATTATCTTCATCAGTAGATCTTACAGCCTAAGAGGACATCTAGTTTTGTACTTGCTGAACTCTATTAAATGTCCCTTTTAGGAGTCTTTTAGGAGGCCCTTTCCGGATAAACATAGTTCTCGAGTTGTTAGCCTCCTGTATGTAAATATTTGTACAGTTCATTATTGCTCTTAACTACTGGCTGTATGGGATACTACTTGTTAAGGGATGAGGTTGAAAACTAACCCAGTTTAAAAAATGTTTATAGCAGTTTTATGCTCACCTGAACTTTGTGAATTTTTTATTTTACTCTTGGAATTTGTATTAGGATATCATTATTTTCTGTTGAAAACTAGAGGCACAGCTATGGGAACAAGCTGTGCTCGTAGTTCTGCTAATCGTTTCTTCTCTTTGAGGGATATTCTCTGTCTTTACTGTTCCCCACATTTTGCGGAACAGCTTGGTTGAGAGCGTAAGACTTTCACCAATGTTATTACTAGATCCATATACAAGTTCCTTAGCATCAATAACACTGATCAGTTTTTGACCAATGTTATTCTGGTTAAGTTGTTCAACACAGTCAAGAAAAGTTTGTTGGTTATTGTCCCAGAGTAACAAAATGTGGGGAACAGTAAAGAGAGAGAATATCCCTCAAAGAGAAGAAACGATTAGCAGAACTACGAGCACAGCATGTTCCCTAGTTTTCAACAGAAAATAATTATATCCTAATACAAATTACGGTACAAGAGTAAAAGAACAAATTCACAAAGTTCAGGTGAGTATTGTTTAGCTTGTCGTAGGAAGAATTTTATGTAATTCAGAGATGGTTGGTATATTATTGAAGAGGGTCACCACATCCATACTAGCTAGACAGGATGTAGAGGTGCATGTAATTTGTGAAAACTATTTGATCGCACTGGCTGTATATTGAATATATTCAATATACAGCCTCTGAGTCAAAGAGCCATTGCTCAAGATAATAGGGTGACCTGGTGGTTTATGAACATTCTTGTGAATGAAGGCAATAAATTGTGACTAATGTTCATTTAATACGTAGCATAAATTTGAACTCTTCCAAATAAATTATCTTTTGGTCCAGAGTATCCTTCAAAAGTGCTGATAGTCACTTTCAGGGAGGCCAAGAGTTGGGCCTCCTTCAATTATTTCTTTGGAATAATGATTTTAGTGCTACTTTATGATCTTGTGTCTATTTGAAGAGGTGGGGGAGTTATTTACATCTAAGAGCAGTGACATGGCATCTGGGGGCCGAGACAGTCCCCCTTAGAAAAAGACCGATCGCCAGCAGGGGAACGGCAGCGATCGGTAAGTACATGGGAAGGGAGGGCGGGTAGGGGGTTAATTTTCTTTATTTTAAATTCTTTATTTTTGTAGTGCGCATAAAGTTTACAAGCAGGTCTGAGGTGCCCCGAGAGCAGTCCTCATACATTTTCCTCGCTGAGCATGCGGGACAAATGAAATACAGGCACAATTTTTATATTAATAGTAATGCTGAGTGATTCTGTAGATAACACAGTGCGTACGGTAGTAGTGAAACGTTTACAAAAGAGAGAAACAAAATTAATGGCAAAACATCTAACAGGCTGATCTATGATTGAGTATCAAAACATAACGAGTATGTGGCTTCATAATAGCTGCACGATGAACATTCTATAGTATAACAGGCTAGTTACACATGCTTGGATTTGTTTGCTATCTAGTCTAAAACTTCGATGTGAGGTAGTCTACACTGAAAATACGCACCGCATTTTAAATGTTAAACCATACCATTGTTAGCCTACTGGGTGCAGGTGGGTGGCATCTAAGTCGAAAGTATTTTCCTGTTTCCCTACTTAGTAACAAGGGGAAGCTTATGGGCTATGAGAATAGCAGGTTGTACATACACATTCAACATGTGATGAGACGCTACAGCTTAACGTGCTAAACACAAGGCTGGGATCTATATGTTGTAATAGGCAAGTAAGTATTAGTGGGTTTGGGTGGGTTGGGAGACAGATAAGTACAAGTGTCGAGCAGGGTAATACTATACACAGTGTCCCCTTGTACCCGTCCTGCTCAGCCTATGCCCTTAGGTGTCAGGCTCAGTCCAGACCTCTTTGCAGGGTTGCGGGAGTCGTCCAGCATGTCTCTTCGGCTCAATGCGTCGGTGGTAACTGGCTCCTTGTATCTGCGGGCTGTCCTCTCTATGTGGGCCTGTGCACTGTAGGGTTGGGTTTGGAAGGTCCCCAGAGGTTGTTGCTGGTGCAGGTTGCTAGCAGGTCTCCGCTGGATCAGTGGCTGGAGGGCGGTTCTCTGCTGCCATGAGCGTCTGCGGTGGCTTCTCGCCCGGGCCATTACCCCCTCTCGTCGGAGTCGCTTGGGCATTTTGGTTCGCCGCCATGTTGGTACCTGACCGGTAAGTTGAGTCCGCATGGTGCTAGGCAGGGGTGGAGACAGCTGCTTTAGCAGGGGGATGCTTGTCCGTTGTGAGGTTAGCGGCTTGGTTGAGGTCCACTTGTACTTGGGTGCAGGCATAGCTGGTCTGAGTTTGCCTGTTGGCGGGTGTAGTCGTTTGCTGCAGCGCCCTGTGCTTGGTCTCTTCTTGCTATAAGGTGTGCCTTGGCGGTAGGAGCGGTAGGCTGTTGCTGGGGTAGGAGGGTGTGTAGTGCCCAGAGTAGGCCCGCTCTTCCTCTGCTTCCCTGTTTCCCCTGACGGGCCTTCGTGTAATAGGGAAGGTCTTGTGAGGAGTTGCTCCCACCTGTCCCAGAATTGCTGAAATGCCAGGTCCAGGCTTGTGGGCTGCGGGTTCGTGGGCGCTGGTCTCGTGAGTTGGGCTACGTCCGCCATATTGCCGGTTCTGGAGCATCCAGAGCCCAGGCTTGAGTGGGCAGCTGCAGTCCGATGGGCTGTGTGTATCAGCTTGGCAGGGACCGGGATAACCCCCGCCGGTCCATAGGGGGGGGAACGGGAGCTCAAACTCTGCCTTGCTGTACTTGCGGATGGCGGGAGAGCGGCCGTCTCCCCCACCGCCGCCATGCTTGTAGGCCGCAACATCAGGGAGCACTGATCCGGTTTCAAAATCCACATATGTGGTGTCTACTCGCAGGTCTCGGTCTCCTCTATCGATTGGGTTCCACTGTGAGTCTGATCGCGGCCTCTGCTTGCCAAAAATCGGCTTTAGGTCAGGTTAGCTATGGGAGCAGCAGCGACATGCGTCTGCTTCGTTCAGCGGTCAGGCCCCGCCCCCTAATTTTCTTTATTTCATATGTATTTTTTTTATTTATTTTTTTAACATTTACCGAGTGCCTCGACCCCTCGAGGTACTCAGTACAGGCAGAGCATCGGAAGCCTCCCTGAAGGATTCCGATGCTCTGCACCACACAGTCGGGCGTCACGTGCGGCAACCCGGAAGTGATCGCTCTGGGGGGAGCGATCTCTCGGGTGCCCGGCAGTGAGGTGGGGGTATTCCATGATGCCTCGTTGTCGAGGCATCGTGTAATACAGTTAGAGCCAGTGGCGTACATACCGGGGTCTGCGACCAGGTGCCCGCCGCAATGTGTTCCGGCCCGCGCAGAGTAAGCGTGGAGGGGGGGCCCACGGATCAATTTTCACACCGGGGCCTCATGGGTCGTGTGTACGCCACTGGTTAGAGCGGCTGGAAGCGCTCACTATCGCATCCAGTGCTCATTTTGGCCGTGGACGTACAGGGTACGTCAGCAGTCGTTAGCGGCCGTTTTTTGGCAGTCACTAAAGGGTTAAAATCAATTCGCTCTTTTGTTTACTTTGAAGCCCTACAAGCGTGATGACGTCCAGTATCAGTTAGGCAACTTTTTTAAATTAACCTTCGTTTCTATGAAAACTGATTTTTTTTTTTTCTTTTTTTTTTTTAAACTTAAACAGTGTTTACTTGGCCCGTGTGTAGCGGTACTTACCCTCTCCAGGGGCCGGCCGGGGTCCTCTCTTCTCGCCGCGCGCGGTCCTGCTCCTGCACGAGCCGCGCGCGGCTCAGCCTACGATATGATCAGTCAGGCGGGCAGTGACCGCGAGAAGCGGTCACGTGTCCCGCCCGACACTAAGAGCGCGCCGCGCGTCTCGGGCGCGCTCTTAAAGGGACAGTGGGAGACTAAATTAGAATCAGTCTCCCATTGGCCCCTGTCAGGCCACATTCCCCATACACTCACGTTTTGGGGGCGTGGATATGACAGGGGCCAATCAAAGTGAACCTTAGGGTATTTATACTCACCTGTTTCCCTTGCTCCTTGCCCTATCGTGGTTTCTGTCCAGTTTCCCTTTAGTGCTTGTATCGTTCAGTTGGTTTTTTGGTGCTTGACCTTGGCTTTGTTCCTGACTCCGCTCTCTCTTTATCCTTGCTTGCTTATCCGCTGTTTTGTCCTCTGTGTACCAGTCCTCGGCTTGTTCTACGTTACGCTGTCTCTCTGTTCCCTTGACCTCGGCTTGTTCTAGACTCTGTCTTGCTTATTCTCGTCAAGTCCGGCCATTCTAAGGTCCGGTAAGACGACCCCTGGTTTCTTGTCTCCTGACTATCTGTACTATTCCTGCGTGTTGGGGTATATTACCGTGACACCGTGTTAGCCTTTGAGTTTGACATGCTTGCCCTATAGTGTTCCTTTAATGTAAATGCAGAGTCAAGGATGTATTGCTCAACAGCAACCTATTTAATATTTTTAAAAGGATTTTATTATTATGTGCACTCACTCCAACTAAACTCATTGTGATACAAGAGCTTACGGATTGGCTGAGATATTTTCACCCATACTTTGATAAACATAAATGTATAATATTACAAAATACGTAATATTACGATACACAAAAGTAGGGTGCGGTCACAAAGCAGTGTGATGTCTCTTTAAAATTAAAAAACAAGAGCAGAACAAAGGAAAGAGAATCAAATAGAGGATTTCTATAATCCTTCAAAACAATTATAATGTAAGCATTAGAAACATACAGGGCGTTCGACTCATTTCTGTAACATGAGCAACAATGAAATCGCCAATTACATGAAAGCTTTTTAATCGCAGAACAAATTCATACTGCACCATCCCAAGGCACAGAACTGATATGGCGTGTAGCACCTCTTCTCTAATAACAGACTCGCTTTTTTTTCCTGCTATTTATCTATTTTCTCTTAGCAGTGATGAAACCCAGCTGTGAGATAATTGAGGCTGGGACTAGAAGATTCACCGCGGTAAACTGCCTAATATAGACAGCACAAATGAGGCTCTCCTCAGTCTCATTTTATATCAAATCTGATTTCATTGATTTTACTGTATACCAAATTGCAAACATAAGGTAGAAAAGTTGTAATTACACATTTTATTGATCGGTCATTACATTTTTAATCAAGTTCTCACCATAGAGATTGGCTATTATTTTATTGGCTTTTATTTATTTTTTTGGATCCAGAATTAATCTATTTAAAGGGTAAGTACTAGGAAACAGCCTAAAAACTAAGGTGGTCACATCGGTTGGCTAAGAATACAACTTTGTATTCCTAACACTTTAGAATCCTTTAAATGCAGTGGTTCTGGGTCAAAAAGAATGTCCCTGATCGTAAAGACTGACTTTTTTGAGAAAAGGCAACGATTACATTGATGCCTAATGCCATCTCTAGTGTCTGTTACTCAGACAGCTACTAGAGGTGCTTTGTGGTTGTGGTCCTGCAATCTTGGGAGGGTTGAGGTTCAGTGACCTCACACTCTGCATTTAGACATAGAACGATCATCAAAGAGATGCAATCAGTCAATACATCTTCATGAGGAAAATGTCAATTGCCGCGAATGCGGTAATGATGACATCGGCAGTGGAGGAATGTCATCTACTGTGAGACCAATGCACCAGGGCACTAAAGGTAAGTACATTTTTGTTTTTAATTACCTGGTGGTGGGCAGAAGAGGCTTTAAACTAAACCCCTCAACTATTACCCCCACAATTATCGTTTTAAAAACCATGATCATCTCTTCTAATCTCGCTCTCCTACAAATTCCTTCTCTTATCACGTCTCTAGATCACACACCTATGCATATCTCACAACCAGCTTTGAAAAAGAAATGGATTACACTGATGAACAATAAAAATTTGATGAAGTATAGAGAAATTCAATTACTCGAATTTTGCAGGACCGGCACAGATATTTAATTTACAAGACATGCAATAAACAGAATAAAATGTCATCAGCCCTCATTGATTTTTTTTCAGCACGTATGCTATAAAGAGTACCGCAAGCAAATATACATTCTCGAATATGGTAGTTAAAAGCTTTTTTTAATAATATAACATTTCTACAAATAACGTAAAAGTACACTGTATGCACTGTAACAGCTTCATCTCATTGAAGTGGTTCTAATGTCTGAAGTCCTCTGTTACTATCCATCCACTCAGAGTTAAAGAGTTTTTAATGCTAAGCGAAAGTCCTGAGCAGCAGATCTGTACTGCAATGGGCAGTTGTTATTTACGGAGAGTGGCTGCTGACTACGTTCAGGCTATTGCTGGTCATGTATAATCTCTACCTTGGCCATACCTCCAGTAGGATCTGAGCTACGGTCGATCAGGCACACCTAATTAGTGTTAAACTGCTTGAAAAAGATTTGGGACAGGACCGGTTGACTCCAGGCACTTTAACAAATTCAATGAGATGAAATGGTTATAGTATCTACAGTGTCCTTACAGTAACCAAATCAGAGGTTATTTGTCCTTTCTGAGATTTAGTCAAACCCTTTTATAAAACTGGGGCTGTCTCCAGCACCCACTTTTTCAGCGGCCCCCTTATAATACAGGCACTATACAACAGAAATGTACTTAATAATTCCGAACTGGGGAGGTATGAAGCTACAGCCTGCATAACTAGGTGCATTTTGAGAGAGCTCCATGTGAGAATGCACTATACCTACATTTTAGAAGCCTTTCTGTCTGTTACAAAACCCACAAACAGTCTTCTCTTACTTCTATTGCCATGGGGGAAAAGATCCAAGAAAAAGTTGCCAATGCAGTTCACGCAACATTGGTTATTTCTTGTTTAGTAGTGAGCTGCAAAGTGGTTCCAAGATGGCCACCCATGAAGTGAATTCTTCCTCCTATAAGGAACCATTGCTCAATATGCTGGATGCCATTTCCTGCAAGGGTGGCTTATACTACATTCATATGATAAAGATACCAATACACTGGCTAGCAAACAGGATATGAAGTCTTTGCTAAAGGATATTAGTTTTCTTTTCAAGGCTGACCTCTGTATTATCAGATAAGACATACGAACCCTTATGAGTCAAGAGAAGGCCACAGAGGATGACGCCACTGATATAAAGCCTCAACAGGCCTTACTGACACCGATTCTCCCAGAGGCCTGAAGCAAGCTGGGTGGCACCCATTGACTATACATACTTTTTTTTGTCTCTGTGATCTAATTTGATTTATTATGCCATATGGAATAATTTACTGATTAGTATGAGTACCTATTAGGCGATTTTGCTGTGTATCTCAGTGGTTCCCAAACCAGACCTCAAGGTACCCCTACCAGTCCAGGACACACAACTGGGTAATCCCTAAATTCTGGACTGGTAGCAGTATCTTGAGGACTGGTTTGGGAACCACTGGTGTACCTAAACTAAAAGTTTACAAGCTGCTTTGTATTTACCCCACCTACACTTATTTTCTTAATTTATTATCAGCTGGATATAATTTTGTATTTTGCATGTCTAAAATTTATAGTATTGCTGGGCGTATAGATATTGCCTTCTATGCATTTCTGCAGTATCAGCCCTTTCTATTCTCCCCAGCTGCGTAGTTTTTCATATAGCATCAGCATGCTCTGTTGTTCTAATCTTATCCTTTTTAAAAAGATGGTATTGAGCATTTTTTTTTGTATATGCTCTATTCTCTGTACTTACCTCAGTAAAACAAAGATTGACCAAAAAAAATAAAATAAACTGAAGTTTCTGCTTTATCAATTCAACTGAAGAGTGTGCAATCTACAGGGGGTGGATACCACAACAAAAATGTTTTAATATAAAACTGTGGGATGGTGACCCTTGACTTACAGTAAAATAATCACTAAAAGGGGCGCTGGAATAAAGTTAGAATAAAATTGAGTTTCTTCTGTATTTAAGGGGGGCAAGGGGCTAAATAGTGTTGTTTACACCATAGTGCCAGCCAGGAATACACATTACATTACTTCAAATCAGATCACAGTTTTCTCTTATCTTTAAGCCCCTATTGTAGGTCTCGGCTTTTAATGTAAGGTGTGTGAAACCTAAACTTTATTTACTATGTAATGGAACCACAATGTTATATTGTCTGGTATTATTGGTATTATAGGAAGATAAAATAGATCTCAGGCAACATGGTCTCCACTGTGTAATTCACTGCAGTCACGTAGCAAATGCAGTTTGTTTTTCCACTATTAAAGGGAACTAAAACTAAAAAATCAGTTGCAATAGAAGGTTCCAGGACACTTCTAGAAAGATAACAACTACATCATCTTGTAGTGGTTATGGTGCTTGGAGTGTTCCTTTAAATGGTCTTTTTATACATTTCATTGCATTTCTGTATAATGCATTAAAGCAACATGGGAATATTGATCTTTACATACCTTCCAATATTAGCAAGCATAGATGCAGACAGGGCACAGCAATGAGGGAAGAGCATGACCATAAAATGAATAGACTTGTGCAAAAAGAGCATGGGTTGCCCAAAAATGGGGGCATGTCAGTCTGGCACACATGGACTGGCAAACCGGCAGCTGTAGTGGCCAGCATCACAAACATCTTGCTCTGAAACACTCTCACATGGCCTGTTGGAATGTATGTGTGTAGTTATTTTACTAATATTAATATCAGAATGAATACAAATTTGATAGACTCGTATTCCAGGCAATGATTGGAAAATGGGAATTAAATTATGAATATAATTAATTAATGGAGTTGAAGGACTGTGTGTTCAGGAGTATAGCCATATTATTGTGCAGTGTGTGCACAATTTATTTTTTATTTATTATTCGTGGAGAACAAAATAAAAGTATATTCATGACCCTTAGTTGGGAGTAAATTAATGGATTTAAATATCCCACTTACCACTTCTCCCAAAGAGGCTGCAACCATGTGCTTCACTGGTGACAAATACGAAGATGGATCAGTGTGTAAAAGGCTTTTCACCGTTTCATAAGTGACAAAGAATGCTGACGCTGAAACAAAATAATTCACAGCGGTTTTATTTTATTTTTAGCAGGAAGAAAAAAATGTTATCACGAAATAACAACTTTGCAGTCATCAAACGCAGATGGACTCAAGATTTTCCTTTCCAAACAAACTCCAACCCTTTTTATATATATTTTTTTAACTCATAATACCCTATTGGGCATTCCATTTGCACCTCCGAAACTCTAAATAACCGTTATAAAACTAAGCTATAAGTCACCTAAAGTCCAGCGCTGGATAAAGCTCCCAGCTCTGCTCTGCTCTCCCTGTCACCACAGTAGTAAAATGGTCAATCAAATGCTTTCCATAGCAAAGCACTTGATTGGACTTTTTTTTTTTTTTTTTACAGTCTCAGAGCACATGCGCACACTCTGAGCTGTTAAGGAAAACTTGGAGCGGGAGAGAGGGAAGGAATACAAACAAACAAATAACAAACATTTATTGGTACATTGGTACATTGGTACAGGGAGGTGGGGAGAGAAACCCTTCCCGGGCTGCCTGCAAGAAGAGCTTATTAAATCTGTAGCCAGTACGCTTTGCACACTCATGATAGATGTCGATTTTGCGCAGAATTAATATTCTGTCATGTGTAAAATTTCAAACTATGATGCAGCACATCCAGACTCCTACCTCCATTGCCACTTCTAAAAGTGTCCATCATGGTTGGAGTAACCTTGTAAAATAATATATTCATAACAAAACCAGACCATAACATACCAAGAAATAAATCTTAATTACCATTCGGAAATGATCCTAGAGCCGTGGAAGGAACTCCTGCATAGATACCACGAAAACCTCCAGATTTGTAAAAGCCAAGAGGACTCTGCAGTCTGGTTTTGACCGTGTCCAATGGAAATAAAATGAGGTCAACACACATACCCGCTATGCCGCCAGCCTGTAAAACAATGGGTTAAACAATGATTGGTAAACATTAGCAAACTGACTTCCATTCCACAATGGACATACATAGATTTACAGGATGAGAGGTCTGGAGCTCCCCTGTGAGTGGCACAGACCATAGGGAGCTGGTACTTAGAGGAAAGCTTAGAATTAGACATTTTTGTTTTTGTCAAGTATAGTAATCTTTAGCAGTAATAGGAAAGGCTTAGTATATCAACATACACTTTATATTAGTACTTTTATATAAGATCACATTCATGAACATAACGATGTACAGAACCAGATCACGCACTTTGAGCAATACAATGGGGAAGAAGGATTTTAATGGATAGATAGAGGTATATATTTGTATGGAGATTGCACTAGAATTGTAATAAAGTACTCTTTTTTTTTTTTTTTTTTTACTATTTGGGATAAAAGTGACTGTTCAGAGGGACATTTGCATGATCCCTGACACCTATCACTGCAACAATAAATCGATGACTTAATTACACTTCAATCCTGTTTGGTAGTTTTGCATGGATTGATTTTTATCTAGAAAATATTCATTAGTATTCCTGTGGTGATCACATCAAATAGATGAAATCTCAGTCTATCAACAGATGTTACGTAAATCACAGACTGCTGAAAGAGGGGGGGGGGGGGGGGGTAGAGCTTCTGCTTTGTGAAACTAAGAGCAAGGGGTCCTTAAACCACTGATCAAGTTTAAAGAAAGAAAGAAAGAAAGAAAGAAAAAACAAGAAAAAAAAAAGAAAATAATGGTTCTTCATGGAGCAGAATTGTAGATGCTCTACTGCCTCCTTTTACTGAGGTGACTAGGCAGACCCAGGAATAACCCCTGGATTTAAAACTCTGTCCAGGGTTCATCGGTGTAGAATCACCCGAAGCCTTATACCCAAAGTAGTTCCTGGGCTTTAGGTAAGCATTTTTTTTTTTCGTTTACCAATGCCACAGGCAAGAGGCAGGGTTGGGTCTGGTGGGGAGCATGTGTCCTCATTACAAAGCAGTTGACAGAGAGCATGCAGTGTGCATCTGGTGAGGGTGCTGACAACTTTAAGTGCTCCTTTGCAATCTGAGCATTTACAAATGACTGAGCTCAGCCACTGAGTTCCCTCGGCCTGCACTCTGACTCCTCACTGTGCGCCAGCAATGGTAAGAACAATTACCGTTCTCTGCATAACTGATTAGCAAGCGAGAGGTGGTTTCAGTTTTTATCCTACCCTTTAAACTTGCACATGTCTAAGCATAACCTTAAAGGGACACTGTAGGCACCCAAAAAACTTCAGACCATTGAAGTGGTATGGGTGCCAACTCCCATCACCCTTAACGATGCAAGTGAAATTATTGCAATTTTTCTAAACTGCAATAATTACCTTGCAGGGTTAAGTCCTCCTCTAGTGGCTGTCTACCAGACAGCCCCTAGAGGTACTTCTGGCTTCTTAGACGACTTTTGGTCGTCTAAACAACGCTGGATGTCCTCACGCTATGCATGAGGACCTCCAGCGTCGCCGGAATCCCCATAGGAATTGAATAAAGTTTTCCTATGGGGAGGTCTATTGCACGCGCAAGGCCATTACTGCGCATACACATTAGGTCTTCCCCACCGAAGTCTGCCGGCGGGGAAGACCTAATGTGCATGCACGGCAATGGCCTTGCATGCGCATTAGAGTAGCATGGGCGGAGCCTGAACCAGCGCTAAGGGACATCGGTGCTGGATTCAGGTAAGTGTCTGAAGGGGTTTTAACCCCATCAGCGACATGGGATGGGGGACTGGAGGGAGGGGGGCCCTGACTAGGGCTACATGGACAAAAACAAACGTGATTTAAATAAAGTGTCCCTATGACTTAAAGGTATTCTCCAGTGCCAGGAAAACAAACCTTTTTTTACTGGCACTGGAGAATACCTTTAAGTCATAGGGACACTTTATTTAAATCACGTTTGTTTTTGTCCATGTAGCCCTAGTCACACCTTCCTTGACAGACACAGCCTGCACTAAAATAGGTTTCACTAGAAGTTGTAATCTGCTGCTCTGTAAACCGAATTTTAATCACACAGTGGGCCCCTACATGGTCTAGAAAGTTATTAACAGAGCAGGAGATAAGAAATTCTAAATTAAGCAGACTGAGCAATAAAGGAAATGTAAATATTAGATCTCTCTTTACAGGAAGTGTTTAGCAAGACTGTGCAAGTCACATGCAGGGGGGTGTAACTAGAGCTGTATAAACAAAGTGATTTAACTAAATGGCAGAGAATTGAGCAGTGAAACTGCAGGGTCACAATCTGTACACCAAAACTATTTCATTAAGCTAAGGTTCTCTCATTGACTATATTGACCCTTTAACTACAGAAGGACCATCAGTATAACTCCAAACAGTGCATGAGCGATCAGGTCACCAATCTCTGTAAGCATGGCATCAGCAAAGAGCAAGCAGTAAACAGAAAAGTCCTTTTTGTAGAAAGCAAACATTTTCAGCAGAAAGCCTACAGACACATAATTTGAATTTGTGCCAATACGTGTAACTTAGCTTGTCCCATATGTTTTTATGTCACTTCGACTGGCTGTAACCATCCAAGGCAATAATGAATATCGTTTATTGCCTTTGGTAACTGGAAATCAGTCAAGTACAATGCTTGAGGAATAATGCTTATCCCAGGCAATCGTATGAATACCCTTTCTAACTGTTTAAGAAATCAAGAATACTCTCCAGGATGTAAGCATATAAGTGTCAAAGAGTAACATACAGGGAATAAGACACCAGGATAATTTCTGAGAGCTTAACACAAGATGCAAACCACTGGTAAACCTCAGGAATAGGAAAAAAAAATGAATGTGTTAATATCCAGATAAAAAGAAAAATCCTGGAGTCTGTAAGAAAGAATCTTACAGACTCATACGATTAAGATTACTCTGAACCACAGTGAAAGGAAGAGCATAGTGAAAAGAAAAGAACTGAAAACGCATAAAGCCTCCAACGTGCAACATTGTGGAGATAGATTTATAACCTGGACATGCAGTCCTGCAGCTGGAACAGGCTCTCTAGTCTTTACTGGTGATGTGACAGGGGATAGCAGACACAGAATAAATTCTGAAGTGTACAAAAACATGAGTCGTTTCAGCAAACATTTCATCTTACAACTGGACAATAAACCCAACGTATACAGCTCATGCAATTAAGGAGGGTTTCAGGGCCAGTGCTATATTCTTGACTGGACAAGTCAGTCACTTGACCTCAGTCTACCTGGACATAGGATCTTCTTGAAGACAAAAAGGCAAAATACACTGAGAAATTGAGGAACAGAAAAAAAGAAAGTTCAGAAGTTGCTGAATATCACCACGTAAAGCATACAATGAATAAATATAGATATATGCCAATAATCGTCTACAAGTGGTTCTCCTGCTCTGTCACAATAATCGTATCGCATATGCTGTAGTTGCTGTGATTATTTCTCTAGGAATTACAGCTCACACTTTAACCCCTTAAGGACCAAACTCCTGGAATAAAAGGGAATCATGACATGCCACACATGTCATGTGTCCTTAAGGGGTTAAAGCCAGTTAAATCTAAGAATGGAGCGAGAGATGTCACTCGGATGCATGGGTTACATGTTAATGAATCCGATCTAATGGCTTCATGTGGGAAATTAATTTTGCTTGGCAAACTGTCCAAAGTAGGGTTAAACTTGTAAAAGGGAGGTAGGACAGAGGTAGGAGTGAGGGGTAGGTGTTACATCACAATTCCTGGTTCATAGCAGTGCCATTAAAGGTACACTCCAGGCACCAGCACAACATATATGCATTGGATAGATTTAGGTCTTTATAATATTGCATGGTTTTATTTTTGCATGCACGTTTTTATGTTTGTTTGTTTTAAACTGGTATCTGTTAAAGAGAGCCTGTCACGAGAAGCTTAGGAAATGTGGCTTTGTAGAAAGAAAGGTTATCTTTATACTCTGTTACCGTTTACAGCATAATGCTGTATTTCATTGGCAGTAACACTTATGAAAACAATAGGTTAAATTAAAGAAAATGTAAAGTACAGTAGTGTGTTTTCTCATATATTAACACAGATTTTCCTAAAACGGAGCCAAGCGTAGGTTTGCAAAATCTTTGGCATGAATAACATGTTACATGGAATAAAACGTTTGGGGGAAAAACAGCACTTTATAACAGCATCACTTAAGTAGAGTGGTTTAGTTGTACCAAAATTTTGGAGTTGTTTCTAAACTTCTATTTTTTTTATTTTTTTTTTAAGTATTTAGTATTGAATTTTCAATTTGATTGTGGGGAGATTAAATTCTCTAATTTTAGATCAAAATGTGTTCACTCATTTGTCATGTTTTCTTGTTCCTCCATCTCAACCCAGCACTGCAAAATAAGTTGTTGTTTTTTTTATAAATAATATAATTATAAAATGTTAATTGCTATCTGTTGTGTTACACAAAGTACACACCAAGCACCCAACCACTACAGTGCACTGTAGTTATTGTGTGTCAATATCTCCCTAGTGTTGTCCTTGGTGTGTTTCAAAACCATTTCACCAGTTTGACACAAACCAAGTGGTCCCAGGTCCCTGTAGCCCAGCACATCGCTGACCATATTACTAATGAAGACGTTCCACTTCTACATTGGTAATATTGGTAGGTTTTGGCTAATGTGACCTTTTCGGAAGTGGTCTGCTCACTCAAAAAAAAAAAAAAGGAAAAATATACCTCCTTCAAAGGGAAAGGGCGGTCAGGTTGAGGAGAGGATATGAGTAGTATGGGGAGGTAGTGTGGCGTGATGCCATTGGTTGTCTGTGCTGGCGTTAGATACCAGTTTTGCACAAAATTCAATTTGTTGAACTTTATTCTGGGCTGACTAATGATGTTGCCAGAGGTGGTGTTACAGCTAAGGAGTTAATCTGTGCATGTGCAAAGGTCAATGCTGCACATACAGACTCCATGTACCTTGAGAACTTCAAATCACCGAAGTGGTCATGGTGCTTGGAGTAAACCGCTCTAATTTTGTCCATTTTGCAAGGTATTCATTAGCTGAAAACATCAGCCGACAATGAACTAGGACAAAATATTTAATATATTGAAACATGTTTAGGCAAATAATTCCTTTAAAGGAACACTTTGCCACCATAACAACTTCATGTTATGGTGCCAGGAGTGGCTGGCAAACCCCCCTATTGTAATTAGTCAAACCGTTTTAGAATGGTTTAACTCTTTACATTGCGTCCACTAGGCACCACTACTAAGGACAGCCAAACAGACGTTTCTAAGCAGGAGCTTTCATTAGCTCTCCAAAGCTAAACCCTGCTGTGCAAGGCAAGCTATGGTTGAGTGTCAGCTGAACAATAAACTGGATATCCCCGACCCCAAACGTGGGAAAGATTAAACAATCAATGCTGTGGAGGGCAATCATAAAACAGGTCAAGAAGAATGAACATTCCATTATCATACCAAAGTGGGTACATGGGATCTGGGAAAAAATATTTCCTAGTCAGTAGACAAAGCATCAGCTAAAAAACACCCTCTTTTTTCCTAGCCAGATGCTTCTCCTGGAGAAGCATTGAGGACACAGTGTATGCAAAGCAATTGCCATATACCACCAATCCAGTGCTAAAAGAATCTAATTAGGAAAAAAAGTCATCAGTGAGAAAGCATCCTGCATTAATATACTTTGTATTCTATTGTCAAATGTCAAAAAAATGTAAATCTATTTGTGTCCGAAGTCAATAGTGAGTGGTATTTTGTCTAACCATCCACTAGTAGGCTAAAATAATTGCAAAATGTAAACACTCCCAGTGCTCAAAAACAACAGTTTTCATTTGCAAGGTTATAGGGACAATATATATATATATTTCATTTCATTAAAGAGACAAAGTAGGCACTACAACCATTACATCTTATTGCATCCATTAAAACGCATGGAGTCCACTGGCAAAGTCATTCATTGATCAACCATTTCAAGTGCCCACATGCCAGCCTCTACTAGAATTATGGCTAAGGCAGGAATTGCACACTTCCTTCTAATTATACCAATTCACACCAGCTCTCTCAGCCAATCGCAGCCACGTATTACTGCTCAGGCTAATGCTTATTCATTAGCTAAAGCAGCACAGATGAGATCTGCTGCTGGGGACTCTCATTCAGCAATAAAATATTAAAAATGGTTTAACGTGAATGAAAGGAAAGCAACAGCAGACTCCAGACACTATAATCACTTCAATGACATTAAGCAGTTACAGGGCCTACAGTGTCCCTTTAAAGGAACATTCTGAGCACCAAAAAAATATTTGTGGTTATGGTGCCTGTAGCGCCCTGGTGCCATCTCACGGTAAAACGTCAAACAACTCACCTGGGTCCCTTTGGGCACCAGTGCCACATTTGCCCCATTCAGTCTCCCCCAGCAGGAGAAATTAGCGCATATCAGGACCACAATAATTGACTGAGAGCGTCTTTGCTCTATTAGGCAAACAAGATTCTCCTGCTGGAGAAGACAGGATGTAGTGGATGCAAAGAGGTAGCAAAGCAAGACCCAGGTAAGTTGTCAAACCGTGCTAAAATATTATGACGTCTTACCAGGGCACTCCTGACACCATATCCCCTAAAGTAGTTATGGTGCTTGAAGTGTTCCTTTGAGACAGGGTGGGGTACACTCTAAGCACTATGACATTTCTTTAAGGCAGGTGGGGAAAATTTCCTGCTGGACTGCTGAAGCTGGTGCTGACTGAACAATCATTGCATGCAGGAGAGTGACTTGAAAGTCCTCATCCCAGCTGCAGACCTAATGACAGCCTATGAAGACATTGGGGGGAGGATCTGTAATTTGTGTGTGTCAATGTGTGTTAGTACATGTGTATATGGGTCATTCTGTGTGTTAGTGTCAGTGCATGTGTGTATGGGTCATTGTATGTACCTATGTGTTAGTGTATGGGTCACTTTGTGTGTGTCTGTGTTTGTGTCCATTGGTTTATGGGTCAGCATATTTGTGTGTGTGTGTGTGTGTGTGTGTGTGGAGGGTTCAGTGTGAATGAAAAATGTTAATTAAAAAATGCAATAGTTTTAGCTTGTCTGTAGTGAGCATGTGTGTGTCAGTGAACATGTGTCAGTGAGCTTGTCTGTAGTGAGCATTGCAGAGAGCTCCAGACTGACTAATGCAAACCTGGAAAATCAGTTGCAAGTAGCAACATCATCAGTACCAGCTAACATCACATGCCTCACCAAAGAGAAGCAGTTCAAGACATCATATTAGGGGTGAGTCAATTAAATGTTAGGCTAAATATAGCATGTTTGTTTTTAAAGTGACACTATAGGCACCCAAACCAGCTTATTGAAGTGGTCGGGGTACAGTGTCCGTATTGCACTTAGTGCTGCAATGTAATGTCTCGGAGACAGCCACTGGAGGTGCTTCCTGCATCATAACAGACCTTTGGTCTGTTATCTGATGCTGGACGTCCGCGCGCTCTGCATGAGGACATCCAGAGTCAGATTTTTTTCCTGTTAGGAAAGCATTGATTCAGAATGTAAGCTCATGGAGCAGGGCCCTCCACCCCTCTGTTCCTGTACGTCCAGTTGTCTGGTTACAATTACATGTCTGTTAGTCCACCCATTGTACAGCGCTACGGAATCTGATGGCGCTATATAACTAATAATAATAATGCATGTGCAGCATTTGCTGGACATGCCCATTAGCGCCCACTCGTAGCGGAATGGAGGAGGAGGCGGAGTCACTACCCAGTGCCGATAGACATCCTATCGCCGATGCAAAAGTGCAATACGGACACTGTAAGTAAATAAAGGGTTTTTAACCATTTATCCACCTGGGCAGAGGGATGCGATGGAGGGGAAGGCATTGGGAGCTATAATGTCAGGAATACAGTTTTTTATTCCTGGCACTATAGTATCTATCCCTTTAACCCCTTAAGGACCAAACTTCTGGAATAAAAGGGAATCATGACGTGTCAGACATGTCATATGTCCTTAAGGGGTTAAGTTGATAATTTTGTAACAACTTTTTCTCAATTCTATCAGTGTATATTTCTAATGACACAATGATTAAGTGATTTTTTTTTTTTTGCAAAAACGGTATAAGTCAGGGGTAGTCAACCTGGTCCCTACCGCCCACTAGTGGGCGATTTGGGATTTCAGGTAGGCGGTGGTGGGTTCTGCAGAAAATACCCAGTGAGCCTCGATGGCCGTGGAGCAAGGCCGGCACAGGAGATCCTTTCATCTCCCTTGCTGGCCCATGCAGAGCCAGCCTTGCTGTAAGCCCCCTCAGACTGGTGAGGAGATCAAAGATCTCCCTCTTTTACCAGCCCACTGGCACTTCGTTCCAGCAGAAGGAGGGAAGGCCTGGGAGGCGCTGTGTTCCTACCATGAGCAGGAAACCATGGAAATGCTCCACTACAGTGCTGTGCTCGCAGGAGGACAGGAGAGTCAGCATGCATCCAGAGGAGCTGCAGGCTAAAGTGAACATGCTACCACTGGACCACCAGGGCATGCAGTATTATGTCCCCCCTCCCTGGTAAAAGGTAAGAAGAAGGGAGGGGGAGACATTAAGATATATTTTCACAGCATAGGCCCTATGCACGCTTCACACATACTACACCCCTCACACTGTCTGCCCCCTTCACACACACACACATTGCCCCCTCACACACGCACTGCACCCCTCACCCACATCCAGCAGCACTCACACATACTGCACCTTTCTCACACACACACACACACACACACCTCACAGACACACATAGAAAAAAAAAAAAAGAATAGAAGATAGAAAAAAAAGGAAAAAACATTTAATGTTAATACATTTTTTTTTTTTTTTTTAAACCACTTTTTAAAAAAACAAACGCACTTGCGCTATAAAATTAGGTACTGTGGCACTGGTGGGCGGTAAGGAAATGTTACCATCAACAAAGATACAAAAGTGGGCGGTAGGTATTAAAAGGTTGACTACCCCTGGTGTAAGTTATGAGCTTGGTTACTTTTTTCTTTAGCTCAGAAGAGACATTGCTGCTTCTCATGATGTTTTACAGGTTCTGTAGTTGCACCTGTAAAAGCACATAACCCTTTGTTTCTCAAGAGGCTCTGCTGCAGCTACTTCAAAGACCATCTTCAGCACTCCAAGACATTATGCAGCAGCCAGTGAACACACAACACTCTGCATTCAAAGACAGTCTGCAGCAGCCACTGTACACCGTCCCCTGCTTCCCAGCATATTTTCAGCAGCCATTGCGCACACTTAACCCTCTGTT